>NW_022103900.1:1927437-1928384 GCF_000313985.2 Echinops telfairi
CCTCTCTCCATTGTATTTAAGTGTACTAGAATGTAAAGCCTTCACAGCTCAGGCTTTTAAAAACTTGCACAGTCTTGTCTTTGCCTCATCAGGTGCAAGGTTTCTATCTCCAATTAAAATTATGTTTGCAAAAGCTCCTGAGAGAATCTGTTGGGCCAGTTAAATTCAAGGCACACAGGGCAGCTCAAAAGACATGGCAACTATTTGGGGGGATCCCAAAGGAGTAATCTTGGTAGTTTTTCTCCAAGGACACAGGACAATCAAAGGGGCTTACCATAAGGAAATTTTAACAAAATTGGAAACTGGATTGGTGAGAAGGAAAAGTCCAGGAACGTTTCACTACAGAATTTCTTTTTCAATCGTGACAATTCTTCAAGGGTAGCAATGGCGGTTCTACAAGAAGTTTATTGGAAAACCTTACTCTACCCAGCCTTGATCTTATCCCTACAGATTTCTTTTTGTTCTCAAACTCAAAGAAAAGCAACATGTTTTGATTACTTTAAAGATGCCAAAACTAATTTTGACAACAGTATATATCTAAGAATGCGGAATTCTTTGAGGAAGAGTTAGATGAAAACACTACCTTCAGAAGTGTAAAGACCTACCTAAGTGGAAAGCGGGTGTCGTAAGAATGATGAAGTCAACATATGCACTAAAGTGCTGGACACAGATGACATATGTACAGATTGTGATGAGTTGTATGAGCCCCTAATAAAATGATTATTTTTTTTAAAAAAAGTCCTACCTAGATGAATTGTTGAGAAACAACGGCTTCTTATTTTTATATTTTTGTTTGATAGAGATTTTTTACGATTTTATAGTAATTCTTTTTTATTTACCCTTGTATCATGATCTATTACCTTTAAATGTGTAACCAACTCCCAAAAAAGCAACTATTGACCCAGTAACACAGGGGAACATCTAGATTTCTATTGTTCACATTTGAA
>NW_022103900.1:1928890-1933913 GCF_000313985.2 Echinops telfairi
AGAAAAATGGGAAATGATGATGGCAACATATGTACAAATACGCTTGATACAATTGATGTATAGAATATTATAAGTCGTAAGAGTCCCCAATAAAATGATTAAAAAAAAAAAAAGAAATACACGAAAGTGTTCCTTGTATCAGGCTCGTTTGAGCCGTGTTACTTGCTTTGCCCGTACGTGCTTAGTGAATAGATGCGTACACTAACAGAGTAGGAGGAAACTCAAAGGCAATCATTTTCCTTAAATTGATCCAATAGTAGATTTAAGCCTAATACACTTCTTTTTTTTTAAACACGATAGCTAACAGGTATGAAATTGTTTTCAGATTAGGGTCAGAATAATGTACTTACTCATAAACAGCCTTAGCATCTTCAGCACTTTTGTCCTTAAAATCAAGAAGCTCCTGAAGACTCTGGATATACCTAAAGTATAAACCAACCACATTAAAAGGTTCAAATCTGTGAAAATGCCCAAAAGCTAATTTCAACATTTCTTAATTTTTAATTCAGACTAGTGCTATAAATTGTGGCTACTGCAGGATTTTTATACCCATTCACATTCCAGCAAATGTGACACACTGCTTCCTCAAAGGGACACACTGTTTCCTCAAAGCATACATCAAGTCTGATTTAAGAATTTTCAGATGCCCTACTGCGTATTTATGAAGCCTGATGGCCCAATGAGTAAGCACTTGGTTGGCAGTTTGAATCCACCCAATGACCTGCTGCTGTAGGGATTTCCTCGGCTGGAAGCTTTGTGGAGCAGATCACCAGGTCTCTTCTCCCTCTTCTCTAGTGGCTCTGAACCCATGCCCTCTGTGTGAGCAGCCAACAGCTTACTATTTCACAAGAATTGCAGTCTTTAAAGATTAAACCAAATGCCACTGAGTCAATTCTGATGCCTAACGACCCTGCAGACCAAAGAACTACTTAGGGGGTTTCAGACTATCAATCTTTACATAGCTCGATAGTCTCATCTTTCTCCTGAAAAATGGCTGGTGGTTTCTTTATCAAGAAACACCTCAGGTTCCTTGCTTTCAGTTGTATCATCCAAATATCAAAGGTTGTTAACGAGCGTTCCCCCAATCCTGATGGCACTTTTGTCTTCATGTATTGCAGTTTCCTGGGTTATCTGCTCAGAATATAAATAGAATAAGTGTGGTGAAAGGATACAACCCTGAACATCTTTCCTCATTTTGAAACATGCAATATCTCCTTTTTCTGTTTGAACAACTGTTTCTTGGCTTATGTAGAGGCTCCCCATGAGCACAATGAAATGTCCTGGAATTACCACTCCTGGCAATGCTTCCTATAGCACTTTATGTGCCTTTATATGCTTACTAAAATGCCAGTAAACATCTTTAGAGTACCCTCTGTTTTCAAGCAAGCTCCATCTGAAATCAGTAATGAACGGTATCTCTCATTGCACATCCTCCCCTGAAATCAGTTCGAATGTCTGGTAGCCCGTCTCTGCTGACATCTACCCTGGTCTTTTTCCTGTCTCTTGAATAGCCTTTCTGCTTCCTTCACATGTGTTGGTCTTCATGTCATCCTACAACTCATCGGGTCTTCCGTCACTAACGTTCAATGTATATCATTTCTTCAATGCATCAAATTTAATTCACGTAAAATATACTCTAGGCTTGTATACTTAGGCTCTCATGGACTTGTTTTCATTTTCTTTAGCTTCAACCTGAACTTGCACAGAGCAATTGTACTTCAAGGTCAATCTCTCAGATTTGGGGTTTGTTTGGTGTTTTGGATGACGAATCAGACACCATTCCTCTTGAATTTTGTTATTCCTAACAAAGTAAACCTTGTGATTTGTCAGATTCAAAATGGTCAATCCTTGTCCATTAGCAGTTCACTAATAACTCGGATATCAATCTTTTTAAAAAAATCATTTTATTGGGGTAGGATATCAATCTTGATGAGTTCCATTTCATGCTTTTAATTTCCAATTTTACTTCCAAAGTGTTTCAATTCCATATAGAACTCCCATCCCAATTATTAATGACTGTTTGCCACTATTTGATTTCTTCTCATTTTGAGTCATGCCTCGTCAGTAAATGAAGGTTCCCAAGCCCCATTTACGTCAGTAAGGAAGACCCTACCTTGAGGTACAGACTAGACTTCCAAAGTAGCATAGGCTCCTGTAGAAAAGCGCATTTTCCCCACTGTATTCCATCATAAAGCCCTGGTGGCGCACATAGTAGGTTACACATTGCGATGCTAACTTCAAGGTCAGCAGTTCGAAACCACTAGCCACTCTGCAGATGAAAGACTTTCTACACCTGTAAATATTTAGTCTCAGAAACCCATAGCAGCTGTTCTACTCTGTCCTATAGGGTGGCTATGAGTCAAAATTGATTGGACGGTGTGAATTTGGCTTTGAATTCCATCATACTGTCTACATAAACCAAATTTATAATTGTTCTATATTTGAACTAGATAGTATCTGATTATCACATAGCCAGCAATAATCTTTATCTCACTTTTTGAGAAAGAAGACCGGTTTCTCTCACATACTATAAAAGAAAGCGAGAATCTCTGTAAATCATAATGGAGAAATTCCTGCAGCTGATTTTTTCCCTCTTCAGACTTAACACCAGCTGATTCGTTTGCGTTTAACTTATAGTGTTTAAAAGAACGAACACTTTCAAATGAATACCATTAACACTGGTCATAAAGATGACCACATATGCATGCAGTCCTTTCATACCTCGACTTTTTGGAAAAGAAACCAAAGTTAGTTTGAGCCTGCTGCAGGAAAAGCAGCATAGATACAGAGGGCAAAAGTGGAAGAAAGAAAAAGGGGGGAGAGAGAGGTCTCAAAGGACCTCAACACTGCCCAAGCGCAAGAGCTCAGTAGGTCTTTATAAATACTTTTGTCCCGATTTCACGGTGGAGAAAACTGAGGTTCAGAGAGAGGTGTAATATACCCAACACTCATGCTATTAGATGACAAATCTGTTACCTAAACCCAGGAGTCCTTGGGTCATGTAAATTTAATGCACTCAACTGTTCCCCCAAAAGACTGGAGTTCAAGTCCACCCAGCAGAACTCAGATGAAGAATGGCCAAGTGAAGTATTTCTGAGAAATTGGTGGCTGAAAATTCTATGGAGCAAAGTTCTACTCTGACACACCCCAGTTCCCTGAGTCAGAATTGGCTCAACAGCAACTGGTAAAGAGTGAAAAAGCATTTCTTTTAAAGTTGAGTAAAACCCATCAACTCCATCAAAATTGGAAACTCAAGACGGAATGCTTACCAGCTTTGCACCAATTGAACCGATGGCGTTCTGAGCAGATTGTCTGGCAGGAGACTTATTTCTTTCATTATGTTTGCCAATCGAACGGGCAATTCTTGCCTTAGAAACATAAATGAGGTTTTCTCACAAGCATCCACAGATCCTGAAACCAAACAGGGCGGGCAAAGCAGTTAGTAGCCGCCAGCAGGCAGCTGAAGTCACAGGACAGGGAGAAATAAAGAGGAAGTTACTTCAGGGGCCAGCAAAATGAAATCACCATACTGATAGGGCAAGGAAGAGAGATCCTTGTCTCAGGAGACCTGGGGGCAGGATTCAGAACCCATCCACCGTCACCGAGTTGATTCCAACTCCTACCCACCCTAGAGGGGTAAAGTAGAACTGGCTGCGATCTTGACACAGAAGCAGACGGCCACATCTCTCTGCAGGGGTGGCTGGAGGGTTTGAACTGCCAACCTGCAGCGAGCAGCCCAACTTGCTCTGCCCGCTATGCCACCCAGACTCTTTGAGATATTCAGAAGAATCTTCCAGTTATTGGAATTCCAATCCTTTTATAGAGCAACTGCTGTGGGTTAGGCTGCCACCCATAAAGTCAGCAGTTCAAATCCACCAGCCTCCCCTCAGAAGGAAGACCAAACTGTTCCTGTAAAGACTGACAGTCCGGTAAGTCCTATCAGGATTTGTATAGGATTCAGTATAGGCCTCAGGATCCACTCAACGGCAGTGAGTTTGGTTTCGGTTACAGAACCAGGTAACCTCCTGAGTCAAGTGCAGGCTCCCTTAGAGCAGACTGCCCTTGTCCATTCACATATCACAGTGCTAACTAAGCCTGCTGGATGTCATTTGGCAAGGGACCTCCATTTATTTCAAGTTCAACTAAAAAGTTATTTCAGTAACATATTTTAAACTAATTTAAAAAATTTTTTCCCAGCAGAAAGAACCTTAGCAAACACCAAACTGGAGAAAGTAATTATGGTATTAAAGGAAAACACTTGCCCGTGAACGTTTCATTCCCCTTTAATCACAGTAGTGCCTTTTGAAAGTAAAAACAAAATTGAGGGCTCTGAGCCAACAACAACAACAAAAGCTGTCTGCCACTATAAACGGTTTTAAGCTAAAGTTGCCCACCAGTGCCCGGTCAGCAATCACCACTCAAAAGACAACTTTTTTCTACGTAGACGTGAAGGTTTTTAGTCTGGGCCCCGAATGAAGTCAAACGTTAAGGGTCTCCAACTTCGCGGTTCCCTCCCGCGTCCGGAACAGCTCCCGCAGCTGGGCGGGGAGAGACGGTGGTCAGCCCGAGGCAGGGGCCTCCGCTGCACCCCTGCACGTGGCCCACGCTCCGCCCGGCAGATCCCAAGCCCCGTCCGGAGGGGTGTCCCCGCACTCGGACCCCGGCAGGGGCCTGGTCCCTGACCCCGGTGGCACGTGGGCGCTCCAGGTCGGGAGGCCATGCCGACTTCCGTCCTTGGGGTTGGTTGAACAATGTGGGGTCCCCCCTGCTCCCCCCCAGCCTGTCCCCCCTCCCCGGGTATTTCACGGGGGCGGCAAGCGCCTGCCCTGGGACGTAGGGGCCGGCGCGGAGGAAGGAAGTGTCCCCAGGCGCTGGGGGCGCCACAATAAGAAGGGGGTGCGCCGAAGGCGGCCAGGGCCCGCACACAAAGGCCGGCCCGGCTGGCGCTCACCGAAGTCCAGAAACTGCTTCATGGAGAGCGGGGACGGCGAGAAGCGCGCGTAGAAGTCCACTTGGCCCGGCA
>NW_022103900.1:1934289-1945558 GCF_000313985.2 Echinops telfairi
GGGCGTCGCCGGTCCGGATCCGTCCCAGGCGGAGCCCTGCGCACCTCCCAGGCCCGGAAGCCTGCTTGCGGCCCTGGCACCCCGCTCGCCTAGTCGTGCGCCCCCTTTCCACGCTCTTTGGGAACAAATGCCACCTTCCGGGTTCCTCTGCCTTCCTGGCCAGAGCCAAATACGCCAGGGCTGCGCCACCTGCGCTTCTAGACACTGCTGTGTCGCGACTGGCGGTGCCTTCCAGAGGCTCACCTCTGGGATGCACCCCGCTTTTACAGGTAAAACAGACCCACAGAGTTTCAGGAGCCCACCTTGCCGTGCCCCAAACCAAGCCACACTCACTGCCATCAAGTCCACTGCCGACTCATAGCGAGCCTATAGGACAAAGTAGAGCTGTCCTGTGGGCTTCCGAGACTGTAACTCTCAACGGGAAAAAGCCCCGTCTTCTCCTTTGGAACAGCTGGTGGTTTTGAACTGCTGGCCTTGAAGTTAGCAGCCCTCGAAATCAGCATGACTATTCCAGGAAATCACTAGCTGCCCAACTGGAAGTTTTATCTGCCCTATCAGCAATGTGTGTAAAGGATCCCTTGGCATTGACTGTGTGTTAGGCAGGGTTCTCTAGAGAAACAAAGCCAGGACACTAATACTTTTGTATCTATTTATATAGATACAAAAGAAATAAAGTTAATCTATAAAGCACTACAAAAGGCTCAGTGCAACTCACTTCCGTGAGAGAACTACTACACCGACACAGTCCTTCAAGTTTTGGCCGCAGGGTAGTCCTCCGTGGAGCAGTTCAGGCTCTCCGGCCACAGGCAGCAAACAGCAAGCAGGTCACCAACAGTCAGCCAGATGACAAGGTCCGACAGTTCTCAGCTCAAGAGATGTACCTTTCAGTAGCATGGCAAAGCAGGTCTTGAAGGAACCTCAAGTTACAGCGACACAGTCCACGGGTAGGTGTCCCATAGGTAGTGTAGCTTGCAAATGGAGGCACAGAACAAGCAAGGCAGCCGCACACTCGTCTGATGATCAAAGAGCAAGATACAAGAAAGGCAAGGCTCACCGAGCCATTTCTCTCTCCACCCATCAACTAACCTCACATGTGTTCACTGGCCATGTTGGCACAACACACCTACATGTCAAAGACTGACTGCCTTGCTCTTTTGAATAGCTAAAGGTCACAGTTTGTCCACTCCAACCTTTCCAGGCATCTAAATACTGAAGGGCAAACTAAAACTAATCCTACTGCTATGAAGTGGATGCGGTCTCATAGGGACCCTAAAGGACAGAATAAAATTGACTCCCTCTGCTGAGTCCCAAGGCTGACAATGTTTGCAGAAGCAGACTGCCTCCTCATCTTTCTCCCGTGGAGCCCGTGGTGGGTTTCAGTCACAACCGCTATCCCCTTCCCTCAGCGGTCAAATGCACCACAGCATGTACACAGGACTAGAGGTGAATTCTAATATTGACTTAATCCCTATCTTAGTTATCTAGTGCAGTTGTAAAAGAAAAAACATAAGTGGATGGCTTTCACAAACCAATTATTCACTCACAGTTTAAGAGGCTGCTGTTATTAAGTGCCAGGGGTGGTCTCCTCCTTATAGCGAGTCTACGGGCAATAGAATGAAAGCCCACCCAGTCCTACACCATCCGCATAATTGTTCTTAGGTCAGAGGCCCCTGTGGCAGCCACTGCCGATCCATCTTGTTCAGGGCCATCGTCTCGTTCTCTGGCCCTCGACTTCACCGAGCATGAGGTCCTTCTCCAGGGCCTGGTCTCTCCTGAAGTAGAATGGAGGCAAAGTCTCGCCATCTTCTCTTCTAAAGGACATTCCGACTGTACTTCTTCCAAGCCAGAATTGTTTTTCTCTTGGTAATCCAAGGTACTTTGAACATCCTTCACAGCACCATAATTCAAATGCATCTAGCTTTTCAACACTCTCGAGAGGTCTTGTGTGGAAGATTGACCCAGTGCAATGTGCCATTTGATTTCTTGCCTGCTGCTTCCATGAGCACGGTTTGTGGGTCCAAGCCAGACAAAATCCTTGACAACTTCAATCTTTTCTCCATTTATCATGATGTTACCTAGTGGTCTAGTTGTGAGGATTCTGGTTTTCCTTACATTGAATTGTTATCCCTATTGACTGCAATCCTTGATCTTCATCAGCAAGTGCTTCAAGTCTTCCTCACTTTTAATAAGCAAGTTTGTAGCATTTTCATATCAAGCGTTATTAATAAGCCTTCCTCCAATCCTGATGCCAAGTTCTCTTCATCTTGTCCGGCTTCTCTGATTATTTGCTTAGCATACACATTGATCAAGTATGATGAGAGGATATGACCCTGACACATACCTGTCTTGATTTTAAACCATACAGTATTCTCTTGTATGGCAGTTACTTAATCTGTCAACTTGAGCAAAGGGTGGAGTCTAACCTGTTAATCCAGTCCTAGCCAATCATGCCTCTACGTGGGCATGGCCTTCTCCTGTGGATTCTGGGAGCTCCTGTCTTCCCCCCGGGAGGTGGAATACACACTCTCTGCTTCACATTCCTGTTGACAAGGCACATGGAACTATGCTGGTGGCAGCCATAGCCCTGGAGCTGGAGGTGCCACATGGAAACGCATGCCAACACTGAGATGCTTACAATGCCACTGGATCCACAAGACTTTCCACCCACTGGTCTGTAATCTTCCTGTATTCAGCATCATTGCATGTGTTGCGTGAGTCTGAAGAGGAATTTATAGACTGGTATCAGGCATATGGTCTAATATCAGACTTATGAACTTGATCTGGGCTGGCTGGGGTGTTTTCTTATTATACACTTACTGTTTGATATAAAGTTCTCACACATTTGAGTGTCAATGTATTTGTTTCTCTAGTGCAACCGGACTAACAACACCTTGTTTTGTTCACACAACTGCCTCCTGACCCATCAGCACAATAACGTGTTCTGGAATCCCTGTTCTTCTCATGGCTGTCCATAGTTCATATGATCCACAATACAGTTTGTTATGATCCTCAAAAGCCTTTGCTTGGTCAGGAAAACACAAGTAAACATAGTTCTGGTAGTCTCTGCTTTCAGTCAAGATCCAGCCGATGTCAGCAATGACATCCCTTGTTCCACATACTCTTCTGAATTCAACCTGAACCTCTGGCTGCTCCCTGTCAATGTACTGCTAAAACTACTGTTGAATGGTCTTCAGCAAAATGTTACCTGCATATGCTATCAATGATTTTTTTCTATAATTTGAATATTCTGTGGGTTACCTTTCTTTGAAACAGGTACAAATATGAAGCTCCCCCAGTCAGTTGGTCAGGTAGCTATCTTCATACTTTCTTGGCATAGATGAGTAAGTGCTTCCAGTGCTTCATCAGCTTGTTGTAACATTTCAATCGATAGTCTCTCAATTCCCGAAGCCTTAATGTTAGCTAATGCTCTCAGTGCAGCTTGGGTTTATTCCTTTAGTACTATTCGTTCTTCATCATATACTACCTCCCAAATGGTGGAACGTCAAATAGTTCTTTCTGGTACAATGACTCTATATTCTTTACATCTTCTTTTAAAGCTACCTGGATTACTCAATATTTTGCCCATAGAATACTGCAGTATTGCAACTCAAGGCTTGGACTTTCCCTTGAGTCCTTTCAGTTTCAGGTATGTTAAGTGTGTACTTTCTTTTGAATATTCTAACTCTAGGTCTTTGCATATTTCATTATAACATTTTCTTTTTCTTCTAAAGCTGCCTTTGAAATTTTCGGTTTCATTCTTTTATGTCATTTCCTTCATTTGCCCTAGCTACTCTATGATTTTTTTAAAATTCATTTTATTGGCATACATGGGGTACCAAAGGAACCCTAGAATTGCACTGGGCAGAGTGGAGCTTTCATGGTATGCATTTTTCCTGCTAGGTGAGCATCGAGCAACTTGCTCTGAGTTAGTGCATCCAGTGGCGTAGCCTGGGAAGGCTCCCTCTGACCATAGTGAATTTTTTAGTTAAAGCAGTTTCACTTGAACCTTGTGGGGGGAGGTCAGATGCTTACAGACATCCTCCCTGAAGACAGTCAGTCACCAGACTGCAGTGGGCCCCGCTGCCTGCTGTTAAGGACAATGGACAGGCCTGCAGTCATCGATTTGGTTCCTGTAGGTGGAGTTCACACCCTACTGATAATAGTTCCTATGGAGATCCAGAGAACAGGTCAAAGTTAAGCTGCCATCCTAAATCTAGGATCTGCCCATCTTGTCACATGTATACCCCCAAGCCCTCCTCTTCCTAGACCATGTCCCTAGACCAGCCCCTCATTGCTGTATAACCTATAGTGCAACCCCTTCCTATGACGTATGTCTTTAGCTGTAATTAGTGGGCTTGCACACCCCCAAAGGTATATAGTCCTGGGTCAGCAATAGAGAAGGCCTCTTGTTGTCAGCTCCCACTCTCCCGTCCTCACTCCCCTGTTCCTTTTCCCCTTGTCCTCCTTCCCTTCCTCCTCTCTCCACATGGACCACCAAGCAAGACTGAGGTAAGCATTGCTACCATGAAATGTGTCTGACTCCATTATTTGACTTTCTCTTCTATCCCTCATGCTCTCAGTGACTTTAATATAACATACATATCTCTCAACCGTACAATTGTGCTTACTGAACCCGTGATTAGTGGGGGGGGGGGCTGGCATCTCCAACTCATACCACAGAACCTGTTTTTTTGTGATGGCTGATTTAAGAGAACAGGGTGCAGCTGTGAATTTTTTTTTTCCTGCTAGGGAAAAATGCCACTGAAATGGTTGTTATGTTGAACACAGCTTACAAGGCCAGCACTATGGGAAAAAACTCAAGTGTACAAGTGGCTTTCTAGTTTCAAGAAAGGTGAAATGTCAATTGATGACAAATCTCATCCTGGACATCCGTCAACTTCCTGAACGATGAAAACGTCGACTCCTAGTGCATTTGGAGTTCATTCCACCAGGTCAGACTGTTAATTAAGCTTTATATTTAGAGTAGCAGTTCTCAACTTGTGGGTCTCAACCCCTTTAGGGGTCGAACGACCCTTTCACAGGGATCGCCTGATTCATAACAGTAGCAAAATTATAGTTACGAGGTAGCAACTGAAGTAATTTTATGGTTAGGGGGTCACCACAATACGAGGAACTGTATTAAAGGGTCACAGCATTAGGAAGGTTGAGAACCACTGATTTAGAGTGTCTGAAAAGACTGCATAACAGTGTGCCAAAAAAAGGCCTGGTTTATGGCAGATGGGTGACTGGTTTTGCCATCGCGACAATGCACCTGCTCACGCAGCCATCTCAGTGAGGCACTTTTTGGCAAAAACAAAACAAAACAGCATGCCTTTCTTGCCCCACACACCTGACTCACCTGACCTCCTCTGTGCCACTTCTTTTTGTTTCCATGAATGCAGAGGGACATGAAAGGACAGTGATTTCATGATACAGAAGAGGTGAAGAAGAAAAAAAGAGGGAGGTGCTGTCAGTCATTCAAACAGATGCCTCTGAAAACTGTTTCCAAGAATGGAATCGCAGATTTGACAAATGTATTAAGTGTAATGGAGAGTACTTGGAAGGCGATAAGGTTCTTTTGTAAAAAAATAAAACAAAACAAAAATATTGAAAAAAATCTGTTTTTTTTAAACCAGATACCCCCTTGTACATTTCACTTATCATACGATTCAACAGTTCAATTATATTAAGAGGAGTTTTAGAATCATCTCCACGAGGCTACTCTATGATTAAGAAGAGCAAGTATCAGGGTCTCTTTTGACAACCTCTTTGATCTTTTCTTTCTTCCCTTTTTAAAAATAGCCTTTTGCTTTCTTCATGAATGATGCTCTTGATATCATCAAGTCTTCTGTCATCAGTGTTGACTATGTCAAATCCTTTCTTGAGATGCTCTTGAAATCCAGGTGGAACAGACTCAAGGTCATATTTGCTTCTCATGAACTTGTTTTCATTCTCTTCAGCCTCAAGCTGAGCTTACATATGTGCAATTAATGATCTGCTCCAGTCAGTCAGTCTCTGGCCTGGTTTTAGCTGCTGATATTCAGCTTCTCCGTTGTCTCCTCCCACTGACGTAGTCACTTTGATTTGGAGACGTACAAGTGTGTCGTTGAAAACAATAGTGTCAAAGTGCTCCAAAGAGAAAAGACTTGTAGAGGTTCTTAGGCCCCATCTTATTGATGCTGCCGTGGAAGGGGCCAGGGAACAGTACTTTCTAATAACAGCTCACCCTAAAACACAGGTTCTGGCTTCCAGCAAGATCCTGGAGTTCCTACTCCTGCAAACGGACTGCATCTAGATAATTCCTCAGAAAAGCACATGCCGAATGCAGAAGGTGCTTTACTAGTTAGTAGGCCGCTGTTTGACGTAAACATGACTTTTTGACCATCAGTCTGTCTGGTCAGGACTCGGGGTTCAAAAGATCTCAGGGCAGTGGTTGGAGTGAGCCACACCTACTTCGTGAACCCCAGAAATCTGGATTTCAGGAAAATTTTACATTCTGTTTCTCAGCCTCTATAGCTATCTTTATATAGCATACTTGTTCAAAACTGAGAATTCATGGTTTATGTTGGGGTAGTCTGATGACAAAAAGAAAAGCAATGGCATGTGAGCTAGTGTTAAAAATCATCAAAACGTAATGGGGTTTAAGTATAAGGTTTATTGTAAACATTGATTCTAGCTATATACATAGAGAGATGATGTTGATTGGGGAGGGTGGCTTGAAGAAGCTAGATGAAATGGAGAATGTAAAGGGAGAAATAAGAAAAGCAAGCATTTGCTTATCTTAATATGATGCACTGAACCCTGTCCTTTTTTACCAGGATTAATGGATATTCCCTTGCCAATATGGTCTCCACACAGCCATATCTTTTTAAAATTTGAAATTAATTAGCCTGGCTTCAAACAAGCTTATTGAAAGATGTTTGACTTTGGGTAAAAGAAAAACCTCTGGCAGATTAACTTTGGTCAGGGCTTTCCTTAAATTGAGTATTCGCTATTGTGCATTAGAAACCCTCAAAATCAGAGCAAGATGTTCTTCTTGTTTGGTGGCTCTGAGTCAGTTCCGACTCACAGTGACCCGCCTAAGCACAACAGCATGAAATACCACCTTCGGGAGCCTGTTAGGTTTCTCGGGCGGCTAATACCTCGGTTCTTGGCTTTGCACCACAAAGAATTCACGCCAAAGCCTGGTTTGTAATCCAAGTGGGTTTTTACAAAGGACAGGAGACGTTTGAGGTTTTACGGTCTCAAAAGAGTACACGCTATTTCAGGGAGGCTTGCAAACCATGCGGAAGCCTTGCTGGGGCCCACAATTGAATACAGGCAACCTTGTGGGACTGGGCACCCACATGTGGTGAACTGAGGTCAGACAGCAAGCGGCACGGAGAGGAGAGCACCCTCTCTGACCTGCCACTGACCAGTACTAGGGGTCAAAAAAGAGACCACCTTCCCGCTGCCAGTGTATTTAAACCTCTGGGGAGGCAGGGTGGAAGGTATTGCTTGACCCCATTGGCTGAATTAAGCCCAGCTGGGTGGGATCATGAGCCTGGGCCTAGTTCGGGTGGCCCAGATGTCATGCCCACCTGGCTTAGGGGAAGGGGGTGGAAAGCTGAATTGGAGCATGCCCAGCTAAAGTTTTCATAGGTGGCTAATGCTTGCCTGATTCTCTTCCAACCTCCTCTAGGCTCACCTGAGTCCTCCAAGTGGTATCTTTGCTCTTAACACTATAAAGAGGTGTGTAGCAGATTTGCCCAATGCAACACCTCACATGACATCCTGACTGCAGCTTCCTGCACAATTTCAATCTTTTCTCCATCTGTCATGAAGATGTATGTCCATTGGTCCACTGGGGAGGATTTTGGTTTTCTCTATATTGAGTTGTAATCCATACTGAGGGCTGTAGTCGTTGATCTTCATCAGTAAGTGCTTCAAGCCCACTTGGCTTTCGGCAAGCAAGGTTGGATCATCTGCATATTGAAGGTTGTTCATAAGCCTCCAATCCCGATGTTGCATTCTTCCTCGTATAGTTCAGCCTCTAAGACGGTTTACTCAGCAGGCACATTGAATAAGTATGGAGAGAGGATACTACTCTTTCCGGACACCCCTTTCCTGATTTCAGCCCAGGCAGTACCCCGTGTTCTGTTCCCATGCCTGTCTCTTGGTTCCCCACGAGCACAATGAAGGGTTCGGGAATTGCCATTGTGTGTAATGTTGTCTATAGTTTGTTATGGCCCACACACTGGAGTGCCGTCACATAAAATGTACGCATTTTTCACATTCTCTGCTTTCAGTCAAGACCCACCTGACATCAGTAACCATATCCTTTGCTCCACATTCTCGTCTGCATCTGACTTGAATTTCTGGCAACCCCCAAAGCCCCGTGGATATACTTTTGCAACTATCGTTGAATTGTCTTCAGTAAAATTATATTTGCACATGATATCAATGATTATACTTGATAATTTCTGCTTTCTCTTGGGTAACCTTTCTTCGGAATAGGCACAACGATGGAGCTCTTGCTGCTGGTTGTCCAGGCAGTTGTGTTCCAGATTTCTTGGCATAGACAACTGAGTGCATCCTGCACAGCACCAGTTTGTTGAAACATTCCAACTGGCATTCCTTCCACTACAGGGCCTTGCTTTTCAGAGGCCGTCAGTGCAGCTTTGACTTCTGCTTTCAGTGTCACTGAGTCTTGATCATAGGCCACCTCTTAAAATGTTGAAAGCTGGCCAATTCTTTGTGGTCCTGTATTCCTTCCATTTTCTTTTGCTGCTTCCTGCATCATTTAATATTTTGTTCATAGGACCCTTTGATCTTGCAATTCAAAGCTTGTACTGATTTTTCTTCAATTATTTCAGTTTGAGATATGCTAAGTGTATTTTTCCTTTTGGTTTCCATTTCCAGGCCTTTGGACATTTCATTATACTTTTATTCATCGTTACTTTTGTGTGCTTTAGCTATTCTTCTTGAATCTGCCATTCCAGGCATAGTAAATCACTCACAACTGTCTTTTTCCTTGGGGGTCGGGGAGAGTTGGCCCTCTATTTGAGGACAGTTTATTTGCATGTATAGGGGAAAATATTGTTTGCATTGTTATCAATCACCTACAATGTACAGAATTGTAAAATAGCTCAAAGGCAACGAATCAGAATGGAGTACCCTAGAAAGCTGTACACTAAGCAATGCCCAGTGTTCCAAAGCAGCACTAGTTTTCATGTGTACTCCATTTGCCGTCTTTCTCTAAGGGCCTGATCACTCAAGTAATAACTTGTGCAGCAATGTGGACCCCATCCCATTTGCCTGGATTTGTTTTAGAGAAACATCATCATACTGATCTTTGATATGCTGCTGGAAGTGGGGGTGTACGAGATCCCCGGGGAAAGCTCCCAAGACAGCTCAGGTGGAAACGAAGAGGAATTTACTTTGCAGAGGGAGGGAGCCGAGAGGCAGCTGAATATGACAAGGCTGTTTCTTTCCCAGAGTTAGCCCTGCCTGTAACCCACATCTTCAGTACGGTGTGTACATTTATCCTAGATCTTGTGAGCGATTTGGAGAAAGCCTCTTTATGTTTGCATGAGAATTCGGGCTAACTAGAACAATATTTGGATCTGAGGAGCCTAAGTGATGGCATTGGGAGAGCTCTGGGTCAGGAAACCCCTAAGAATTTGTGAACACTGGCAAGGAGAACTCAGGATTCGGGTTGACTGTAAGGAGGGATGTAAGGCCAGGTTTCTGAGAGGCAAGGTGTCTGAGCTGTGTATGCCCTACCAAAGTTTCAATCATTCTTTTGCTTTACACATTGTTGGCGGGGAGAAGCCAACTTCTAGTTTTTGCCTGGTTTTCTCTTTGCTCCTGCCATCTCACTTCTTCCTGGGTGTCCTTAGCTGCCCACTTCTGAAGTCCACTCACAACACATGTGTTTTCAGGCCTGTAAAGTGGTGGGCAAGCACCCTTTGGGGTTCTGGGGATACAGCAGGGAATCAGAGGTACAGGTTCTGGGGCCCAATGACTCCCATGCTCTGGGGAAGCGATAGACAGCATACATACAGGCATGTGATTATCTCCGAGGCTGCTGCAAGCTGCTATAAAGACAATAACAGAGGACTGTGGCAAAAGTTGTGTGTTTGTATAAAGGCTGAAGGCGACTGTCTCACTCATTCACTGTCTCACTCACTCACTCACTGCCTCACTCTCACTCTCTCAGTCTCATTCACTCACTGTCTCACTCTCTCACTGCCTCACTCACTCACTGTCTCATTTACTCCCTGCCTCACTCACTCACTGCCTCACTCTCACTGTCTCACTGCCTCAATCTCTCACTGACTCACTCTCACTTAAAAAAAAACAAACAAACAAAGACTGAAGGCTCCTCATGTAGGACAGATGTAAGCACAGACAAGATCAAGACCTGCAGGAGGACTCACCGTCAAATGATCTGCCTGCCTCTCAACATGATCATCAAAGGAAAACAAACCCCAAGGCCTTTTCCCAGGTGAGAAAAACCCCTCATTCACCCCAAAAGTCACTAGGTGAGACTTTGGAGTATGATTTGAGTGAGGAAGAATGAAGCAAGCCCTCTCCAGATAGAATATGTTCTGGGAGTCCATTGAAGTCCATTGCTGTACTAAAGATCAAAAGGCAAAGAATATGTATGGCCCAGTGGTTCTCAACCTGTGGGTCTCAACTTGACCCCTTTGGGGGTTGACCGACCCTTTCACAGGGGTCGCCTGATTCATAACAGTAGTAAAATGACAGTGATGAGGTAGCAATGAAAATCATTTTATGGTTGGGGGGTCCCCACCACATGAGGCACTGTATGACCGGGTGGCGGCTGTGGGAAGGTGCAGAACCCCTGCTCTAGAGAGTATGAAGTAAGATGCATGTTCTACATACAGTGGCATCATCGTTGTTACACGGCTCCAAGCTCGAACTTTCCAATACTCGGACAGCACAGTTCGAAAAAATAATCTGCTCGGTGTTTGTAACTCTGCTCGGTAGTCAAACTGAAAATCCGACCTGAAAAATCCTGTGCAGGTGGAGAGTGAGCCACGGTCTCATCTCACCTTGAACTCGAAGGGGGGGACACTTCAGTCTAAGGACTGCTCTTGCTCAGACAACATACAGTGCTTGTGTAAGTGCGTTCAAATGTTCATCATTGTGCTTTTGTGTAAAATATCGTAATCATGGCTCCAAAGAAAGTTAGTGATGCCAGCAGTAAAGCTCAGAGGAAAACTGGGAGAACCACACGAGGGTTAAAGAAGGAAAGAAATTG
>NW_022103900.1:1945758-1949975 GCF_000313985.2 Echinops telfairi
AACCACAAAACAAAGAACCCAGCCATCAGGGAGGTTGGAAAATGACTGTTAATTTGGATAAATCAGAAACATCTTGATGGCGAGAGTGTCCCAGAGACAGTGATATGCGAGAAGCGATTTAATGAAGAACGTTGCAGGAGCAGCCTGCCGGGCGGCGTGTTCAAAGCCAGCCAGGGCTGGTTGGAAAAAGTCAGAATTGGCATGGGGACACACAGTGTCATGGGGGAGTGGGGAGTGCAAACGAAGATGAAGCTGATACCTTCGCACCTGCGTTGGCTGAATCCGTGGAGGCTGCGGGTATTGCTCCCCAGCAAGCGTTCAAGAGTGACAAAGCAAGACTTTGGGGGGTGGGGCGTGGTAAAGTGCCCATTACTACTTCA
This sequence comes from Echinops telfairi, assembly GCF_000313985.2. Taxonomy (NCBI): domain Eukaryota; kingdom Metazoa; phylum Chordata; class Mammalia; order Afrosoricida; family Tenrecidae; genus Echinops; species Echinops telfairi. The sequence continues at coordinate 1,946,139 of NW_022103900.1, forward strand.
TTACTACATTACTTCTTATACTGCATTAGTACAGGGGAAAGGGCATTGCCAGGCCACAAGCCTATGAAAGATAAGCTCACTCTTGTTGTGTGGGAATGCTAGGGGGGATTTTAAAGTGAAGCCCACGTGAGTGTATATCTAGATACCTTGATATCATTCGTATACTCTATATACACGTGTGTGCATGTGTGTGCGCACCTGCTGGTGACATAGCAGGTTATATGTTGGGCTGCTTACCACAAGGTCAGCAGTTCCAAACCACCAGCTGCTTCTTGGGAGAAAGGTGACACTTTCCAGTCCTGCAGATGCACAGTCTCAGCAGAGGGGACCTTCTGGCCATGGCCCTGCACCTTCGGTTACCTGACCTTTAAAAGAGAAGGCTATTTTATCTTTACACCTGCCCAAGTTTGCACATACAAGCCATAAGCAAGATGCCACAAGAAACTGCCAACACAGTCAATTGTGACGATTATGTGCATGTGGTAGAAGTGAATCCTGTCGAGTGTGGGTTTCAGGAAGCCTAATTGCGTGTGGTGGCAGTCATCATGTGGTCCTGGGCAGGTGTTCATTTCAGGAGGAAGAAGCTGACGTTGGAGCGTTCAGTATGAAGCACAATGAAAATTTCACCACAGAGTCCGCGCTGATGGCACAGCTTGGAGCCCAGAGACCCTGCCTCTAGTAACCCAACTTTGAACACCAGCTGCTGGCATGAGAATCAGATTGCTTACTTCCGAGCTTCAGAATACAAATGAATACCAGTGTTTTGAGGGTCATTCCGACTGTATTAATGATTTGGTCTTTGAACCCCAACACGTTGCCAGTGAAGGAGTGTGTGCTGGCACCCTGAAGAAACATACAAACTGGTGGTTGCAGAGAAGAATGGGGCAGCCTCTTCTATGATTGTCGCCCAGCGGGCAATTTTCTCTTGAATCAGAGCTGAGGCCACCAATGTCAGCACATCGGTGCTTAAAAAACACCTTCAAAGTCGGAGCTGTTACCAGAAGTGCTTCATTAATTTGGGGACATTCCTCAATCTAGTTGTCCTCAAGAGACCTGTCCACTTACATTGAGCCTGGTTATTCAGGTGGTCCACAATTAGTGAAAACGTGTTTGTAACAACTGGCTACCCTGGAAAAATGGTGAGCCGTTTCAAATCCATCTCTTCGGGCTCCCTCAGCCCATGCTCCTTGGCTCTGTAGCTGGTGCCTCTGGTCTTTCCTGGAACAGAACTCTCCCACTGTGTGCAACTGAGGAGACCACAAGCTGCTGTTTGGGGTGAGAAAAGGGTAAAAGACTTTGTATTTCAGGCCCATAAAATTTGTACTTTTAGTACAGGCTTTGGGAGAATTCCTTATTTTTATATTAAAGGTACTATATGCTTCAGAAATATCTCGTTGCTTTTGTTAAATAAAATCTTGATGATTTGAAGGGGAATAAAAGATGTACAGCCTCAAAAAACCCTGGGCTGTCCTGCTCTGTCCTATGGGGTCACTGTGAGTCAGAATTGATTCAGTCGTTTTCTTGAGAAGATTTGTGGTATTAAGAGACCTGGTAGCAGGGCAGGTTAACCATTGGTCCATTAGCCACAGGTCAGCAGTTCACACCCACCAGATTAGGAAAGAAGCCGGATTCTTCCACCTCCATATGCCAAGTTCAGATTACTTTGAGAAGTTTGCCCAAGCCAACTTGTGTGGACGCAATCATACCCCACATCCAGTGGACACTTTAACTTGTGGCACATTAAACCAGCCTGTGTCCTTTTCTGTTTTATTCCCCAACCCCTATGCAAGCATAATGTGTTTTAGGTTCACGCCTTTGCTCGACAGCATTCACCCGTCAGACCAGCTCAAACTAGTCAGAGGAGCAGGAGCTGACCAGACACCCATGACCTCAAGTTGAGCAAAGAGCACCTGAGCAGAGGACTTGAGAATGAAGAACTAGCTGCCCAGTGCTTGCACACCATCCCATAATAAGTGATGACAATCTACCTAAAAGCTTTACCTCAGACTGCATATTTGAATACCTAGTGTGCTTGCAGAGAGCCCTGGTGGTGTCATTACATGTTAGGCTGCTAACTACAAGGTCAGCACTTCACATTGTCCAACGGCTCCGTGGGAGAAAGATGTGGTTTTCCACTCCTATAAACAGGAACACTCTTGGAAACCCTCGGGGATGGTTCTATCCTGTTTTATGGGGACACTATGAGTCAGAATCTACTACACAGCAGTGCATTTATTGTGCATGCATTCAATTTACCATAACCCAACCCACTTGCTCCGGGATGCAAATTCAAGGAGGACTTTAGAAGGGGAAGGCCAACAAATTCTTCCCAATCCCATTGTTCCAACCTAAGAACAGTGGTGAGGGTGGCACAGACCTGGCAGTGTTTGGTAATGTTGCACACAGGGCACGATGAGTCAGAGCTGACTCACTGACGGTGAGTTTGGTTTGGGGGGAGTTCTCCATTGTTGGCCACAACTTGCCTGAGGGCCACTGCCACACGTTCTCTTGCAAAGTACTGCCTCTGCAATAAATGTCTTTGCTTGTGCAATAAGCCAGGCCCCCTGCCTCCTTACTCTTGACTGGGCCAGGGAAGAACCTCGGCTGCGGGGCACTCCTGCAACAGCCAGAGAAAGATGGGGCTTTCTGCTGACCAAGGATGCACGGCCTTGGAAACCCGCAGAGGCAGTTGGACCCTGTCTTGTGGGGTCATTGTGAGTTGGCACTGACTCCGTGGCAGGGAGTTTTTGTTTGTTTCTTTGTGTTTTAATTTTACATACATTACCTAACAGCTGTAAGAAGGAAAAGGAATTTTCCCAAATGCCTTACCTTCTCGTAGAGCATTTACAAGGCGTATAAGCAGGGCTCGGAACGAGTTCCTTCATGGCCAACAACGGGAAGCCAGAACAGACCTGTTTTTAAAATTGGGGCGATTCAGATTGCTTAGCAGAAAGAGGGAAATTATAGGTCAAAGGCTTGAAATGGGAAACTTGCAGAGGGCGAGCCTGTTCCAGGAAGAGGCAGCACAACTGTGTGGAGCAACATGTCCAGAACAGCTAGGGCCACCGTGTTTTCAGGGAAGCAGAGGGGAGGGCAGAGAGGGAGACTTGCCCCTGGGAGCAAACCCAAGAGGGCCCCACAGGGTGTCAACCAACGAATCATTGCCACCCCCACTGGCTTTGAGGCAGAGGAACAAACTTAGAAAAGCCTCTGACTGCTCCATATCTCGCTCAGCCTCTGAATCTGCTTGCTTTGAAACAAGCAGGCTTCCCATGATTTTTAAGAGAGAGTAAGTCTCTAGCAGGACCTGGAATCGTTTCCCTCAGATCAGCTCGACAATGTACCTATGTTGAGAAACTCTGAGTATCTTCAGGAATCACTTTGTCAACTATGCCTGAATTGCTTCAAAGGCCTACTTATAAACTGTACAGTAAAACTTGTGTGAAAGCCAGACCCTGAGGAAGGTAGAAACCTGTCAGAGAAGGAAAATGAATATTTTCAAACAAAACAAGTGATAGGAAAGTGGTAAGACTGCATTTACCATATTATCTAGATAAGATAAGCTGGATAAACAAGCTGGAGGAGAAAACAACGGGACCAACTTTTTTTTTTGGGGGGGGGCAGGGGGGAGGGTTGGGCGGGGAAAGGAAGTGAGAGTTAACAAACCCAAGGACAAGGGAACAACAGTAATCCAAAATCGATGGCAAAGAAGGTGTAGGAGGCCTGATAGGGTGTGATCAAGGGCAATGTAACCGAAGGAATTACTGAAACTCAAATGAAGGCTGAGCATGATAGTGGGACAAGAGGAAAGTAAAAGGAAATAGAGGAAAGACTAGG
>NW_022103900.1:1950988-1952191 GCF_000313985.2 Echinops telfairi
CGAGCCACCAATAAAATGATTAAAAAAAGATTGCACCTACCTAGCCAAAGTCGGAAAATTTGAGAACCAGAAAAAAAGGGAGAAAAAAGTGTCCCCTCAAATTCCTGTTCTCATATGCTTGCTATAATTAAATTATTCATTCCTCTCAAAAAATATTTTTGAATAGATAAGTGTCTTGCTATTTTTACCACTCAGGGATGGAGTACACACTTTAAAGAGGTCTTCTGCATCATATTTACCCACGAGGATGTGCCGTTTGGCCTCTGACGCTTGCTTCCATAAGCACTGATTGTGGAGACAAACAAGACAGATCTGACACATCCAATCTTTCTGTGTTTATCATGATGTTTCCTACTGCTAGGACAGAGTAAATTGCCCCTGTGGGTTTCTGAGACCTCTTTACGGGAGGAGAAAGCCCCATTTTGCTCCCCGAAACATCTTTTGAGCTGCTGACTTCATGGGTAGCAACCCAAGTGTACCTCAATACAGTCTCAGGGGCACTGACTCGATGCCACTGAGTCTGGTCTGATTTAATGCATTCTTAAAGTGGCTAAAACTCCAAACAAATGAACAGGTTGCTGTTCTTTACCATAATAAATTAATTCCTCAGTGCTAAGAAAACATTATGTCATTACCAACTTTATCTTTCTCGTTGTTTTTAGGTACGCTCGAGTCAGTTCTAACTCATAATAACCACCGTATGTACAACAAAATGAAACACGGCCCAGCCCTGCACCATCCGCCCAATTTTTGTTGTTTATGCCCATTGTTCCAGCCATTGTGTTCATCCAGCTCATTTAAGGGTCTTCCTCTTTTTTTTTAAAATCGACTTTTGCTTTACTGTGGTAGTTACATAATCTGGTGTCAATTTAAGCCTATTAAGAATGAAGGGGTGGAGGTTAGCCTTTCAATCAGTGTGGGATATAAAATGACTTTTCCCCAGCTTTGTCTCCCCCCAATATATCCAAACCTAAGAGGCTGTTTACCAGCATATGGTGGGAGGTCAGATGGTAGATATTCTCCCTGAAGGCATTCAGCCATCCAGAGCTATCCCATTGATAAGAGAGTGGTTGTTTCCCTGGAGAGCTTATAACAGGTCAAACCTGCTCAGTGACATCCAAAATTAGGCTGCACTCCTGAATTTAGGATCCACCCACCTTATCACATGTGTGTACCTCCAATCCCTCCCCTTCCTATTGTGTG
>NW_022103900.1:1953397-1955115 GCF_000313985.2 Echinops telfairi
GTGTGGGCGCTAGATCCCTGCTGACTGGAGAACTTTGACCAAAGTATGCATTTATCTTTCAGAATTTTTGCGATATATAATCTGGTGGACTGAAGGAGCTGCTTACACCAGCCATAAAGGGAAATGCTTTAGTGGCAGAAAGATAGGTCATGTCAACGAGAGTGTAGGCCAATCAGCCTGGCTGCAAAAAGCAAGCTGAGGCCTGCTCCAGAGCATGAGCCAAGACCATTGAGTTCGAGATTCAAAGAATCTGGACTTTGCCCCTGCTGCAGGAAGGGAACTCACTGGGCAAGTCAATGTTGCTCAAGATTCAACAGTAAGAGATTTCCATTAACAAAGGCTTCCAGGGTAGGAAACGGAGAAAGGAGCTTGATTCAAGCCCCGCCCAACAGAGCGCAGAAGGCAAAGCCTGGCCTAGCAAAGAAAATCTTAGAAAGAAATTACAGGTATCCCCCAGTCTCACAGCAGGAGACCAGACCTAACCAAACTTGCAAAAGCCCAGCCTCCGTTCTCGCTGTGGAAAGTCTGACTAACCTAGAAGAGGCTCAGAAGCCCCTTATTGAAGAAGCAGTACAGTTTTTATCAGGAAGACTTAACCAAGTACTCATGGAATTCAAATTGATACTGGAGTTATTCAGAGGTGTGCAGAAAAGCCAGAAACTGTAATTAAAACAGAAATTATTAAGAGCGGTAATTGGGGTCCGCTACCTGAAAGAACTATGGGAGGTCTATTAGGAAGGTCCCATCTAAATTCTCAAAATATTCAGATTGTTGCTGGAATTATTAATCAGGATTATGAAGAAGAAATTAGGGCAGTAATTAAATCTGATATCCCATGGTTTATAAAGGAAGATCACTTGAGCCAATGTTTGCTTCCTTGCATTTCTAGAATTAAAATGTTTATCTATCAGGAAAGAGTGCTTGAGAAGTCTAACCACCCTATAAATCAGTGGTTCTCAACCTCCCTAATGCTGCAACCCTTTAATACAGTTCTTCATGTTGTGGTGACCCCTCCAACCATAAAATTATTTTCATCGTTTCTTCATAACTGTAAGTTTACTGCTATTATGAATTGGGCCACCCCTGTGAAAGAGTCATTCGACCCCCAAAGGGGTCTCGACCCACAGTTTAAGAACCAGTGCTATAAATCTAAGGGTCTTTTGGAATGCTTTTGTGGGGAGACAACAGCGTCCCCACATGGAATTAGAAATTGGAGGAAAAGGGTTTTTAAACTCTGGATATGGGGTCATTTCCTTAATGTTTTCACCAGGCCCTAAAACCCGCCCACTAACTTCCTCTAAATCCAGCCTGGAGGAAATGAGAGACTTTAAACAAGATGGAATATTGCAAGATTGTAAAATCCTACTGTGTAAAAAGCCTGAGGGGCAATACGGTTCAATTGAGCCTGTAACCATATTGGAAAACTAAAGAGAAAAAATGTCTGTTTGCTAAATTAGTTCAAAAACAGCTGATCAAATTTATTAAGAATTTGTTCAGTCTTTCAAATTATCCTAAGTGTGTTAAGAAGTTCTCCCTGTGCTCTCCGGATTCTCTGAGAGCTAGAAGCCTAAATTTATAACAATGACGTCTAGCTTGGTTCAAAACCAAGCAAGTTAACTGAGATTGCTAGCAGTGCTTTAAAATCTCCACTGCTAAAACAGAAGGGGGAGAAAAGAGATTCTGTGTGACAAACTTCATTTAGTCATTTTAACTAAAAA
>NW_022103900.1:1955433-1980388 GCF_000313985.2 Echinops telfairi
TGTGTTTTCACAGGCAAAGGAGATAGGTGGAGTTCTCTTCAGCCAGCAAGGCCCAGAAGAAAGCGGGGAAGCTGATGCTGTGACGGGACCCTTTGCTGCTTACTGAAGTTATCCAAACCATCAAGAAGACCTCGCATATTCTGAGAATGGCGATGGCTGCCTGCTGAGATATTTCTTCCATTGCTGATGCTGTCTAAGGGACACTCTGGGACTATCATAACTGAACATTTTATACAATAGTGACTGAACTATAACAGATTGTTCTTTTGCTAAAAGATCAAGATTTTGGACTTAACAATTAATGTTAAAATGTGATCGGAATGTAACTGATTTCTGTATAATCCCTTACCCATATAATAAGACATTGCGGGATTGGGATTTAATTAGAAAACATTTAGGGTTAAAGGGAAACATTTTGTTAGATGTTGATCAGCTGAAAAGGGATATCTTCTATACATTCAAAGACAGCCTCGAGGCATCCCCTGGCTCTGATATAATTCAACAATCAGTGGATACCATAGAAGGTTTGGGTTCAAAGCATTTCACATAGCTTACGTTCTAGTCTGACTGTGCTGTTCATCATAATTTTGATGCTTACAGTCTTGTGCTGCTTCTATAGGAAGCTAAGAGATATGAAGAGAGACCATGTAGCCTCTATGACTATTAAACATCATACAGAAGGGTGGAATTTGGGAGACTAACTCTGAAGGAAATTTGTCTGGGATTTATTCCCTGACGGGTACGGAGGGAATCTGAAAAGCTAGAATTCCACGGTAGGAAAGCCACCACTCGGTAAGTTGGAGATATAGTCCAAGTACATTTTCCTGCGTTGACTATCATGTCCACAGTCTCTGCCCTTAAAGTGAGCACATGGTTGATTCTGTCTCCCTGCAGAAGCAGACATTCCTACTTTCTCCATCTCCTCCCGCCGTGGCATCAACCCCTCTCATACTTTCCTCCAATAGAAGATGGGCATAGGAGGGCTTTATCCCCCATGCCTGGATTCAAAATGTTTGCCATAAGCCTGAGATTTTGGCTTGGCTACATTAATTTGGTCATTAAATTTGCCTTGACAGCTTTCAATGTATAGAAAATAACCACGTCATCCCTGCGGCTCTTTTGAATTTTATATATAAAACAACAGGGAATTTGTGGGGTATAAAAAGACTTTTCCCCAGCTTTGTCTCTCCCAAATATATGCCAAACCTTAGAGGCAGTTTGCCAGCACATGGTAGGAGGTCAGATGCTTAGAGATATTCTCCCTGAAGGCATTCAGCCATTCAGAGCTATCAGACCACCTTCCTTCTGTACATAGGGCTCACACTCTGTTGATAGGATAGTGATTGTTTCCCTGGGGAGCTTAGTATAGGTCAAACCTGCTCAGTGACTTCCAAAGTTAAGCTGCCATCCTGAATTTAGGATCTACTCATCTTGTCACATGTGCACCCCCAATCTCTCCCCTTCCTATTCCGTGTATAGCCTTAGATTTCCCCCTCTCATTACTGTATTACCTATTGTACAACCCCCTTCCTCTAACGTATATCTTTCCCTGTAATCAGGGGGCTTGCACCCCCCCAAAATATAGACAAGCCTTGGTTAGAAATAAATCACTCTCTCCCCTGCTATTCTCACCTTCCGCATCCCCACGTGGACCACCAAGTGGCGCTGAGGTAACCATGCTACCATGAAATGTGTCTGACTCCTTCATTTTACTTTCTCTCTATCTCTCTTCTTCTCTATGACTTTACTGTAATCTTTACATATTATAGCTGTACAATTGCACCCGCCGGGCCTGTGATGATTTGGTAGGGGCTGGCTACCCTGAAAAATCAGGTCACAGCTTTGATGACCTCATCTGGACGCGCTATGGAGATAAATAGCTCACGGGAGGCCAGGCACACTATCTCTCTGCTTCATTTTCCTGCTGACAAGCCACATGGACACACACTGATGGAGCCAGAGTCCTAGAGCTGGAGGAGCCACGTGGTGACCCATGCCAGTGCTGACAATACTTCCACGGACACTGGATCCACAAGACTTTCCATCCACTGGCCTATGATCTTCCATTGCATGTGTTGCGTGAGTCAGAAGAGGAAATAACAGACTGGTATGAAACATATGGGCTAAATTTGATCTATGGACTTGATCTGGACTGGGCTGGGATGTTTTCTTACTATACAGTTGCTCTTTATATAAAGCTCTTTCTTGTACACATATACATGTCTATGAATTTGTTTCTCTAGTTTACCCAAACTAACAAATTTTGACAAGGTTGGTGTCCTTTTCCAGGGACTGATCCCAACCTGACATGTCCAAAGTAAATGAAAGGAAGTCTCACCATCTCATTTCTAAGGAGCATTCTGGCTGTACTTCTTTTAAGATGGATCTATTTTCCTGACAATCCAGGTTCTTTCAATATTCTTTTCCAATTAAACCAAACTCACTGCCATCAAGTCAATGCCAACCCATAACAACCCTATGGAACAGGGTAAAACCGCCCCCGTGAGTTTCCCAGACTCTAACCCTTTATGGGAGTAATTCAAATGCACCACTTCTGCAGTCTTCCTTACTTGCCCATGTCTCACATGCATAGGAGGCTTGGGCCAGCTCCACCTTAGTCCTCCAAGTAACATCCTTACTCTTCAACACAATAAGTCTTGTGCAGATTTGCCCAGTGCAAAAGACATCGTTTGGTTTCTTGACTGCTACTTCTGCAAGCATTGACTGTGGAGACATGCAAGATTAAATTCTTGGTAATTTCAATCTTCTCTGCATTTCTCATGATTCTGTCTATAAGGCCCAGTTGTGAAGTTTGGGGTTTTCTTTGCATTGAGTTACATACCATACCGAAGGCTGCAGTCTTTGATTTTCATCAGCAAATACTTCAAGTCTTCTTAGCTTTTAACAAGCAAGGGTGTGGCATCTGCAGCTTCGCTCTTACACTTTTACGAGGTCTGTGCAGATTTGCCCAATGCAATGCATCATTCGACTTCTTGACTGCAGCATCCATGGGTTGATTGTTGATCCAAAGAAAAACAAAACCCTGCACAATTTCAATCTTTTCTCCATTTGTCATGGTGTTGTCTATTGGTCCACTTGTGATGATTTTAGTTTTAATCCATACTGAAGTTTTAATCCATACTGAAGGCTATAATTTGTAATCTTCATCAGTAATTGCTTCAAGTCCACGTGGCTTTCAGCAAACAAGGTTGCATTATCTGCATACTGAAAGTTGTTAATACCCCTTCCTCCAATCCTGATGCTGCATTCTTCCTCATATAGTCCAGCTTCTTGGATGATTTGCTCAGCATATAGATTGTATAAACAAGGTTAAAAGATACAGCCGTGACCCATACCTTCCCTGATTTAGAACTATGTAGTATTCTCTTGTTTTGTTGGAATGACTGCCTCTTGGTCTATGTATAGCCTCCCCATTAATGAAATTCCCATTCTTCTCATTGTTATCCATAGTTTGTGATGTTCCACACAGTTGAAAACCTTTGCATAGTCAAACAAACAAAAACACAAGTAAGCATTTTTCTAATATTCTCTCATTTCAGCCAAGATCCGTCCGATGCTGTCAGTGATACACTTCTGCCACACCCTCTCCAGAATCTGGCTTGAAGATCTGGCAGCTCCTGGTGGATGCATTTCAGTAAGCAGTTTTGAATTATCATCCACAAAATGTCACACGCATGAGCTGTTAAAGAGGTTGGTATGTTAGATGCCAAGCAGGATCTGACTCATAGCAACCTTAAGAACAACAGAACCAAGCACTGCCTGCTCTGGGCCACCCTGTTCTTGAGTCCACTGTTGGAGCCATGGTGACAGTCCATCTCCTTGGTGGTCTTCCCCTGTTCCGTTAACCTTCTACTGTACTAAGCACAATGTCCTTTTTCAAGCATTGGTCTCATGAAGACGTGAAATACATGAGACAAAGTCTTGTCATCTCACGTCTAAGCAGCATTCTGCGTATACCTCGTCCAGAGTTCACGTGTTTCTTCTTTGGCAGTCCGTGGTACAGCACCAGAAGCCAAATGTGTCGATTTTTCTTCAGTCTTCCTTATTCGTTGTACAACGTTCACATGGATATGAGAGAACTGAAAACACGGCTCGAGTCAGGTGCACTTTGGTCCTCAAAGTGATTTCTTTGTGATAACTTCTACATTTTGTTGGGACACCTCTCTTTGGAATGGCCACAAATAGGAATCCTACCAGGCTTTTCCTTTTCAAAAATAATGGAGCATCGTATAATTGACAAGAGTTTGGAGATAACAAAATTGGGTTCAACGGTTTCTGTTTAGTGTTTTGGGTTTTTTTCCCCACAGCATTTCCTCCTCTGGGTACAGTTGTGTTTTTTTTTAAATCATTTTACATCAATTGTGTAAAGCGCATTTGTACATTCATTGCCCTCATCATTCTCAAAACATTTCCTCTCTACTTAAACCCCCGGCATCAGGTCCTCATTTTTCCCCTACCTCCCTGCTCCCCCCTCCCTCATGAATCCTTGATAATGTATAAATTATTATTTTGTCATATCTTGCCCTGTCCGACGTCTCCCTTCACCCACTTTTCTGTTGTCTGACCCCCAGGGAGGAGGTCACCTGTAGTTCCTTGTAATCGGTTCCCTATTTCCTACCCACTGTTTAGTGTTTTAATCCTGAAAACACTACATTAAGATTTTAGGCAGCATGCAGAAAACAACATCCTTTTCCAAGTTGTGTTACCTTCCATCTTTACTTTAAATCTGTTCGAGTTTGTCTGAGCTCATGGTGTTCATAGTAAAACTAACCTCACTGCCATCAAGTCAACTCCAACTCATAATGGCTTTATAGGACACCGCACAACTGCCCCTGTGTCTTCCAAAACCGTAAATCTTTATGGCAGTAGACAGGTTCACCTATCTCTCCAGAGCAGCTGATGGTTTTGAACTGCTGACCCTGTGGTTAGCAGCCCGGTGTGTAACCTATTGGGCATTCATAGAAAAGTAATCAAAAGTAACAAGATGCAGGGGGGGTGGGGGGAAGCGCCATGTAACAAGTGGGTCTATAACATCCTCTACAAAGGAAACGTTTCAAAAAGTGGAGAAGACTCAAGAACCTGAGTTCTAAACCTCGCTGGAAGAGCAGAAACCTCTACTGTTTATAGCCTGGTGTTTCAGAGGGAGGAACCACCACAAAGAACTCCCCCCACAATGAAGGGTTCTAGGCTGCCCTTCCCCCAGGGCTCTGGACCTCATTGGAGGAAAGGGAAAAGGTGAGCTAACCCATGATCTCCACACCTTGCCCAGCATTAACCGCAAAGAAGGACAAGGGTACTTCCCCCTTCACATCCTTGGGCGTGAAGAGGTAGGGACCAAGCAGGGGAGGGGAAGCTCAGGCAGAAAATTCACTGGTTCTTCCCGCCCAAGGGTTGAAAGTCTCTCCCCTCATTCCAGACTGAGGGGAGAGATTCAGATCAGCTGACTCAGCGCCCAGCTGGAATTCTCAAGGTTGAACTGCGGTAACACTTCCCCAGCATAGCAGGGGACACACCAGTCTCGCAGGTGCGTACGCTTAGGTGAACCCCTGGCAAGGGGAAACGCGCACAGGCATTTGAACCGTCTCTCTCCATGGACCCATGGTTCAAAGAAACAGCCCACGCCTCTCGCACTCAGAGAGGATTCTTTAGACGCTGGACCGAGACTCAGGCAAGCAAGCAGGCACTATCCAGTATTTTCTCTTCTCTCCCCCTTCATGTCAATTGTATTGATCCGGGGCCTGCACTTCCTGAAAAGCTGGGAGCCAAACTGAACGACACTTTACTTAAAAGCCACTGGGTAATTCAAGAAAGAAAGAGCACAACGCAATAAAGAGGACTACTCCCCTGTGTGGTTCCTGCTTCCATGTCTTGCCACGGGTCTGCCTCCCGACTCTCCTGGGCGATTCCGGCCGCCTCCCTGGAGATGGAGCTGCCGGAGGAAGACTGCTGCGGGCAGGCCCGGCTCAGTTCCCGGCAGCGCCCTTCCATCCACCGCGCCTTTCTCTCTGGCACGGTCCTCTCCGACACAGCTGCCCTCCCTGTAACCTCCCACTGCTGTCCGTCTGTCTGTACAGTGCACCCGCTCCTTCCCGCTGAGCCTGGTCTCCCGAGAGCTGACTTTCTGCAGACATATTGCCAGAAGGGCACCTCTTGCTCCACCCACTGGTCTCACCACGTGTTCCAGGAGGAGGGCCTTATTGGCTAGCCAGCCCCTGACCACAGGTGCCCCCTGGTTCCAATGGTTCTCTTCCAGTTCCCACGGGTACCACCTGGTTTGCCACCACCACCCCCCACCCCCCCGTGGTCCAATCCGACTTGCTCTCCGGTCCCTTTCTGGTTCTTCCACGCATATTTCCTCCCGTTTACGGATAAGCTGGGTGCAAGGGGACGCCTAGTTTTCTTGACATCAGTTCTGTTTTGGGTTTGGTGTTTAGTGTTTGTTTTTTCTCTTTTGCCAAATATTGGCAAAAGGCAATCTGGAAGTAAGGTCATGAAACAGCTGCTAATCTGATCATTTCCAAGATCACTCAAGAGGCTTTTAAAGCACAGCTGTGCCTCTTGCCGCCACACTATCATATCCCTGGTACAATTTCTTTGGGTTAATGAATACCCAGCCAAGGATTCCAATTTACCTAAAGTTGGCTGCATTCAGATTGAGCTATTACACAGGTCTACCCGCCACTTTTGAAGGTCCTGGTGGGTCACCCAGGCTGCTGATCCCCTTTGAAGGTCCTGAAGATGCCACTCATATCTGGTGGTACCCTAATGCCTGGCTTGCTGTCTAGAGAACAGTCAGGGCCTAGTCAGTCCACGAAGGCTGCGTCCCAATATCACCAAGGATGGAGACATCCGTCTGAGGCCCTCAGGTCCCACGGCGTGCCAGAAGCTCTAGTTAAGGATCCCGGGATGCCAGGCAGCCTAACCATTTGGCTGTTTTGTTTTCTAGATGGGAAACCAGGAGTCCGTTCCCAGAGGGATGCCTTTGTACTACATCCTGTCAATTGGCCTAGATTTGACCCGCAGACACTAATGAGGCAGAAACTAGCATTCTTGTGCAACTCCATCCGGGAATCCTGGCCAAAGCATAGTACACTTCCTTCCTTACTCTACTACAGCCAGAAACTTTTTGCAAGGGGATGGGAAAGTGGGTGGAAAACCCTTATCTTCAGGCATTTTTCTTTTTGAGAAACAGTAAAGACCTTTGTTCCAAATGTACCAAAGACCCTACAAAGGGCCCAGTGGCCTTGGGCCTGAGACCCTCTCAGCACCTAGTCCAGCTACCTCCCTTTGTCACTGAACCTGTAGAACCTGAGAAGGAAAAGCGCCCATCAAAAGTCTACTCTTGATAGGGGCAGCTGGGGTGGTTCATAACCCTTTCACCCTAACTGAACTCAAGCAGACTGAGAGCGGCCTAGGCAGCTACTCAGATAATGCAGCACAGTACATACAGATCCCTTTCAGCACTTCACCCTAGCCTTGGCTTGGAAGGATGTAATGATAATGCAGCACAGTACATACAGATCCCTTTCAGCACCTCACCCTAGCCTTGGCTTGGAAGGATGTAATGACGATCCTAGGACAGATTATGATAGACTTTGAGAAAGAGCGAGCACTAAAGGAAGCTAAGATATTTGCAGATGTTTAACTATTGCCAATGCAACCTTTTTACAATGGGGAAAGAGGTCAGGAGAAGGAGAAATGGAAAGATGCTAGGCACGCCAGGTATTGGCCGCCATTGCTGATCAAAGCCCATCTAATGCTTCCCAAAGACCCCTTCACAGATATAAAGTCCCATGTGGGCCACTGGGCAAAGGATTGCCCTAATAGAAACAGGCCTCCACGAGGGCCAGGCTATTGGAAACACGCTGGCCACTGGCAGCACTCTGTCCCATGGGGAAAGCCCAAAAGGAGAGTGGTCTGCTGGCAGGTCTGCAACTCTAACAGGACTGAAGCAGCGAGGCCGGAAGGCCAGCCGCAAAGGATTGTTGTTCCTGGTCTGGAACCCTGGTTGCCTGGCTGTTGGCAGCTAGGCCAGCACATTTATTCCTACTTGGTCTGCTCTTGCCTAACCTCCTTCTTCACACTCCAAGCAGTAGTTTGGCACTTAGGAATAATTTTTTGTCTCCACTCTGCCTGGAGACTACAATCCTCAGGGCAAGTAGAGAGAATTAACCAACACTTAAAACTACCCTGTAGGAAATTGACACGAGACTCATGAACTAGAGAGATGCAATGCCCTGCCAATAGCTCTGTTACATCTCAGAACTGACCCCACAGCACCCTTCGTGTTTAAGCACCCATGAAGTTTTATCTGGGTGACCTTTCCTTGGAACAGATGCAGAAGTGTCCTTAATACAGCGATATGTCTTAAGAGTAGCCCAGTGCCGAGAGGCCTTCCATCAATATGGGCTTGTCCAGGCCCCAGAGAAGAAAAATCTTCCCAGAAACCTAGTTCTTATAAAACCTGAAAGGACAGGACCCCCAACCCCCAGTTCCAGCCAGTCTGGAAAGGCAAGGTCCCTTCCCAGGAATTCTCTCTCCCCCCACTGTTGTTAAAGTTCCCAGCCAGAGCACAGGGATCCGCCATTCACGGGAGAAGCCGTGGAAGCAGCTCCTTCCGACTCAGATCAAATGGAGCAAGATAAGTACATAGGTGAACCGTTAGACGGCTTTCAGATGGTGTTTCGTTGGCACCCCGAGACAAATAAGTGCTCGGCCGAAAACCACACCTCAAATACACAAGGCTTTAACCCAGTCAACGCTCTGACACAATTCCCGTGTTAAAAAGCAAGCTTGCAGGCTCTGGCTGTCAATCCAGTGTTAGTACCTCCTGAGATTTCCTTTGGCATCTTCCGGTGTGAGACTAACCCACACTTCCATGGGCATTGCCATCCCATCGTTCACCCCCTAGCCTTACCTAAACCGTTCGCCTGTTTTGTCTCTCCCAGAAGCCGTCAGATTACTCATGACATTGAGCCACGTTCGCCATCCCCAGGGTCACCAGTGCCTGGACCCCCTCAACCCCATCCACCATGGGCCCCTAAGTGGATGACAGCCCTCCAAGACAGCAGGAAGGGTGTGGAACCGAAGCCCCATTTCATGTCCAGGAAGTAGCCAGAGACTGTCTCCACCTATTATCCCCCGAGATTTGGGTCCATACCTCTTCAGAGGGGAATGACAGGTTGCTAGATTAGGGACAAAGGGGGGGTTGTCTCCACTGAATGCCGACCCTGAATGAGGATTGGCTGTCCATGCCACAGTGAGGGGGTTTGAAAGGAATCAGGCACACTAATCGGACACCTATGGGAAAATCCAGAACGGAGCACGCTCAGACCCAATTCCCCTAGGTCCAGGTGGGAAGTACACCTGGGCCTCAGGCAACACTAGGCACCAGCGACATGAGGTCACACAGGTGCGCCTGAACTTAGCCACTAAAACCGAGCACAGACTAAGGCCACCTAGGCACAGGCGAAGCTAAACCTGGGCCCACACACGCTACGCACATGACATCATACAGGTGCGATTAAACTCAGCTCATGAGGTCGACCAATACCCTGAACACGTCCCGGCCAGTGGGGATAAAGGCGGGTGAGAGGCAGGCCGCCAGCCCTGCATGCTCTCCTCCTGTTCAGGTGGGCGCTGCGAGATGAGAGTCCTCCCCCATGTGGGCACATGTGTGCCCGCTCGCGATCTGCTCCATTGGGATAACCTGCTCCTGGCCCCACAAGCTGATTCCGTGCTCCTGTTCTGGTAATCCTCCCATGTGTTTTCCATGCTCCCCGACTTGCCTATATTTTCAGCCGTGAACTTTCCCACATCCCACCATGTGGCCCTGCATGCTTTCCAGAGATAGCGTGTCCTTTGAGACTGTAATACCGGAAACTTCCCTTTCTCTCATAAAAGTTATTGGATTACAAAAGTGCTTCTGCCGTGTGAATTCTTTCAGCATTGAGAAGCAAGAACCAAGGGTGCACCACCTCAGAAACCTAACATGTCTACAGCTCGGGGGAAGAATGACAAGAGAAAGATCACTGGAAAAACATTTAGGGCAAGGAACTCAAATTTACTTAAAAAAAAAAAAATCCTTACGGAGAAGTCATGAGGTTGACAGATTCTACATGGTTCTGGGCAGACAGCCTCATCTTCCTCCTGCAGAGGGGCTGGTGGGTTTGAATTGCTGATCTTGAGGCTAGCAGTCCAATGTCTGGCCCCCACCCTCCCACCCCTCCAAGACTTCTAGATTTAAATGTACAGCCCCGGCTGAGAATCCCTATGCCACAGCTCCTTGCAAATGGGGACTGGCTCCAGCCAAGTCTCACCTTCAGGATGTGGGGAGGACTGTGTTCATCTGTGCCCCTAATCCAACGTTTTTAAGTTATTAATTCTGAGCTCTCGATCAGAAGCCCGGTGGCCCAGCCTTGGTTAAGGGTTCAGCTGCAAACCAAAAGGCTGGCTGTGTGAACCCGCCAGCTACTCCGTGGGAGAAAGAAGCCGCAGTCTGCTTTGAAGAACGCATATGGGGCAGTTCTGCCCCGTCCTATAGGGTCCCTATGAGTTGGAATAGAATTGATGGCAATGGATTCATTTTTTTCTATAAAGTGAGTTTGTCAGTACCTTGCTTTTTAGATGATGTTCCATTAAACGAGCAGATTTAGAATTTTATTTGTGTGTCCCCAGAGCCCACTTTACCATTCCTGTAGGCGTAGCCAGCCCCCAACAACTAATCACGGGTTCGGTAAGCACAGTTGTACGGTTAAGATATATAAGATGATAGTAATGTCATAGAGAGATGGGAGAGAGAGAGTAAAATAAAGTCAGACACATTTCATGGTAGCATGCTCACCTCCTGGATGGCCATGATCTCACCAGCCAGGTCCAGGGCAAAGAGGGTAGGAGGTGTCTCTTTATTTCTGGCCAAGGTCCATGTATACTTTGGGGGCGTGATTACAGGTAACCACACGCCACAGGAAGGGGCTGTACAACAGGCCTACACATCACAGGAAGGGGAGCTAGGGATAGACACATAACAGGGGAGGGACCAGGCATACATGTGACAAGAAGGGCAGACGCTAGACTCAATATGGCAGCCTAACCTTGGTCATCCTTGGGTGGGCTTGACCTCCCCGGGCTCTTCTACTTCAGGGAAACAGTCTACTACTATCTTTATAAGGAAGTGTGCCCTACTTAAGATGGGACTGGCTATACAGTCTATTTGCTCTAAATAACAAATAACCCCCAGGGAAAATAACCTCTGACCTGCTTTCATTGACCTCCAAGTGTTTACCATGTGTAGCAAGGAGCTAGGTTTGGCATATATTTTGCGGGGAGACAACTTGGGAGAAATCTTTCTGTATCCCACACATTCCTAGAAATGTCTGCCCTTCTTTCCCATGGAGAAACAAATGATTATATTACATAGAAATATCTCCACCTCACGCAGGCTCTAAATGGAATGCTCACTTCATCTGTCAGCTGCTAGTGGTGAACTACGAGCATGTGCTTGGTTTTGCCATAACCAGGAAGTGCAATCTGCCTCCGTCGTTCTTTGGTTTTGGGTAGTAGATGCTCTAGAACAGTGGTTCTCGACCTTCCTAATGCCGCGACCCTTTAATACAGTGCCTCATGGTGTGGTGACCCCCCAACCATGAGATTATTTTTGTTGCTACTTCATAACTGTCATTTTGCTACTGTTAGGAATCAGGTGACACCCGTGAAAAGGTCATTTGATCCCCAAAGGGGTTGCGACCCACAGGTCGAGAACCGCTGCTCTAGAAGGCTACACAGTACAGAACTGACCTCTCCTAACACGACTTTGTCACTGTCCCTCTCTCTCCCACAGCCAGCCCAAGAGCTCGCTCAAGGCAAGGACCAAGATTGAGGCAAACTTTGCACTTGACCCTCATACCCATGTAATCATTCAACCATTGCCACTTGAGTTTCTCCCTGTGTGGTGACCTGGTCTACCCTTACACTGAGCTAGGCCCGTATCCTTGTTCTGGCTTGTGTTTTATAGCTTATTTTTAGAGGATTTACCCACCCCCAACCCCTATGATCCTTCTCGTTGTGCCCGCTGGCAGTGCCTCTGTGGACCAGCCCTCAGCTATGGCTAGGCAAAGACTCCTACATTTTCGTAGCTGGGTCCGATGCTTCCAAGATCCGGCAGAGCCCGTTTGTTCAAATGTACAGGAGAAACAAAACATTTACTTGCCATGTGACCATCATCCAGAACTACTGGAAGAACATATGCCCACTAGCTTTGCTGTAGTCACTCGTTCGAACGCATGCTGACGTTCATTTCCTTCATCTCTTTGAACCGGGCCTCCTCCTCAGGGCTAGACAGTGGTTAGACCCTGTCCTTCGGCTTGAGGAACTGTATTTACTTTCCGCCCCCCCAAGCTGATGAAACAAGCTTTCCGCATTCCTGCTTTCTTAGCCCTAGGGGATACACTTCCGTGGAACCTGACCACCTACAGTATATTTCGCTTTTTTTTTTTCTTTCAGACAGAGCAATCCACCCAGCAGTCTGTCCTCCCATGTTGTCCTGTTCCGCCTTAGTGACCACTTTCACAGGAAGAGGTTTTCAATGAGTACAAGGCTTGATCTCCTCCTTGGTCTTAACAAGTGAAAGCATTTTCCACCTACATCTTACTCCACATCCCAGAATATTCTCAACCTCATGGAGTGTGACAGAAGCCATGCCAAGGAATTAGTACGCAAGCCTCAAGTGCCAGTTCCCAGGATTTCCTGTATGGCTCCAAGTGGATCTAAGGGGAGGCCTGTCATAGTGCCAGGGTCACGTGTAGGAGTCCCCGTGTGGTTTTTTGAGCGAAAGGAGCAGCAGCTCAGGAGTCACCTGAAGCGTGGGTTTCCACACTTACTGGACCTACCACCTCCTTTTGGGCTGGGGGGATTACTCAATACCCTGCTGGCAATTAAAAACGTGTGTACAATAGCCCATAATCCAGGATAAAGTGTAGGGATTGCACTCTTCCCCCAAATGGTTCCTCCTACGTGAACAAACTCACTGCTCCCTCTAGGGTCTGCTGGCAGCTTCACTAAGAACAGCAGCAGCCATTTCTTCTGTTGACAAATGAAGCTTACTCCGCCCATCTTCCTGCCGATTAAGTGACCTCAGCCCACCAAAGCTGGCACCCAACCCATTGGGGTTATCTGCACCAACCAGAAAGATGTGCGGGATTCACCATGTCTACAAAAATTTACAGATGGCCCCCAAACTTAAATACCAGACATCCTTTGTTCTCTTGCTTCTGATCCATGCAATGCCCACTCTCTTTCAGCTGTTCCTTCCTCTGCCTACTCCCGTGGCAGAAGCTGTAGTTGTGGCACCAGAGCCCTTTAACTCTTTCCTCTGTTGTCATTTGTTAGTGAGTCTGTATCAAACCTAATTTTCTCTTCATGTAATAGCGGCTCTTGTGGTCTCTATACCTTTTAGGTTAGCTAATTCTCTGGCTTTAGGCAAAGGGCCAGCTCTAACCTTTCTTTATCTGGCTATCCTAAATCCCTTTCACCTCATTTTCTTTGATTTCCTGTTCCCTACAAACTTCACCTCCCTCACTAAGTCTATTCATTAAAGGTCTTGCTCTGACTCTTGTCTCTGAAAAACCTAACACCCACCAAATTTCCCAATTAATCTTTCATGTGGCCTGGCTGGTCTGACCCCACCTAGATCTTAAAAGAGCTTTGGATTTGGTCAGGCCCTCTCCCCCACCCTTACCCTGTGTTGCTATCACCCACTTTGGGAAACAGTGAGCTGAAAAGACTTGTCATGGCTTCCAGTCCCATCTCATTTATGCTATAGCCTTAGTGGGGTTTTTTTTCCTTCTTTTCTCTGTCAATTAAAGGAAAGCTTTGTTTCTTTCATGGATTCCCGAGGACTTGGTCAACAAAGGCCCTCAAGGCAGTTTTTGGTTACATTCCTTGCAGTACCAGGGAAATTTGCTTCTGTAGCATCATGCTTTGAGAGTACACCCAGCAGCGCAGCAGTGGAACGACTCCTACATGCACAACCCAGTGATTATTAGTCCAGTCGTGCACCCACTTTCAACCCCACCCAGATGGTTGCTTCTGCGTCCACAAACTCACTGCCCGCCAAGCTCCCCAGGGGCTGGTTGGGTCCCACCTAGACCTTAACAGCAGTTTTACGGCAGACGTTCCTTCCAGTGAAGCTACGATTTTCTTAAAATCATTTTATTGGGGCCTCTTACAGCTCTTTATCAGTCCACACATCCATCCTGTCAAACACATTTGTACATAGGTTGCCATCAGCCTTTTCAAAACATTTTCTTTCTACTTGAGCCCTGGTATCAGCTCATTTCCCCCCTCCCTTCTGCACCCTCATGAATCCTTGACACATTTTATTTTCATATCTTACACCGACCAGTCTCCCTTCACCCATGTTTCTGTTGTTCATCACCCTGGGTGGGTAGGTAGAATTATATGTCAATCACTGCAATTGGTTCCCCCTTTCTCCCCCCAACCCTCAAAATATCACTACTCCCATTATTGTTCCTGGGGGGGTTATACGTTGTGGATTCCATGTGTCCAGAGCTCTTATCTGCACCACTGTACATGCTCTGGTCTAGCCGGATTTCTAAGGTAGAATTGGAGTCATGATAGTGTGTGTGTGTAGTGTGTGTGTGGGGCATTAAAAAAACGAGAGAAATGGGGTGTTTCGTTGGTGCTATACTGAACCCTGGCAGACTTGTCTCTTCCTTGTGATCCTTCTGTGAGGGGATGTCCAATTGTCTACAGATGGGCTTTGGGTCTCTACTCTGCCACCCCTTCATTTGCATCAATATGATTGTTTTGGGTCTTCTGATGCCTGATACCCGATCCTATTGACACCTCATATTCACACAGGCTGGTGTGCTGCTTCCATGTGGGCTTTGTTGCTCCCCAGCTAGATGGCCACTTCAAGTCTTTGCCCTCAGATGTTATATCTTTTAATAGCCAGGCACCATCAGCTTTCTTCACATTTACTTATGCACCTATTTTTGTCTTCAGCAACCGTGTTGGGAAGGTGAGCATCACAGAATGCTGGTTTATTAGAACAGAGTGTTCTTGCATTGAGGGAGAACTTGAGTAGAGGTCCAATGTCTGTTGCCTTAATACTTAACATATAAATCTATGCACACAGATCTATGTCCCTATTGTTATATTTACAATGTACGTGCCTGTATTTGTACCTCTATTAATGTCCTTTGCCTCCTAGTTCTTTCCTCTACTTTCTTTTACTTTCCTCTTGTCTCACTAACATGTTCGACCCTCATTCGACTCTCAGTAATTCCTCTCGGCTCCATTGCACTTGATCAAACCCCACCAGGTATTCTACGCCCTTCTCACCATCAATTTTAAATCACATGTTGTTCCCTTGTCCCTGGGTTTATTGGTTCTCTCCCCCCACCCCCTACAAAATGTTCTCCTCAGGATTGTTTATCCTGCCTATCTTATACAGACATCTTATACAAACCACACCAACACCTATAAATAGTTCCAGGTCTGTCTGATGACTTTTTTGAATGTTTTCTGATCAAGTCTGATGAGATGCCAAGCCCTGCTCCCAGTTTATGTTTTGGTTTTAAGAAGCCTTCAAGGCAAGCTTGTGGTGTCAAGGTTTAAAGATTCTCAGGGCAGTATTTTTGGGATTCACCTAGCCTCCCTGGCTCCAGAACACATGGAGCCCTGGAGAATTGGAAATTCAGTTCTGCATTTCCCCTCTTCAGAGCAGTACTCGTCTACAGAATCTTCTAGCAAAGCATTCAGAGATGGTAGGTAGGCACCGTCCATTTCTTGCCTCCTGGGAAAGGAGGCAGATGGTCCTGGAGGGAATGGAGCCACCCAGCCATTTCTTCCTCTCACTCCCAACATCCCTTCCCCTGTGGCTCCAGGTGGAGACCAATTGTCCTTTGGATGGTGGCTGGCAAGCTCTTAGGACCCTCAAGCACTATAAGGAGAAACAGAAGAACAAAGTACCATGCTCGGCCAATACCTAGGATGTCCCCTACACCTCCACACCAAGAACCAAATGCCATGAAGTTGGTTACTTAACACACTGAGCAAAGACAAAGTAGATTGGCAAGAGACTCAAGTCAGGGCATGCTACACCACAGCGTGCTCTGTTTGCCTTCATTGACTCTTATTACATTGTGAAATCCAGCAGCTAGACAAGTTTCACAGATCTACTTCAACCTAGAGGAGGTAAAGAAAATGTTTTCCCACTGGTTCACTCCACCCAGTCAGTCCTGGCAATCAATGTGACGACACAGGTCGCAGACTGCACTCACGAGCAAGATGTGTTTTACAGAAGCAAGGCAGCCACAGGGACTTCTGCTCTTGGTACCCTGGTAGCACTGTAAACGATACCAACCTTCCTCGGCGCCAATCTTTGAAGCACCCGAATCAATTCCACACCTAACAGCTAGGTGTGTTCAGGGACCATCTCTAAGCTCACTTTCCTTTATTTATAAAGGAGGAATACTGCTGGAAAGACAAACAGTTGAGTCAAAAGAAAATAAAACACTGCCTGTCACACTGCACTAAGCTGTGTACTCTTTGGCGGTTCAAAGGTGATATGGGGCACGAAGGTGAGCCCCAGTGGCACCAGGGGCGTCAAAGTATTGGGCTGCTAACTGCCAAGTCCGTGATGCAGACCCACCAGCCGCTCTTTGGGAGAAAGACGAGGCCCGGCCACCCTGTAAGGCTTTCTAGTCTCGGAATCAACTCAACAGCAGTGCTTGTGTTTTTAGAGTAAGAGAAACATCGCAAACTACTTGGTAATCTGAATGTGAACTTTAAGTCTGGTTTGATAAAACAAGAAGGCTTGTCATTTATGATATAGTTTAAGAGTTCGCTCCGCACAGACAGTGTTGCATTATTTAGATGAACACTTTCTTTAAAAATTTTTATTTCACGCTTTTATACACAAATATCCACAGGTATGTTCTGATCATGAAATAATTTCACAATGCCAGTTAGTATAAAAATGTATCAAATGCAAACAGACCAGTGACTTGACTTGAGATGACATTTTTAAACAATTCTAAATTCAAATGCCAAAACATTCGTGTCTTTTCATCGCTGGACCACCCAACCCTCCTGGGACATTCATTTTTAACACAGGCCGTTGGAGGCTATCAAAACACCAGCTTCTTTAGCAACCCACAAAGCCAGTGCATTCGACTTTTGAGTTACCGAAGCAAGAAACTGAGATTTTCAGGCTGCGCTGACCCATCTTCGAGAAACAGTTGTAAACAACACAGCACACGTGTGACTTTTCATGACAACCCCAAAAGTACGACCAGAATGGCGTCCTCAGTACCGGGGGTGGTTCAGATTTCTGCTGAGAAGCACCAGTGGCCCACAACTGTTTGGACTTTGCAAAGATCCAGGCGCTGAGGCCACTGTTCACCTAAACCAGTTAGCACCTGTTTGCGGCCTCGTTCTCGCAGATCATTTAATGGTTCAAAGCAGAGTCCTTAGCACAAAGCAGCAGCCTTCACATCTCTTCAACTGGATGTAGTGCTTGCCAACGTAGCTCTGTTGGCATGACTGAAGATCAGATTCAACTGAATGTACAGAATAAGATCTTTTCTTTTCTTCTTAATCCTTAAAACCCAGTAGATTTTAACTAAAGTAGTCCCAAGGCTACTTTATAGGATAAGGGAAAGATAGAACAGAAAAACCGAACACCACTCGGATTAAACGGTTCTAATAACATTCAAAAGCTTGGGAGCCGTGATGGTTTTTATCCGACGAGAATCACTGTTTTGGTAATCTGATATTCAGTAGTCTCAAAAGGGGTTGGTTTGGATACACTACAGGCGCTCACCATTTCTGTTACACTGAACACACAGTACGAGAGGGCTTCAAAGAGCTTATAGGGGGGCGGGGTGGGACTGAAAGACGATGACATCTTTCCATGGACCTCTTCAAATCCCCTCGCTTTAATGGCAGTGAGTGGACTGCCCAGGAGTTCAACGACAAACCCATTCTCTCCGATTCGTTCCTGAAAGTTACAGCATGGAATTCAGAAATCCACACGCCAGACTCTAAACTCTGAAATACCCAATTTCTGCTAAGAATGAATGATCTTACTCAGTTATAATCCTATTTCTTTAAACAAACCATTTGGGGTTTGGTGGAAAGGGGGAGGGGTTGTCCTGGAGGGAGATGCTATACTTAATTTAAAGGTTAAGTTTAAGTTATAAAAACAACACTCTAGTACATTCATAAAGAACTAGCATTTTCCTCTTGCAGGAAAGAATCCAGGTCAAACCAATGACCTCCAAGTTCTAATTCGGATTGCTTACACTAGCCTAAAAGGGGGTCAATCGGAGAATCTTTGGCCTGTCAATCACAAAAAGGCTTGCAAAAATAAAAAAGTAAAAATAAATACCAGGGCTAGATATATACAAACAAGTATAATTCGCATTCCAATCTGTTGCGCCTGTGTGGTTTAGTGAGGCAGGAGAAGCAAGTCTGTGCACGTCTGCGGGGAGCGAGCGCTCACACATCCGGGAAACGGAAACCGGCGGCAAGTGGCCACATCACCTTCTATTGCACAATTGACAGCAGCGCCGCTGTGAATGGAAACCCAACTGCCCTGGCCACAGCCACGCAACGGGGCCAGTTCCCTTGCAGCAGGTTCTCCCATCCCAAGGGAAGAAGTGTTTGCAGAGGCAGGGCCACCGGTGGGCTGGTGCACCTGAGTGCCATCCTCCGGCGCCATTTGCAGGCCACTGCCTGAGTGTAACCGGGCAGGCCTGTCCCCGGCACGTGTGAGTCAGCCACACCACAATCGAAAGCAACCCCGAGAGTTAAGTGAAGGCAGAGAACGACGATCCGTTCCATCGGTCTTTAAATTTGGCTGTGCAAAACAAGAGCCTTAGGCTGCGTAACAATAGCCACAGTTCAAACTGCAGGTCCATCCGTACTGTGTGGAGTCAGTCTGAAGTCAACAGGCAGGTGTTCACGGGGCCGTCTAATCCATTTGAACTTCTGTGTTCCAAGGGTGAAAAATAGAAAACAATTTGGGTTCTTGGGGGAGCTTTTTTTGTTTTGGGGGGGGGGCTCCCCTAGGAATAGCTTTCATTTTCATTCCACTTTGTGATCCATGGCTTTTTCTCAAGGGTGTCGTTACTGTATTTTTCATCTGTGATCTCTCGCTCTTCCTTAGGGATCCTTATGGCACTGTACTCCGGAACGCTATCTTCGTACCTAGCGCGCCGAAAGAATCCACACTGGCAGGAAGGAAAGAGAAGCAAAAACCAATTAATGAACCTCGGAAAGCGCAGACTGCTCACGCAGTCTATTCAGGCTTTGACCGCAAAAGAGGAGGAAACGGTTTCCTTTTAAGACAAAAACCAATAGTCCAGAGGATAAAATACACCAGCCCCTCGAGCTAAATGGAAAGGAATTACAGCCACGAGGCTAAAACATGTCCATTTCTATCTTGCCTCTGTATTTCATACCAAGGTAAGCCACCTCGAGGTCTCTTTGCTACCAACTTGGAGAGTCCATGAGACACATCACAGTATTACATGGATACAAAGTTGATGCTTCGCTGCCTGAGACTAGCACTGCATTTTTTTCAAGGCTGTAAACCAAAGATGTTATCATGCCCCTGTCCAACTTTTTAAAAAAATGGAAATCCAGTCACAGATACTGTACATGTCATTATTTAAATGATGTAATATTCAACTTATTGGATCTGAATAATTCTCTCTTTCCTGCGGCTCTGGGAACTATTAGCACATCTCTCTTTACTAAGCTAAACGGTAGTTTGCTTTGCCTGGATTTACGCTTATATTCCTGAGACTTAAACTGCTTTATTTGATCAGTCATGAGTAACCGTGTCGCTGGCAGCCATCTACCATGCAGGACTTGAAGTTCGGAAGACCCTCGGATTTATCTTTCTTCCTCATATTTCAATTGTTAGTGAAGATACAAATGCGTGTGTATTTCATTAGTCAGTCTGATTTTTTAAAAAATCTTGGTTGTTATCAAGAACATAGCTTTAGATTTTTGAATCAGACTAAATACACACATGCTTTTTTAAAAGGTGTTTTCAATTTAGCAGGGCAGCTAAAAGAAGCCTGGATCTCATCATGTGATATCAACAGCGTGTGTTATTATTGTATGGAACAAAATATGCTGAATTCATTCTGTTATAAAAATGTCCTTGGGAAAAAAAGAGAATGTCCTTGGTTGCTTGATACAATGGATGGATGGATAGTGAGTGATAAGAGTTGTATGAGGCCCCCAATAAAATAATTAAAAAAATACCTCTTTGGGACAAAATAAAATTACGCACATAGTTATCACCAAATCAATAGGTAAAGTGGACCAAGAAATTTGATGCTAGGGCCACTTCGACACTGATTCATTTATTTTTCGGTGCAAACAAACCAAAGTACCCATGGGTTGTACAATGTGATTGCTGCCCGATTTCAACAAGGAGGGACGTTACGGATAGTGCTTGAACTGCAATGGCAATGTTGGGATTCATTCTAACAGTGCCATAAAAGTGCTGACGGGGAGCAATTCTATCTCCCCCTGCCCACAGAAATGGAAAAAGGAATCACCACCAATTCCTGTTTCCATGGATTTACAAACAGAAGCAAGACACGAGCGCAGAATCAACAAAGACCCAAGGTCGAATAAAATCCCCAGGATGGTGAAACAAGGTCAAACTCCATTAAACCAGTGAAATAAAAACTGCCCAGGGCACTTTTTGGACAAAACATTTTTTTTTGACACTGGGGGTGACTTAGCCAAAAGGCTCACCTTCTGAGGTGGGCCACAATTTACATCATGCCAATAGTCATGTTTTGTTGCAATGGGCTTTGACCCGTAGTCGACAGGAAAAGGCAGGTGCGTGCTAAGCTGGCAAACGATGGTTTCGGAGCCACAATCAAAAAGCACTGCAAGCATTCCTCCCCCGCCCCGCAACACTTCACAGCAAGGAGACCAAAAAAGATGGCAGTAAGAAAGGCTCGCCAAGAGAAACACTGCTCTTGGCATGCAGCAGGTTAATTAGGCAGTCAGCACAAGCTTGTTTGTGGGAATTCCAAAATGGACAAGCCGTCTGCGCTGATTGCTTATGCATCGTTGGAATTCCAAGTGGGCCTGACATAACTAGAAAGCAACAGGTGGCAACTGGGGCATCCTGGGGGCCTGACGGCTTCTTGGGCGTGTCCGGTGATGGAGATGATGCTCGTGGTAGTGGGGGCAGCGTGACAACCAGGAGAACCCCAAACAACTCACCTGAAACCAAAGATTCTTCGAGGGTTTTTGGTTTGGTTTGGTTTGAAATGAGCTTTCACATGTAATAAATAAATCTAAGCAAGGCAAGCCAGTGTGGACATCTGGAAACATCTGTTAATGGGACATACACAGCACGCAGTTGCTCTTAAAGTTAGCCACCACACCACACCACAGCAGCTCCCACAGCGAGCGATGAAAAAACGTCAATCAATTACCAATCACGGAAGGAGATCACTACTATGCGTCAGAAGTAAGTCTCTCCTTATCAGATGGCTGAGCATGGATCTCAGCCTTGTGATATGTGGTATCGTAATGATCTTTCTTATTTCTCTTGAAGAAGCCGCACTACAAGGAAGCAAGGTTATTCAGTCAATGTCACAGTTCCGGGGGTAAGAGCTAGAAACCAAAAGACGCCCTCAGAGTTTCACCCATTTTCTACTGACAGCCTGTTTACCCCAAAGGCTGCTACGGACAGCCACCACTAAGGCGGCAGTCAGGGCAGTGGACAGTACACAGTTAACGTGACCGCGTTTGGCCCCACACGATCACCGCGGCTCTGTGGTCCGAAGTCAGTATGGACGTTCGTCAGCGGGCTCAGAGGACAAAAACCCTCTCAGAAAGGGATGTGTACCCATCTGAGAATAACTCCGCATGGGTTCACTTTGCAAGAGAATATGGACAACAGGCCAAATATTTGACTTCCGCAGTTAGAAAAGACAAAGGTTCTGCCATTTTATCAGTCACCTTCTCAATAGGCAACTTCTGCCTGGAAGACTTGGCACCCACCGAAACATAGATCCACTGTAGGCATTCTGCCTTTCAGAGTAAATTTCATGAAACCAATGCCATCTGCTTGAGACCTTTTGACTGGCAAGATGACTCACCACAATATAAATCCGAATACACCATCATGAAAGAATGACTGCTGTCATTTTCTGAACAATCGTGAAACCTCTAAGCAGCGGGAACCCAGGTTTCTCAGGTCAGGTCACTTGAAATGAGGATAAAAGTATAATTCCATTTTCTACCATAATTCCCTTCCCTCCGTGGTGGAGAACATTTTCTATTTACTTTTATCTAGCTCCTAAGGCCACGGAACTGCCCTTTAAAACATCCCTGTATCTCTGTGCCCGCCAGCATTCTGCTCCCGAGCTGGCAACTTCATGACGGGGAAACGTCCCTCTGTGTTGCAGCGTTTGGCAGCCACTGGCTATACCTGGCTCTTAAAATGCAAATGACTTTTTCCCCCCAAAACCATTTTATTGGGACCGATCATGGTTATCCTATTGTTCCAGCACATCAAGTCGTATTGTACAATTGCTATCACGAGAGAACGCACATTATCGAAGTGCAATAAAATGTAAGCTTTCGTACGTGGCCCCACTAAGAGCAGCCTTCGTGGGCAGTGCAGGTTTAGGGCTGCCACTCGGAAGGAACGTTCCACCACGTGGCTCTAGCAGAGCTACTTACCTGGGACTCTATTTGCAACTCTTAAGATACAGTGACCACATCCAGCCAGCTACTAAAAAGGGTGGTTAAAGAGGACACAGACCAGGACCACAGAGCCGGCCAACTCGACAATGTTCTTAGTCGCTGAGCATGACCGTCTTTCTCTCCAACACGAAGGCAGTCAGCCCAGCTCAGTGGACTTTTCCCTTTCTCCCAGACAAAATTCTAGTCAGAATCCCAACACTCAGTACATTCTATGCCTGAATGGTGACCCAAGCCCCACCTGGCTGGCTTAGCCTTGATGCCTACGTGAACATGCAAAACCTGTTTTAAAGACCATGTGGCTAGCATTCTTACTGACCAAATATTTTATGACTCTAATACATAAATAGTTCAGTTTAAATTAAAAAAAAATGTCTATAAAGGAATAAAAATCCCATTCGTAGGGAGGTTGCAGAAGGTTAACTGATTGATTTTATAGTCTGCCTGGAAGTCTGGATTCTTGAGAACTTTCAAAATACACCACTGGGATCACCTAGTCCAACACACTTCCTACATAGCAGAGACGAACTAGTGTCCTAGGGCCTCAACACACAGAGCTTGTTTACAGAAATCACTGCCCACTGTCCCGTTTACACTCTCATTAAAGACTGTCCTACCAAACGGCTGAGAAAAGCCAGCGTCCCGGGGCAGGGAAATGATTAACACACAAACTTTGTTCACAGGACTCTCTCCCCATTGTGATGTTTACACCCTTGTTAAAAGGACGAGCAATACAAACTGCTCTAAAGCGGATAAGCTCACCCACAAATAAACCCCCCGAACTCAGTTTTCATATCAAAATAACTTTTAGGCCCTCTCGATATGTTGGTCGATGGCACCTGCCAGAGAAATCCACTTCCTGAGCGGCTTACTGATCAGAGGCCCCTCTGCAGATGATTCTTGGCATGAGCAGGTACCAAGTTTCAAAAGCACCTTTGGAAGACACTAGAAAGTGATCTTAGATTTGGCAAAAGGAAATTGGAAAAATAAAACAGATGCCTGTATTTTAAAGGTGAGACTTTCCTGAAATCTTCTCTACTGTACGCCTCGATAAGGAGGTGTCTGGTTGTAGGAGACTGCAGGTTGTGTCCAGAATCCCTCATTGAAACTCGCTACGTAAAAGAGGTTTTAGAACTCAGAATTTGCTGCCTTACAGAAGAGCAGTAGGTCGCACACATACTGTCACTGTATCAGACAATCGATAGAGACAGTGACCATGTATTCCCTCTTCACACCGTGTCAGGGTGTGCTGCCCTCTAAGTCACTACGAACTTTCCATTTCCAACGCCTTTTGGAATTTGGGATTGCAGATAAGGGTGTGAATCCACATCACTCACTGGAAATAATACAAAACCTATAAGTTATCATTTCTGGAAACCATCAAGTACAAACTTATAGACACACGTTTGGTCACATCATCTATTTACTGGTAGGAAGCAAGTGGAAGATTGTTTCATATTATTCACACCTGTTACAAGCCTATCTTCCACATGCAGGCTGCAATGATCCCGAGCGATACTCATTCCTTCATTCCTATGTTTTCCTCCTACTTCGGGCTGCCAACTATTGTTAGTTGCTGTCAAGTTCACTGCGACTCACAATCACGACCCTCTAATGGCTGCCACGAACATTTCCACATAGGATTTACAATCAGGCTAATTAGTCCAGACTAATGTGATACCAAACAACGTGACGTAGGTGTAGAATGTGATCTTAGATGAAAATGTTCAAGTACTAAGATGAAATTATTCGCCATGCTAAATGACATATAAAACATCAAGATCAACACATTTAAGAAATGTCAAAGACACATGACTAGCTATGTAGATATCATCAGTGTTCACTCTATTCAAATTTTCATTTTGTTGCAACGTTTTTCTAATGACATATTGGGGGAGGGAACGTAACGAAGAAAAGGAAAACATTATCAGTGTTATTTTCAAAGACATGAACGTAAAAAAAAAAGTGTTTAAGCCGGAAAAAGGTTTTGTTTGTTTGTTTTGTTTTGAAAGCTAAACTAGTTTTATCATGAAACTCAAAGGGCAGCTCTGACTTACCTTCCACAGAACAAGCACCAATAGGGCGAGCATCAAGATCCCGGCCAGGATCGCCACCAGGATGATCCACCACGGCACTCCGGAGTACTGAGCTGCAGTCT
>NW_022103900.1:1980772-1982017 GCF_000313985.2 Echinops telfairi
AAATCTGCTGGCAACCAAGAGAGAGGGAGAACTGTATGATAAAAAAACATCGTGGATCCTCGTTGCAACCCTCATCACTGCACAATCTTGCTTCACTTATCTAACCTGAAGCCTTTGAAAGAAACAGCACACCTTCTTTAAGTCCTGGTCAGCAATGGAAAGAAAAGGGCCAGTGGACGCCCAATCAGCTGGCATTCTGCATTCAGATTTCAAGTCACGGCCATCAAATCAATTCCGACTCATCGCGACACTTTAAGACAAGGAAGAAGTGTCCACGCGGGTTTCTGAGATGGCGGTAACAGTTTATGGGAGCAGAGAGCCTGTGTTTCTCCTCTGCAGAAAGTAAACCCACAATGCCACCAGGGCTCCTTCACATTTTAAGGACGTTGTGAAATATAAAAAAAAGTAAGATGGCGCTACATGACTTTCCCTTAGGATATCAGACTAAGAGCCCTGGTAAACTGCAACATTCACGGAGATGGCGGGGTGCCAATCCTGTATAACATGTGTCTGAAGCACCTCAAGCGTAAGCACTCCCCGACTGATGAGAAGCATAGTTAGAAAAAAACAATTTAATAAAGCTGCTTAGTTTTTTTTAAAAGGCTTACAGCAATTCCCAACGACTCAGTTATAGCATTTAGGAGAATGCAAGTGGACTTGGGGATGCCAGGACACCATCTTCCAAAGCACATGAAAGACCGAGCGATTACAATAGGAGTTTGGAAGCCACACTGCTTAGAGATCTCCCTGTTTGGAGTTTCTGGTGTTTCTGAATCAAGAGGATAAAAGGGTAAACGAAACCCAGCAGGAGAAGTGTTTTTCAGTCACGTATTCAATTCCGTATTCACGTATTCAGCGACCTAGGAATGCTTCCATCCTACGCTGGGCCACGAGACTGCCGGATGACACACCTGGGATTCTTGTCCTTAGAGCTTAAGCGTTTCCCTCTCCAGTCCTACCAGAATAGTCCTTGGCCTCACTGGACCTAACTTAAGACAGGGAAGAGAGAACGGTTTCTCTTTTGACCTTTAACAGGCAGGCATTTGCATTGAGAGCTTACCATACCAGTCAGGCAAAGTACATACACCCTTTTACAGCCAGGGCATTTCCTGTTACCCCCCCTTCACGGAGGGTCCCCCCCCAGCTCCCAGCCTCAGGCCTCACTTCCCCTCCCCCACAGGGGCCCCAGCTTTTTGCTCGGACCACCCAGCCTCACAGGTTCCTCCTTAAAGATTGTAGAGCAGC
>NW_022103900.1:1984219-1986310 GCF_000313985.2 Echinops telfairi
CAATTAAAAAATGTTTGTACTCTAGCCCACAAACCAGGATAAAGTGCAGGTGGGTACCTGCTTTGGCGGCCTCCTGGGACGGTGCCAGCAACCCCCAGGGAGCAGTATCGCAGCAACCCCCACGCCCACTCTGACCCTAAAATCTCATTCCTTTAAATGGTGTGCTCATTTTCACCCACCACATTTTGTTTTATATCTTTATAATTGGTCAAGTATTCTCTTCCTAGTTCTTTAGAAACCACAACCGGTCAAAAATCTCCTTTCTTGGAGTAATGCCCTAATTCTTGTAGGAATTACTGAAGTCCTATCTCCTATTCAACTTTGCTTCTCTAGTATCTAGCACAGGGAAAGGACTTCATCATCCTTGTTAATTAGACGGATTTAATTTAATAAAGGCTAAAGTACAACCATTCCCCTTGGTTGAATTCGGTGACCTCTGCTTTTGACGATTATTTGCTAAAGTGACTTAAAAGGTGCTTTCCTGCAATGTAAACAAAGAACTGTTGACCTGGTTTGGGTTTTAAGGAAACAAAAAGATTTTTTTTAAAAAATTTTTTAAAAGCTAAGAGGAAAGTACTAGAGAGAAGTTGAGATATTAAGAGACCAAATGATAAGACTTATTTGACTGCTTTTGCTTCAATTCTCCAAAGGACCGGATCTTCGGACTAGAAGGGGCTGGTGAGGCAGGAGAGGGTGAAATTGACACCCACAATAGAGGAAGACTTCCCTCACACTAGCATTCAGCTCAAACCCACAGGACCTGGACAACGGCACCGTCAACTACTAAAGAAACACGCCGCGCTCATGTCTGAACTATTGCAGCTTAGAATGCAAGCTGTAGGAAAATACTAGAGATAAGCCAATGTCTCCATTTTCAAAAGAAATGGGTTCTAGAAATCAAAGAGCAGTAATCCCCTCACAAAATCTCCCCATTATTAAACAAAAGTAGGGTAACAACAAAGCCTCCAATTCCCACTAGGAGTTCCCCAAGTCCTAAATGCACGGCAGGACCAGGAGAACTCCATTGCCATTAGGGACCCAGACACTGGATTGGACCGGGGGACCCAGGGCCCATCATCTTCCTCAAGAGGCACTGGGGTGGGAGTCGTGGGCTCAGGTCTGGTCTCCACTTGCTGGCTGTGACTTCGAGGGAGATACAACCTTCTGTGGACTCCGTTTCCTCATCTGAATTCGAGTTGTGGGGACTTAAAGAGGCCCAAGGGTTGCAACGTGAAAGAATAAGTCTTGAAAAGCCAGACAACTATGGGTTTCAATCCGGGAACCCATATGACATCCTCTGAGCCTGCTCCCTTTGGTATGCTGTGGGGGCAATGCCAACTGTGGTAGTTTTCTGAAGTTTACATGCTGAGAATGCAAGTGAACGCTCTAGTAAAGGAGAGTCATTTTCTTAATGTTTGATAAACGTTGAGAGCCTTCCCTCTAAAATGTCAGTTCTCTTTCCAGCTTTTAGAACGGAGTCCTCAGAGTTACTGACCGAAACTCATAAAAAGCTACCGCAGCTGCCTTCAAGATCCGCGGCTCAAACCTACCAGCCCTTCCGTGGGATAAAGATGAGCTGTCTGCTCCAGTAAAGATGGACGTCTCAGAAACCCCAGGGAGCAGTTCTACTCAGTCCTCTAGGGCTATGTGGAACAGATTTGCGGGCAGCTGCCTGCGGCCAGAGATGCACAGAAAGGATTCTCGGGGCAGGTGTGGTTTATGACAGTCTTTCATGAAGCCTTATTGATAAAGATAGAAGAAGGGGGGCGGGTCTAACTTGCAAAAGTGTTACAGGGAGGGTGACCATATATCATTGTGAGCCTAGGACAGTCCTGCCTTATACCCCTGTCTCGCATCATGCCTGGGTTAACACTTGTCCCAGACAAATGTATTCTGGTTTGTAGACTGAAGGACACTGGTGGCAGAGTGGTTATGTGCTGGGTCGCTACACACAAGGTCAGTAGTTCGAAATCATCCGCCGCTCCGCAGGAAAAAGACAGGGTTTTCTACTCCTGTAAAGAGTTAGTCTTATAAACGCATAGGGGCAGTTCTAGTGTGTTGTACACTACAGAATCTATAGGGTCGCTGTGA
>NW_022103900.1:1987353-1989311 GCF_000313985.2 Echinops telfairi
AGTGGATCAAATGCACCAGCCGCTTGAAGGAGAAGGATGAGGCTGCCTGCTCCCGTAAAGATGTTCAGACAGGCTCAGAAACCCATCGGGGCGGTCCTATTCTGTGCCACTGGGTTGCTGCAAGTGGGAGTCAACTCGATGGTCGTGAATTTGGTTGGCGTTGTGTCTTTTAGTAACTGCATCTGGTTACACAAGGCACGGACACCTCCATGGTCAAAGACGACGTTACCATTCTCTGGGCACTCTAACGATGGCTGCACCAGCCGAGACCCTACAAGCCATGAGGTTTCTACGGGGCTGGAAAGTATCCTTCCACCGGGCCAATGGCTCTCCAGCCTATCACATACTCTGATACACAAGATGATCCCAGATTCACTCCTTTTTCTCAACCACTACTAAAACACAGTCAGCTCCAAGACGCATGGCACCCCACCCCCACCCCGCCCCCCAATGGGACTAGACAAATGTGAGTCAGCGGGTTGTCACTGGCCACTTGTTAGAAGTAGAACTCTGGTTGCAAAGACATTATTTGCTTTCTCCTTAATAGGATAAGACAGTGCGATTCAGGACAGGATCAGCCAGAGGCCGGGGCCATGGGTTTGGAGACAGTGATTTTCAACGAGCCGGAGCGAGCACTGGGGTCCCCCCTCCCCCTCACCTGAGTGCCTGCGTTTGGCAGCTTGATATTTTCGGCGGCGGCAGTCACATTGATGGAGGCCCGCACCATAATGTCCAAGTAGTTCAGTTTAGAGTATTCCTGTCGGAGACAAGGTGAGTGACTAACAGGAAATGTGCTCGCAGGCGGCAGAAGTCCCTGCGGGCCAGGGCAGGGCAGAGACACACACCTCTAGAAACG
Source organism: Echinops telfairi (assembly GCF_000313985.2). Classification (NCBI taxonomy): domain Eukaryota; kingdom Metazoa; phylum Chordata; class Mammalia; order Afrosoricida; family Tenrecidae; genus Echinops; species Echinops telfairi. The sequence goes on from NW_022103900.1 coordinate 1,988,210, forward strand.
TGCCGTTCCACAACCTCGAGCGCAGAACCACAGACGCCTTGCTGTCCAGCCCTCGCAGCGGGCACCTGATGGGCACACAGCGCACGTTCACACTGCAGTCCTCCAGAGAAGAGGAAGATCACTGGTTACTAGGCAATGCTTGGGGGGAGGGGGGGCACCTTCTACCACCACCCCGCTGGCCAATCTTCTCGGCTCCTGAAAATACTTACAAGGGTCTTGTATTTCCTCTCGCTAAAGAGAGAAAATTTCCTGCTGTCGTCGATCTGTTTTTCAGCAGTTTCCCGTTTCTTTCTTGAGTGGTGAGATTCCTGCGAAGAATTAGGGCCAAGCCAGTTCCAACTGCACTTCACTCCCGGGCAGACTCCTAAGCACAGCGTCCCACGCAAGGGCCAACGGAGCCCGGCCACTCTGCACCCGGCACCAAAGCCACAGAGGCAACTTTGGTGGGCAGCCAGCGTCTGCCAGTCTTCACGCAAGCGTCAAGTTTGTGTAGGCAGTTCCTTTCACCTTGACCTTCACCCCCTCTCTGATGTTCCGACTCCCCAACAAACTGGGGCCCAATCTTCCTGCACCCCCACACAGCTCAGGACCCCAGGGCCCCACAGAGACAGTCCACGCAACCGGAATGCTTAAGCGACGCCCAGGAACAGGGAAAGAAAGGGGCAAAAAGTCGCACCACGACTTATTCAGAGTGGAGCACTGAAAATGAAGCTGGATAAGGGGGCTTCAAAAAGTTCGCGGAAAATGGCCACTGTCTTTTCATTCTATTTTCTCATGGACTTTTGAAGCGCCCCCCCGCCATCCACCCCCGAATGACAAGTTGTCACCCTGCATCCTTCCCTATAATAACCACTGGGGAGACTGCGCTGGGCCATCCTGGTTGGCTTGTTTGTTAAGTCAAGGGGCAGGGCACCAAGCTACCAGCCACCCACTGTGCACACTGCTTGCACTCAGTTACCTTGTATTTTAAAATGGTCACTTAGGGTACAGTATAGCAATAATGAAACCCACGACCTTCCTCTAGTTCTTAAACACTTCCTCCCCCCAACTACCAGAACCCCAATTTTGCCTTGCAGACCTGGTTAGACCAGATGATGCACAG
>NW_022103900.1:1989861-1992810 GCF_000313985.2 Echinops telfairi
CTGTGGGGGGGGAGGTCGGGGAGGGTCAGGCTTTGTAATCGGCCCGACCGGCTTACATGCAGAGCCTGCCTCTTTCTGACAGAGGGACTCTGCCAAGTTACCCATCTCTGAATTCCGGGTCAGGGTAATTACAGTTCTTACTTCACAGGACCCCCAAGGGAAAGAAACGAGCAAGTGGCAGACAAAATGCTCAGCACAGGGCCTGAGACGCCACACAACTGTGCTCAGTACATTCTCTTTTTATGAGTTAACCACGAGAAACTTTCAAGATTCTTTGCTAAGGTCAGAATCAGCTTGATGGTGGTGAGACACTTTGTGTGTGTGTGGTTTCTTAATAAGGCACTGATACTATCTTTTTAAAAAATAAGGTACTGATAAGGTACTAATAAGGTACTGCGTGTTTTTTTTTTATAAGGTACTGATAATACCTTTTTGCCATATATTTGGGCCTGTTGGTTATTTTTATGGCAAATAAATGCAACACCGTTTGGTCAGTGCAATGAGATGTCGATTAGAAGTTAAGGTTGGTGGCATGCTTACCGCCTCTAGCTCCCTACTCCCACGTAGGACCACGCCCCATTTCTACTTATCAATTTTGCCATACTACATAATTGCTGGTGGTGAAGCTAGACATCCCATTGGCCTTGATCGACACTGTGGGACTCTGCCTCTTCCCCAGGATGGTCACTAACCAGCAGAAGCTCCTCACTGACGTGGTTACTCAACAACGTGCCCGAAGATACTGCAGCACGGAGGGCAAAGACCACCAGGCCCCAAGGCCAGTTTCCTAAAGAGTGTGATGACTTTTCCCATCCAGTCCCCTTCTCTCATCGACAGCTATGGGGACATCGGACCCTTCAGGTGACATACCTTTAGGTTCAAGGGGTTGACTTCCCCTGGCGGGTCACAGGTGATCATTTCCAACCCTTTGGATTCCACTTTCACCAAGTAAAGCAACCATTTGCTGTTACTGACTTCTTTTGGCCACTCAATATTCAAGGTTGCTGTGCCAAGGTTTTTCAGAGGTTTGCCCAAATTAATTACCTGTTGGAAAAACCGGACCTTTCTTCAGGGTGATTCTTTATGGCAATGTTAAATGACAAATCCCCATTACCAAGAGAAAAAAAACCCCAATATCTGACCCGATCCTACACTAAAAGTACAGGACCCCAAAATGGAATAATAGAGAGTACTCCAAACAGAAAATTTTGCTTGAAGGTTCTTGCCAGTAAACTCTTGTTTTCAAGAGAAAGAGACAGAAAATAGATTAGTGGGGTTGCGTAGGGCTGTGAGGAAGGCATGGGGGATGGGGAATGCCTGCTGATGGGTGTGGGGTTCCTCTTAGAACGAGGAAAATGTTCACCATTAGGTTGTCATGCTGGTTGCAGAGCTCTGTGAATACTAAAAACCAATGAATTGTACACTTTAAACGAGTGAGCTGTATGAGATCTGTTACGTGGTCTATATCCCAATACAATGTAAGATGGACTGGGAAAAACAGAAAACCAAAGAGAAATTCATTGCTAATTCAATCCAGAAAACCTGCAAAGTGCAACCGAATTGGCACTTGGATGCGCCACGTTCTCCACCTGCCCAGGAAAAGGGGAAGAGTCATGTGCGCGAGCGAGTGAGCTGCTTGGACACTACCTGCTGGGAGGATGCCCAGGTGGACAGAGGGAGTGTCCCAACCTGCTTCCAGCAACCTTCACTTACTGCAAAGTAAAGTGCTCTCATCTTACACGACCTGGGGAGTCTTGGGGAAATAACCAAGAGACGTTGGGTAAAACCATATGATCTGCCTGAATCTATGACTCTAGGCTGGTAACAGAGCAACTTCCTGGCCCAGAACCCGGAAGTCAGAGGGAAGAACCCTCTTTGTCTATGTGGAGGGTCTACTCCGGCACCCAGGACTTCTTTTCACACCGGCACAGAGATCACAGCCACCACCGCGGCCTCTCAGGATCGTGATCTCCAAAGTCTGTGACTACTTGGCTGGGCCCCGAACCCCATGGTTTGGCAGTTCTGTCATGATGTCCTAACAGTGCGAGCGGATGTGTTCAGTCAGCTTAAATGGGAATCAACATCCTTACAAGGGGTCACAGCCCTGCTCCAATGTAAGGGCAGTTTCCTTGGGGTGTGGCCCCATCACCTTGTTTCTTTCCGAGAGCTAAAGGGAGAGAGAAGTGAGCAGGGAAGGAGGGACCTGAATACCACCAACACAGCGCTGGGAGGGGAACTCACCCTTTGGACCCCGGGACCCTGCCCTAAGAATCTCCTAGACGGGAGGGAGATGGATTCCAAGACAAACAAGACTCATGGAGCCCCGGCTGGCCTTTCTCCAGTCAGCAGAAAGAGAAAGCAAGCTCTTCCCAGAGCTAAGAAAAGAATGCCCGTTTGTTAATCGGCATATCCCCAATTCATAGCCACTCTTACAAATGTGGGCTTGTGGAAGTTAGACAAGTGGTATCACTCATGCAATCACCAGCATTTAAGAAAGAAGACCTTCGAACAAAGGAAGAAATAAATCTTAATACATTCTAAAGCCACCTGTGAATTATTTCCTCTTCAACTGTTCTTTGTTTTGTAGGCTCCCAGTAGAAAAAGCAAGCATTACTTTGTGTCTATAGCACATATACATTAAAACTCTACCTTAAAGGGAAAAAACTTGATTCTGGACAAAATCTGAAATTGAGAATATGCATCGAAAAGCACACACCAATTCATTTCGCTGCATACAACTCAGTGGTGTTGATTATATTTTGAGTTCTGCAACCGCCCCCGCCTTCCTTTTCTGAGGGGCTCCTCCCCCAGCACCTCGTTGCTCGGTTATTTATAAATACCACGTATTAGAGTTACATATCCCAGACCGTCTATGTTGGCATAATAAGGGAATCCGTGGGATCTGCGCCCACTTACCCTGAATTCGTACTCTATTAAACTTCCCACTTC
>NW_022103900.1:1994050-1995330 GCF_000313985.2 Echinops telfairi
GAAAATTTGTCTTGATTTCCTTCCCGGGTACAGAACTTATATTCCAGCTTAAGGTTGCTATTACATATGTTGTCGTTTCCACATCCCTCTTTTAAGAAGTGTACCTGTAAGAAAACAGAGTCAAATTCAGCGCACTCACGCACTGCCCAGACCTCAGAGAGGCCTCGACGCACAATGGGCGGTTTCCACACGGTTCATTTCCTTGCATGACAAGGTCACTGGCAAATCAAGCGTCAAAGACACCTTGTCATGCCTCTAATTCCCACTCTATGTTGTAAGATTGCTCTGACAGGTGCAGAGTGGTGGCAAGGAGAAGCTCGAGGCCTGTAACAACCCGGGTCTGGGTTCCAAACTCGGCCCTGCCATTGACTGAGCTGTGTGGCCCTGGGGGTACAATGGTTACCAGTGGGTTGCTCACCCCCATGTCAGTCATTCAAAACCACTGGCCGCTCCACGAGAGAAAGACGAGGCTTTCTCCTCTAGGAAAGAGTTACAGTCTTGGAAAAACCCTGTCCTGTCTGGTCAGAACTGACTGGATGGCTGTGAGAGAGACGGTGGCTTAGGCACATCACCTGATCTTTCAGAGTCTACATGTCATAGGGTATCACGAGGAGTCCATCCTCCTACTTGACTCGTTTAAGGCTATAGTAAGAATGGTTAATGATAAAGACGATAGGCTAGGTAGCATAATGGCACATTTCAACTCCTTTAATGTCTCACAACGGAGCTGTGGAGGAATAGACGCTGATCAGCCCCGCTGTACAAATGGAGAAACCAAATGGATCAACTCACGGTCACGGAGTCCATCCTGCCTCATTCACAGTGACCCTACAGGGCAGAACAGGGCTGTCCCCTTCGGGTTCCGAGACTCTAGCAGACTGTAGCCTCGTCTTTCTCCCACGGAGTGGCTGGTAGGTTTGAACCACTGATCTTGTGGTTAGCAGCCCACCATGCCCCAGGGCTCCTTGAGCTTAAGGCCAGGAAGCAAGTGACAAGGAGTACTTAGCACCATGCTAATTGATCGTCATCACAGGGATAAGTAAGTAAACTCTCATGTTTAACATGGCTAGGGGGCTGGGAAAATGTACAGCGGAAATATCAGAAACAATAAATAACATAAAATACCCAGGCCTTTCAAAGCATAAGAATCTGTATTTGGTGGTGATAAAGACCAACAACACAGACTTGGGCACCAGCTCCTAAGCCCAGGCCGCACGCAGCGAAGACTTATTTCTGAAAAGCTGTATCGGTGACCCACCAGGCCAAGAGCCCGCGCAGAA
>NW_022103900.1:1996682-1998492 GCF_000313985.2 Echinops telfairi
CAGTCTCCAAATTCTGTCTTTATCTTCTAAGTCCATTGCTAATTTGGGGAACAAGTCTCAAACACCCAAACCCACTGTCGAGTTCATTCGAACTCTTTACGAACCTACGACATAGGACTGCTCTCAAGGGAATCTAAGACTATAAATCCTTATGGGAGCAAACAGCCTCTTCTTTCTCTCCTGGAGCAACTAGTGGGCTTGAACCATCGACCTTGAGTTATTAGCAGCCCACTACCTGCCTTTCTCCGACATAGTATCTATTAAAAATTGTATTGGAACAAAACTGACTTAAAGCAAAAAGCACTAGTTCCAGTGCCTTCAAAGACATTTGACTTAGCATCGCATACACACACACACACACACACAAAAGGAACTTACATCTCTATGAATTGTCTTGGGTTCGTTGGCATTCAGAATGGGAAGAACTTCTGGAAGCGAATTTACTCGTCGACGAGAGCCAGACTCCTGGATCTCCACTGACGCAGAGAGAGGGATGGGGCGCAGCTTATCTCTGATGTTTTCCTGGAAAGGATACAGTGACAGGGTGAAGGGCCCTAAGTCACAGACAGAAGAACGCTAACCAGAAAGTCCACAACCATGCTGTAACTTTGTAACGAATGATAGGAAGGTTGCTACGTTCAGATTCAGAAACACACAAAGGAACTCATCGAGTCTTCTCTACAAGCCGGAGTGGCCACCTGCAGCCTCACCTGCAGCCAGAGCTGCTCCTCCATGCACACCTTCTGCTTCTGCCTGTTCAGAGTGAGAACCCGCGTGTACTTGGGCTCCGAAGCCTGGCCTCGAAACTGAACTCTCGACGACAGCCCCGATTTCCGCCTTTCCTTTTCGGCCTCGAGCGTGCCCACGATGACTAGATAAAATGACCAAAGGAAAGAAAATAAATGCGTGTAAACCTCAAGTGTGCCCGTGTTACTGAGTCCCTTCAAACATATTTTCTCAACTTCTTGCAGATGAACACTTTCCCCTGCTGCCATTGTTCATTTGGCTGCTCACAGACGGTTCGTGGGGGGGTGTCACGTTTACGGCAACGGGCCCTTCCGCTGCAGTGGCTGTGAACAATGCTGCAACGTTAGCTTTCCATCAGGCCACGTGGGGGAGCTCGCGAATAAGGCAAAGCCTCTCAGCAGGGGCCACTAGGAGCTGTTTCTGGATGAATTCAATGATTCATAGACTACTACTACAGCTATCTAGAGGGGCAGGGCCTTGCGAATCGGAGGTTTCTACAAAAGCAGTACCAGGCTTTCCCAGAGCCCGTTAGGAAACTGACGGCACAATCCCTCTTCAGCAGGACCAGGCGCTGACTCTTCCACACAGTAAGGTCTGAGAAGCAGGAAGTGTGAGGTCAGGATGCTTGGGTGGCGCAAAAGGTTAAGCATCACCAGACAAAACGTCGGTGCCTGGAACCAATCCAGAGGCACCTCGGAAAACGTGCCTGGTGATGGGCTTTGGGAGGGTCCCGGCCTTGAAGACCCTCTGGAGCCGTCTCACGCTGTCCACCTGGCGTCTCCAGGAGTCCGGGTCGCAACGGCAAGTTGAACAACTCAACACCATCGAGTCGATGCCACCCACAGCCGCCCTACAGGACGGGCTAGAACTGAGGCTGTAGCGCCTTATGGGAGTAGAAGGTCCCCCTTCTCCCGAGGAGCAGCTGATGGCTTCTAACTGCCGACCTTCCGTGGGTAACCACGACGCCCCAGGGTCCCTAACTAACTAACAACAGATGGGGAAAGCTTTCCACAGGGAATGAGACCTTTCACTTTAAAATAAAGACAGAGAAATAAAATAGTGA
>NW_022103900.1:1999399-2002456 GCF_000313985.2 Echinops telfairi
AAATAAACGAGCTTGATCAGCATTTGTCTTGCTCCACGTCTCCGTGTCTTTCTTTCCATCCAGGTTCATCTTTCCCCCCAGGGTCCTGCTCGTGCGTCCCGCTGGCCGGGACGCAACAGGTGGGTGCGTTAGAACCGCCTGTCTCCCAAGCCCACACTGGCCTTCTCTGAACCTCCAGACAGTGCACATCATCTGAAAATCCTTGCTGGCCACCTCTGCTGACTCCTCTGTATGTATGGAATACCACACGGCTGGGGGCTGCCGAGGTGAAATCGTCCACTGAAACCTAAGCTTTGCTTCTCAGCACCCGGGGAGGACTGAAATCTAGCCCCCTGGGGAGCTTCCTGGGAGTTCTGGTCTACATGCTGGAGAATCTTTCAAGGCTATGGGAGCACCCGCACCAGAAATGGGTTCTTGTTGAACATTTTCTGAAAAGAAAGTTCTGTCCATAAACAAACACTCACAGCCTCGAGTTGATTGCAACTCATAGGGACCCTGGAGGACAGAGTAGAACCTGCCCCCGGTGGGTTTCTGAGGTTGTACATCTTCCTGGGAGCAGAAAGCCTCATCGTTCTCCCACAGAGCAGCCCGTGGGTTTGAACTACTGACCTTACATTTGGCAGCCCAAATCGGAAGCTCACTCTCCTACCTGGGTTCCTTTTGGCCATCAGTAAATAGCTGGATAGTGGGACGGTTCCATCATTTAAAGACATTTGCACACATGACATAAAATGCTGCACTACAGTGCTGAGAATGTCTTTAATCATAATTAAGTGATCAATTTGGTGAGGAGCACGCTGATGAACTGATACGCCCATAGTCAAAAGTGGTTTGACAAATGTCAGGTCAGATTGAATAAAACAATTTTAAAAACCATTTTTGCCCATTCTGTCTCCCCTGGTCAAGTCCAGGAACCGCCTGTTTCTCTTTGCCTCTCTAGTTCACGTCCACAGGATGGCAGAAGCCTGTTCTGTGTGTGGGCAAAGTAAACGCATTAGGGTGAACACAGTCCTGGAAGACAGATTCTGAGGCCTCGCGTGGATGTTTTCTCACCACTGATAGCTTCCTCTGGCCAAGAAGATGTGGCCGCATCAACGAGCAAAGTAAAACGCCCCAGCTCCACCTGTTCACAAGGTCGCAGCACACGGACACCAAGGATGTGCTATGCCAGGGTCGGCAAACCCCAGGAAGATGTGATGCGGTACAGCAGTGCAGGGCCCAACCAAGGGGGCCTAAGAAGACCAGCCGGGGAGCTAAGAAACTACCTGGGCTGGGAAGTTTTCTCAATATTCAATTGATCTTATATATAAATCTCTTTCTTATACACATGAGTGTCTATGAATTTGTTTCTTTAGTCTACCCAGACTAACATAGTGACTTTATTTTATTCCAAAGTGATTATCTTTTTTTAAATTTTTTTAAAGTAATCATTTTATTGGGAGCTCTTACAAATCATATGACAACCCATCGTTCAATTCTATTAAAGCACACTTGTACAAATGTTGTCATCAACATTTCCAAAACATTTTCTTTCTACTTGAGCCTTGCTATCAGCTCTTTTCCCCCTCCCTCCCTCATGGCTCCTTCATCAATTATATATTTTTCTTGTTCTTTGGTGTCTTACACTGTCCGTTGTCTCCCTTTATTCACCTTTCTGTTACTTGTCCCCCTGGGGGATGGGCTATATATCCAACCTTGTGATGGGTTCCCCCCTTTTTTCCCCTTCCCCCCACCCCCACCATCAGAGGCCCTTCTGGTGGACCCAAAGTGCTAAACTTTTGGCAAAAGCAGCCAAGCATTTTAATCACCTGTATGACCCAGGTACTCCAGCTATTGCTGACAGGTGCCGTCGCGTGGGTTCTGACTCACAGTGACCCTCCTGACACCAGAAGGAAATGCTGCCTGGTCCCCTGCCTCATCCTCACAATGGCTGTCATACCTCCGTGAGCCTGTCTGGAGTTCTGAGTGCTACCCAAAATGAGACGCTCACCGTGTGACGCTCAATCAGACAATGTCCCACTGTTACCCAGAAGGTTTCAGGGACTAATCCCCTCAGATCAAGGACCCCCTGGTGGCATCGTGGTTGCATACTGAGCTGCTAGCAAGGTCAGCAGTTCAAACCCACCAGCCTCTCCACAGGAGAAGGACGAGGCTTCCTACTCCCACAAAGAGTTACCGTCTCGGAAACCCACAGGGGCAGTGCTACCCTGTCCTTTAGGGTCACTGCCAGCGAGCTTGTTTTTAACCTCTCATCTGTTCTTCCCGTGGAAGCTCCAGCGAAGGCGGTGACCCAGGTGACTCTGCGTCCAGCATCACAGTCACACACCAGCCCCCGCAGCAGGACCAACGCACCGTGGTGGCAAACAGCATCGGCACTGCCAACACGCGGGGCAGAAATCCTGCCCGATCATATAGAGACGCGGCACAGGAAAATTGATTCGCTCAAGCGATTCCCACCCCATGATCTCATTTGATCCGGCCACAAAACATGGGGCAGGAATTATCATCTGACACGTGATGGGAAGTACACACGCCTGTACGGAAAGGGTTTGCCTGGTGGGATAGGCTCAGTCTGGATCCAAGCTGGAACCAGGAGCAGGACCTGAGACTGAGCCCTCACGTCGGGCCATCACTCCCACCAGGGATGTGCGCTTGCTCAAGCAAGACACAGCTTGGGCGGTGCAGGCTGCGGGGCCTCTGAGGGAGGGAGTGGGTACCCGCCGGGCCCTGGCTCCATGCTGGCTTCAGGCTCCCCCGGGCACTTCTCCAACCACCATCTCTCACAACCACAAAACCAATTTTCCACACTGGCTTTCAAAGACAGAAATTGAGGAAATGGTTATGGTGACAAGAACTCCCAAGACACCCTGTCTGAAAAAGCATCTGCTCGGGGAACGTTCACCCGGGGACCAGCAGGAGCGTGGTTCCCTTCTGTGTGCCACATCTACCCGATCGCATGAGACACTGAATTAAAAACATTTTTTTTGGTAAGAGAGAGACTTTGTGAACTCAGGTTGTATGAGGCAGGTCCATTTTTCTTATTACTTAGGGCAGAAC
>NW_022103900.1:2003873-2028984 GCF_000313985.2 Echinops telfairi
TTTCCTCTCCCACTTCCCACAGCCCAAAGGGCCATCAGGAGCCAACTTCAGCCAAAGGCACCCGAGGTACCAGTGTACAGCAAACTGTGTGTGTGCCGGGGAGTGGTGAATGCTGCCTCACCTCCCACTGCCAACACTCGCAGCCAGGACTCCAAGCAGGCGCCGTGGATTCACTACCAGGAGGATTCAGTTAGACCAACCCTGGTGGGCTGGCCGGAAACCCACTCAGCCATCCTAAGGAACACTGTTTCTATAGGAAAATGCATACCAGGTCCCAGACTTCTGGAATCATCTACTGGTAAACTAGAGACAGCATGAGTGGAAAACACAAGTCCATTTATAGTAAAGGTAAGGAGAAGGTCAACACGGCCCAGATTCCCCGACCCTGTTTCTGTATTTTCCTTTATCTTCATTGTTTTTCTCCTTTTCATTCTCCATTAGCCCACTGTGGCAGGTACATAATCTCCCGTCAACTTGGGCAAAGGGGGGGAGTCTAACCTGTTGATTAGGTAGCGGCTTGATGACCTCATTTGGAGGCACAACAGAGATAAATAGCTCACTGGGGGCCAGACACACTCTTTCTGCTTTGTCTTCCTGCTGACAAGACACACGGAACTATGCTGATGGAACCAGAACCCTGGAGCTGGAGAAGGCATGTGGAGACCCACACCAGCGCCGAGATATTTCCACCGCCACTGGATCTAGAAGACTCTCTACCCACTGGCCCGTGATCTTCCTGCATTCAGCATCATTGCAGGGGTTGCGTGAGTCTGAAGAGGACTTTATAGACTGGTATCAGACCTATGGGCTAATATCGGACTTATGGACTTGATCTGGACTGGGTTGGGATGTTTTCTCAATACACAATTGCTCTTTGATAGAAAGCTCTTTCTCTCTGAATCTGTTTCTCTAATCAACTCTAACATACCCAGTTTCTAAAATACTACATTTCTTCTTCTTAAAATACTAAATTTGAGAACATCCACCGGTTCAACAGCTTCTACGTGTCCACTTCGCGACTGGTGACTCTTCAAGCTGTCCAATTGTCCACACACTCCTTTTCCTGGTGGCTGGACACCAACTCCCTGTCCCCGGGGTTCCATGTACTGCAAGCTGCTGTCAGCAGTTTGAGCTCACGGATAGATGTGAACAGAGCACGCTGTGCAAGGCAGACCTTCTTCACCAGGTAAGCTAAACTACTATTGAGTTTGAAGAAGGGCTGCACAGACTACTTTTGCTCTAAGGCTTACAGATGATCTCAGGGCAGTCATTTCAAAGCGGCTCATCCAGTCCCCATGGTTCCAGAAACCTGGATTATATGAGAATCTGAAATTCTGTTCTGCATTCAGCTATTAACTCCTAAGAGATCCTCCATAAAAGATAAACATCCCAGAATATGTGAAGATCAGTTTGGTCACAGACCTACAGCATTCTATATATCTATTTCAGTGTTCTAGTGTGACGACACTTTTTATTTTACCACATGAGGGAGCTTCACTACATCTGTGGGAAAATTCCACTATGGTTACTTCTCTGTACTTCTGCCTAAAACCTCTGTGTACTGTTTTGGGGATTTCTTAGCGCACATGCAACACAGATACAGCTTTGAAAAGGCAGCACCAGGGAATCATGACCACGTGCCTTGGCACACAGGGCTCGGAAGCAAGTTCAATTGGTTAAGCGGTCTCGTGCTTCACTGGCATTTCCTTACCACCCCTGAAGCACTCCTGGGGTCATGGTTATGCTTTGGGCTGCCGACTGCAAGGTCAGCAGTTCAAAGCCACCAGCCGTTCTGCAGGAGAAAGACGAGACTTTTGACTTCTGTGAGCAGTTACAGCCTCAGAGACCCACAGGGGCAGTGCTGCCCTGCCCCCTCGGGCCACTGGGTGTCAGAATCCACTCGACGGCAGCGAGTTTGGGGTCTGCAGGCATAAAGCAACATCATTTTAAAAATAAATAAAACAACCCCCAAAACAGGAATCGATATTCCTAGGCATTTTTCTAAAAGTAAGAACTATTACACATAAATACTATATTATAGCACATAATTTACAACAGTACAATCAGAATCTACAATTTCCATCAACTGATGGCTGATTAAATGAACACCGGTGAGTTGTATTATATTGTTGAAAAGACCGGGCTGTGCATCTGCATTAATAGGCGGAGCTTCCGAAACTATTAAGACCTGAACACCAGACTAGAAAGCAGTTGCTCCAGCAAGCCCCCTGGTGCCACAGCGGCTAAGTGTCGGGCTATTACCGCAGCCCATTGCCCGATTCCATAAAGATTACAGCCTTGGAAACCTGGGGTGTGTGTGGGAGGGGTGTGGGGGGGTGTACTTCTAAGGGTGTGTGTGTGTGTGTGTGTGTGTGTGTGTGTGTACTTCTAAGCATCCTTAAGGAGTCAGAATCCATTCAACAACAGTAGGTAGGCCAATTTGATCACTCAACAGCATCTCACTCACTCACCCACTCACTGCCAACGAGCTGATTCTGACTCGGAGCCCCGACCGGACAGAGTACAACCACCACTCTGGTTTCCGCGTCAGTCGATCTTTACAGGAGCAGAAAGCCTTATTTCCTTCCCCTCCAAGCAGCTGCTTGTTTCAAACTGCCGACCTTGCAGCCCAACACATAAACCACCACGTCACAAGGGCTCCCCCTTCCCAAAGTGAAGAGTCTTAAAAACTCATCAAAAACGGTTCTGTGGAACTGGCACTACCTACAATTCTCATTTTAACAAAGTATGTTACTTTTTAAATGTAACAAACGTACATGGCGGTTTCCAGCAGGGAGGAAACCATGGGCGCATGGGACTCACGTAGGCTCAGCTGACGGGACTGTCGACCATTGCGGCAGTTTGTTTGTTTTGTTTTGCTTGGGGGGGAGGGGGGACCAGAATCAAAAGCCTTGCAGGGCTCACACCCTTCAGCTCGGCGCTTTCCCTTTTTGGAATTGATTGTTGAGGAAATAATCAAGGGCCTGGACAAAACGTGAAGTTTCCCACAGCTTTGCGCATCCAGGCCAAAACATCAACATCAAGCCAATCTGGAGAGCAATAGGAATGTCCGATCACAGCACAGCAGCTGGCTACACCAACCACAATACGCAACGCGACACCTGACAGACAGCAGATAACCACCAGGGAAACTCCGGACACAGAAACAGGCTCGCTTCCTGTTACAAAAGCCGGCTATCAAATAATCCCGGTATGATTTCAGTGGGGAAAATAGAGCGCATGTACATTCACAGGGAACCAGAGACTAGAAGAATACAAACCATGCTCTCTGGAGTTCAACAACAGCGTGAATGACATGGGATGGTTTAGTTTCTTCTTCATGGTCTCTGTGCGGTGAAACTTTGATATGTACACATTTTATTCTTATCCTCTAGTTCAAGTTGAGCAATGTTTTCAGAAAGTGGTTTTTATCAATTTGTCACATTATCTACTTCAGAGGGGGGGGGGGTCCTTTGGAATTCACACACGTCTTCAACTCTGAAGAAAAGGCATTACACGTTGAAGTATTTTCCTATCCAGAACATAAAAATCTTCAACGCGACCTCATTTATTGAACCCGGAGAAGTCGAGTCAAAGACCACACACCTGAAAACGGTTACCGAATCAGAGAGAGAGCCAACAGCAAGATCGGGATAGGAATTTCTGTCGAGGTCCATATTTCCGGCAATGGAGTATCCAAAATAAGGAGTCTTACCCTCGAGAACCTGCAATGAACAAGACATCAGAATGGGCATTGGGTCAACAGCTCTTATTAAGATGCTTTGAAAAAGACACACACTTTTCTCTGGAACTGAAGTGGAAGAGTTCATTGATGAATTAGAATAAGCAGCTATGTGCATACACAACCGATGCTTTGTACATTTCACCGAGCGGAAGTCATCGGAGGCGCACAGTATCTCAAGGAGGAGAGCAGACATTGGAGGAGGTGGAACACGGTGCGAGGTCCACCTGGATGTTTCCAAACAAAGCTCCCTGATCTGACCTCTCTCTCAAAAACAACTTTTCTCAGAAGTCATTTTAAAATTTTGGGTGTCTGCATTTTTCACGTAACCCTGGTCATCTCTTTCATTTGCTTGGATTCATTACTATGTAGCATGCTACTACTGGAAGCATGTCACACCTCTATCCCTTTAGCTTGTCAGGGCAGGAATATTTCTTTGATTTCAAACTTAATGAAGATATCTGATCATTTAATTGGTCATTGTATTTTTATCTATTTTCCAGGTTGTCTTCTAATAATACGTTACAAAAACAAATTCCATGCTACCCTAGATCTGATTTAAGTAAAACATGATTCGTGTGAAAATGCACTTAAACCTAAGTAATGTAATACAAGGCAAAAACCTGAGTCCCTTATTGTGGCGATCTGGGTTATTCAGTTACCTGTGTTGGCTTGGTATTGATTCCATTCGGGGACCCATGATAAATGAAAACCTTTCCCATGTCATCATAGGGCGCTCCAACGGCAATGTCTGTAGACAACAGCACATTTGGACAGACATGAAATCTTTAAAACATCCTAATACAGTGTTTTAAAATAAGGTGCTATAAAAACCCACTGCCCTCCAGTCAATGCTGGCTCGCAGCAACCCTGTAAGACAGTAGAACTGCTCCTGTGGGTTTCAGAGGCGGTACATCTTGATGGCAGCCAACAGCCTCATCTTTCTCCTGAGAAGCAGCTGGTAGATTCAAACTGTCGAGCTTGCAAATTAGCATCCCAATGTGTAACCCGCTACGCCACCAGGGTTCTTTGATATAAACACTCATTATTTTAAACAACCAAATTATCTATAAATCTGTTACTTACCTGGGTAGCCATCTTGATTAATATCGCCAATATTTGTAACTGCAATGCCAAACATAGAATCTTTGGTTCCATTAAGACGAATTGGCTTGACATTTTTCCATCTGCCTTGCTGGTTAATGTAGACGTACACTGCACCACCGACTTCTCCATCCCTATCAAAATACTGTGGGGCTCCAATAACTATATCTTGCCACCTAGAAACATCATTAGGGAACAAACTGTGAACCGTCTGCTAAAATAACTGAACATTTAGGAAAACAGTACCAAACCAGGTATAAAGGATGCAAAGAGATACGGTAGAAGAGACTTAAACAAACAACCCAAGTAGCCTAAATACATGCTCCCTCAAAAAGTATTTAGAGTAAGAACATGAATCTAGTTCCCAGATCATAATTACAGTGCAGTGGGACTCCCCGAAAGAGTCCACACTGCCCTATCCAAACTGGCACCAAAAGCCACATCTCTGGGTGTTGTCTTTGCCCCCACCCCAGGCCTACTTTCGCCAGGATATCCTGGATGCTTCAATAGCCCCTTAAGAAACCAATGAACAGACCCATGTAGGAGTCACTGGGTAAAGTTAATCACTTTTTTCAAACTTTCATCCCCATGGGCCAATGATCCTGAGACAGGAGTAGAATTCTAACGTCACAAATCTCATCCTCCATCCTAGAAAGGATAGGGAATGCCCGCTGACGTCATACAGGTGATGGGGAGGTGACGGGGTGGTAAACATCTAGCGGCAAGATAATGCTTTGGTTCAACTAACCTGAAAAGGCGGCTCTTCTCAAAGGCTACAGAGGCCAGCCAATGAACTGCCATCTAAAACCACCTAGCCCGCCCTTACCCGTCTTTGTTGAGGTCCACCACTGCCACGTCATAGCCAAACGAAGAGGCCAAGCCTTCCCCGTCAAAGATGTGCTCGGGGAGGAGATGTGTGGACTTCATGTCTCTCTTTAACAAGACCACAGCTCCGCTGTGATTGGCTCTTGGGGCACCAGAAACGAATGTGAGCTCATCTTTAGACATAATGCCTTTCCCTGAGTCCAACGAAAAGCCTAGGAAAACAAAAATACAGTCTCTCTCATCGACCCTCGACTTCCGGAGGCACTGCCATTGGTGGCGCCGTTGCTCCCTCATCCTCTTGGTTCATCCCCTCACCTGGACCCTCCCACGAGCGGTCCTATTTGTCATACAAGTAAATTACGCAGCTAAGAGATCTGACACAGGTACAGAGTAGTAGGGCCTTCCCACTGCTTTCTATGGATATTAAGACTTTAAAAGACAAGTCTCTATGCATTTAAAGTTCATGTAACTTGAATCATGAACTATTCATGCGCACTGAGAACCCATCTGAACTCCATTTTCCAAAATGGAGGTAAGAGGAGCTTAAGTTAGGGATTACTGTGGGTAAATTGTGTCATATGCGGAAAGCACAACAGTTGACCGACAGTGCAACTGAGCTTATGTGACAGGGCTCTGCTACAATGATGAAGATTTGATTCATGAGGTGTCCGTATACTTTGGTCTCCTTGGTAACTGGGCAAAATCAAATGCTAACAATCATTAATATACCATAGATAGCATTTTATTAATTTGGACCAACCCCATTCTCAGACACAAACATGCAAACAAAACCACGACTGATGGATGATAGGTAGTATTTGAGAACCTCGTATGCACAACAGAGGTGAGCAGATCATCGCTGGCCTTCATGACACTGTTGTTCAGAAGGCAGCCAGCCATTGACACGCCTAATTATAAGGCATCAGACTGAATTCGGGGGATGCACAGTGAGATTTGGGGCAGAGGACACATCTAAGTGCCCGCTCAAATCGAGGACATCTTTGCACAATAAAGGCAAAGCAAGGTGCAGAATAATGTACGCTCTCCCCCGTTACGGGGCTGTATTAATGAAAAAATGTCCCCACGGCTGCCGAGTTCTCAAATTGTGAAGTGAGTTGAGAAAACAGGATGAGGCACGAGCTTAGGACAGGACTCTGTCATCCAACCCAGTTCTGCAAAGCAGCTAGACAACAGAGCTCCCCCTACGGCATGCTTTGTGTGGGCTGCTCCACTTGAAATGGAAGAGAAAATAAAAAAGGTTTATGCTCTGTATGGATCAAGTCTTTGTTTTCAAATGACCATGACACCAAGACAATCTATTTGCCGCCGCGTAGGTCACACACCTAGGTAGCTATTCATCATCACATCAGGGGATGTGTCAGGTGGCTCCCTGGGAGGCAGCGTTTTATAAACAAACTGATCGGGATCGGTATAGGAAATGCTGGTCAGAAACAGCAGGCCTGAGCACACACACGGGACGCAAGAGATGGAGGGGAAAAAAATAATTATGCTTGGTAAGAGGCCGGGCGGCTGCAGCAGGCTGCCAAATGAGGAGGCCACCGTTGCAGCAGCAGCAGCAATATTTGCTAGCTTCTGAAACCTCAAGCAGATCATTTTGTTCCCCAAACCCACCGAGATCTTTTGAAACAACAGATTCACAAACAACCAAAATATAACAGGGAGAGCTTGGCCCCCCACCCCTGCCCCTCAAACAAACAAAACCAAACTCCCTGGCATCCAGCCCATTCTGACTCACAGCAACCCTACAGAAGAGGGCAGAACGGGCCCTGCGGGTTTCCAAGCCGGTAACTCTTTACGGGGGCAGAAAGCCTCGTCTTTCTCTTGCAGAGCCCCCGGTGGTTTCCAACCGCTGACCGTGCGATTAGCAACCCAGCGTGCAATCACACCGCCTCCACCCTGCAGGCACCCACTTTTGAGAAGATTCATTCCGAGCAAGTGGCAAATGTGTTCTCATAAAAACCGTTTACTCCTTTAAAGTGGTCTCCCAGCAACTATGGTGATCAAATCCCTGGGCAGCTATCTTCAAGACCAAAGCGTTGGTTTCTTGACCAGAGCGATTAACACGAAATCTTGTTTCACCATAAATACTCTCTAAATAATGCATTTGCAGTGAGAGGGGTTGTCTGTTCAAACAGATTTCAAATAAAATATTGGTGTGCTGGTACTAGCTACCTTGAAAAGGATTTTATCTCGAAAACTCCTCTTCTGTAACTGAGACTAAGTCACTCACCCGAGTTCCCTTCCTGCCCTGCAAGGTCACTAACATCCCATTCACACACCCAGCTTGTCGCCTCTCCTGCTTCTGGCCTGTTCACCAGTCTGTCTCTGCTGGGTGGGGAGATGAACGTTCACCTTTGGATGAGGAAATTAATCCAAGCTGCAGTTTTTCTCATTGGCTAGAGGGCAATATCACCAATCATATTGTTGGGAAGATTAAGTAAGTAGCGCACCTGATATAGTCACCTGCCCTGTAGCACAAGGTAGATGCTTAATAAAACACTGCCAATGAGTTGACTCCGGCACATAGCGACCCTATCGGGCAGAGAACTGCCACATGGGTTTCTGATGCCTCAGATCTCTGCAGGAGCAGACACAGCCTCGCGTTTCTCCCACGCAGAGGCTAGTGCCCTCAAACCACTTCTCTCGGAGCTAGCAGCGCAGTGCGCAGCCCACTGTTCCACCCGAGCTCCTTCTACAAAGAAAACCTCACTCACTGCTATGGAGACGATTCCCACTCTCAGGGACCCTATAGGGCAGAGGGGAACTGCCCCTTAGGGTTTCGGAGGCTGTGTATCTTTACAGGCGCAGAAAGCCTCGCCTTACTCCTGGAGAGTGGTGGCGGCGGGGTCAGACTGCTGGCCTTGCAGAAGTTCAACGCATGGCCCAGCAGGGCTCCTCCAGTGTTCAATAACCACGAAGAATTTTGTTCTTCTTTCTACACTTTATCCCCACTTCACTTCTGGGGGTGAGAGATGGGACTCTGAGAATGTTTTCACAAATCAAAGTACAGTTCAATCGCATCTCAGCCTTTTGGCTAAGATCAAGTGTAAAAGGATCGTTCATATGTATTATACAATTAGACTTTTTGCTTTCCCCAGAGGGTGTGTTTTTACTAAGATGTTGTTTAAAACATTCCTATCTTGTTTTCCTTCCCTTTGTCATCTTCCAGAGTCCCAGTGCTATCTCTAAGCATAGGCGTATTTTTCTCATGATTTTTAAAAAAAATAGGTTGCTATTTAGGTTTTAGGAGATTTTTTACATTTCCCCCCCAAGAAATGCACAGTAATTATTCTTTATGTCAACTCATACGAAGAAGCTTTTAAAAGCTTTTGTGTAATTACCATAATGCACATGAATAATTTAGGACCCCATTAGAAATGCAAACAAGCTTTAGGAGCTAAGGAATTGGCACTTAGACACAGCCTGGCTGTCCTTAAAGCTGCTTTAAGCAGGTCCTGCTTTCAGCCCCGGTGCCACCCCACCCCAGCGCTCTGACATGGAGGCCCCAAGCCAGAAGCAGGCCAACCTCTGGAGAGCTGGCAACGGCAGAGTGAGGGCCTAGAGGTCTGGAACTGCCACGTGGGAGCGGCTCCAGGAGGTGGCGGAGAAGGAGAGCGTGGGGGTAGGAGCACCACGAGGCACGTGCGTGTGTTCCACCAGGGCTGAAGGCGTGGGGCCACCATTAGCTCAGCAGTCGGGTTCTCTAGCATGGGGCATAGGCATTTTAGGAGGTAATAGGTTTCTCCCCACCTTGAGGGAACCCCAGGTCAGGGGGAAGGATTCTAAACACCAGTCAGGTCCCTTCAGGATCCCCAAGATTGAAAGCCAATAGCGGCCGCAGGCCCTGGTTCCTCCAGGCTGCATTCTCCGCCTGGGCAGGCCAGGGTCCTGGCCCCCAGGAGGGGAGGGTCGCAAGCAGGGTCTGCAAGGCGGGCACGCCGTCTCCGTTCCTTCCTACCTAAGTAACTGTTAGCAGGGACAGGAACTAGACTTTCGTCATGGTTAGTCTCTCCACCGACTTCATAGGGCCCATCTTCGAAGATGTTCATGTCAAAAAAAGTGTTATTCTTTTGCTCTACGCGAACAATCCCTAAAGAGGTGAAATGGAAAACAAAACAGAAACATGATGATGAAACAAAATAAAAGCAATGGTTCCTCAACGCATACAACCTCACTGCTCTCTGTGATACAGGGCGACGAGGTTGAAGGAAGAAAAGGCAGCGGAGAGAGATGACTTTGAAGGTTATTAAAATTAAAATAACAATGATAACATAAAGCTTTGCTTCAAAGAAATGTGTTGTACCAATTCTAAAACATTATCCTATGTCTTTTCATAAACTATGATGCCATGAACCTAGATGGAAACTGGAATAACACCGACTCTGCCAACACTTTTTAAATCGGTTTTAAAACACTTTTTAAACCTGTGCAAACCACTTTTTAAATCGACATGAGCTTAATACACGTAGTATTTGACATGCTCTGTAATCCAAAATTAACTTAGCATATCTTTTGTCATACAGAAATGAAATTAGCATTTTCATCTCTCCTTTAAATTAATAGTATCAACATTCGATCTTCTCAAAAGGCTCACATTTAATAAAAAGGCAGATATGTAAATAAACTCAAAAACATAATTTAACTTATTTTCAATTTGATAACTTTTTTCATTTTCTTCTTTTTTGTACTATTCATTAGCTCCCCAACTTTTTTAAAGGCCCCTACTTTAGAAAACTGTTTAGAAAATCAGTTAAGTCATATTGTTGATAAATTGAAATATACCTAGTTGGTTGTTTTGCTAAAATGGTATCTATTCTTGCAAAAATAGGAATGTTTCTAAATTTAACATGTTATTTCAAAAGGAAACTACTCACACAGGTACAACCTACAGCAGGTATAGCAGAGGAAAATAATTTCTAACAGGAAGTAAAAACTGGCTTTTTTTTTTTTTTTAGTGGAAAAGGGACATTTTTCTGTTTTTCCTCACTGTTGAAAAATTATACCACATGGTTTATTTTAACATAAATATCTCACAAAAGGTCTCATGCCCAAATCACATACATTCCCTCTCATCATGAATTAAGAGTTAGAAAAATCCTTTACGATGGCGTGCCTTTCTAGATTTACCTCAGTTTCACAGAAGCTAAACTTTTAGGTCAGGAACTGGCCAGATTCAGTCAGTTAAGAGTGAGCCATTCCCTCTCGACCACCCAGTGCTTCCTTTCCCCATAACACGCAGCAATGGTAGATTTTCCTCAAGGTCTATGAAACGATTATCTCCAAGTCCCTCATTTGCCTGACATCTGCCCTTCTGAGTTGATGCATTTATTAACAAAGCACAGTCTTTGGGGATAGACTGAAACAAAAGGGACAGCTACGATGACACAGTGTCATTTATACAACACACTAAAGATTGCCATCCAAACCCACTGTCATCCAGTAGATTCTGACACGGAGTGGGTGACGATGCTGCAGAGCAGGGTAGAGCTGCCCCATGGGATCGCGGGCGGCCGTCTCCATGGAAGCAGAAGGGCACATCTTGCTCCCAAGAGATTTGAACCGTCAGTGCGCGCATGGCGGAGTGCTTTAACCACAGCGCCACCAGGGCTCCCGTACATGCTACCATTCAGTTCTTCACAGTGTTCAAGACATTAACTTAACATTAAAATCTCCAATAGCAAAAACCATTCCGTTATGTTAATGGCTATATTACTACACAAAAGAGGGGAAAAAAATCAACTGCTTATATCCATGAACATTATGGGTTAAGGGGGGAAAAAAGCCCCCAAATCTTTCAACACTAAAATAAGTGTATATATTTTCACTCACATTTGGGTTTTTCTGAAGAATCACACTTTAGAGAATTTGATTTCTCCTACCTTACTTCCACAATACACAAATAAATGCCTTGTGACATACCTGGTTCTAACTTCCATGTACTAAACCATAGCACATCTTTACAGAAATAGTATATACGTTCTAATTTCTGCGCCTGTCAATGGAAATGGCTTACCTTTCCAGTTGTAAGTACCCGGCGCTCCAAACACAATGTAATGAAAGTCTTTAGTGAAAGTAGCTGCCACCCCTTGCTGGCAAGAGCCAAATTTTTCATGGCCTCTCAAACGACCATCGCAAAAACTCCAGTCTCCTCCATCCATATCATCTTCAATCCTGAGATTCTGGCTCAGGACGTAACACCGCCCAAAGATGTCTCGGGTTTCCTGCTTCGTATTCACATGCTGCCTCTTTTCGTACCGGTGAGCACATGTCTGCAAACATATGGAATAAAGTAGCTGTGTGCGTGTGTGTGTGCGTGTGTGTGTGTGTATCAAGGAGCAACACTGTTGGTCATAAATAAAGCAAGCGGTTAGTGCTGACAGAGAAAAACCAGTTGCCATTGAGTTCATTCCAGTGTCAGGTGCTCCCACCTGAATCAGAGTAGAATAGCGTTACACCGAGTTTTCAAAGGCTGCTTTTTTAGGAGACAGCCAGGCCTTTCTTCGAAGGCACCTCTGGGAAGACTCAAACCTCCCACTTTTGGGTTGGCAGCAGACCATGTTCACTGTAGGCACCATCTAGGGACTCCAAGAATAAATGTGTTGGTGTTCAACCCAGGACTGGATCCCACGCCTGAGATGCTTTCCCCGCCTCAGAAACTGAACGCAGTGCTGCTGAGGCCATTCCAGCTCACGGCAGCCCCAGGTGGGGTTTCTGATACCGCGAGTCTTTATCACACAGGCAGCCTCGTGGTGCTAGTGAGAAGTGGCCGGTGAATTTGAACAGTCCAACCTTGAGCTCACGGTGCCCCCAGGGCTCCTTGACTCTTTCCCAATGTGTCCCCAATCACTTACCTAGCGTCTAGAAGCTAGAATTCTGTCTTCTCTTCCAAATAGTAAATGCCGATCTATAATCCATAGACAATCCGTAACATGACTTCCTATCACTTCTTCATAGCCAGTGTCCTGAGTCCACGCTGGCTCAAGGACAGGACAGAACAGACCCTCAGGGTCTCCCAGGCTAACTCATTATGGGAGTAGAAAGCCCCATCTTTCCATGCCCTTAGCACATAGATAAGGGGAAACCCATCCTTACTTCACTCATTTTCTTAATCTAGCCGACTTTCAATGACCGCACAATGGTCACATAAACCTGCGTGTCACACAAGCCAGTCTGTGTGGAGGGGAGACGGCACCGATGTGCTTTCATAGGGATTACGTACGCACGTATGAAGGGTGTGTACCTTACCCACTTGATTTTCTTACAGTCACCTACCTCCCTTACCTTCTAAACCTTGAGATTACCACCCTCAAATGTTAAACACAGAATTACACTGCCTAAAGAAGTGGAAGAATTCACTTTCATTCGGCAGGCATTTGGGGTTGCCCCTGGCTGACAATATCTCATCATATCCCAGTCATTTTCCCTTGAGTCGCAAAACTCCATGTTTAGGCAAAAAAAAAAAAAAAGCAGGGTTCCGCACACAGCTGTTTGTTATCATTGCCAGGTCACCTGTCCAAGCCATCCTCTCTCTTCTCTGGGACCCGCTGGCGAAGCTCAGTTTAAATGACAAGAGTATACTTTTGACGGGACTGTCTGCGACCATGCTCACATCTTTACAATTCATCTCTAAGAACAACGTAGCTCCCAGAGCAGAAACCATTTCTGGTTTTACTTTGCCTCAAAAAAAAAAAAAAAAAAAAAAGACTACCTAGGGCTTACAAATACCTTCTCTTAACGTGAAAAGGGCTAGAGAAAAGCAGGTTGTGAGGCTGTTCAAAAGTGAATTGCAGGGCAAGTAATGCTTTGATTTCTCCCTGACGTGAATCTGGGCTTTAAAGCAATGCAAACTCCATGCAGGTCGGCGTTGTATCTGTTCTGTCCACTGCAGTGAGCCTCAGGGTTCTGGCTCCCAAATCGACACTCAAAAGGTTTGGGGGATACACAATGTGGCAGTTACAACATCTCCTGTTAATGTGGCAAAGGGGTGGGATCTAGCCTGTCAATCAGGTCAGAGCCAATCATGCCTCTGTGTGGGCATGGCCTTCTCCTGAGGATTCTGGGAACTCCTGTTTTCCTCCCTGGAGATAGGACACACACTCTCTCTGCTACACATTCCTGTTGAAAAGCAACATGGAGCTTTACTCATGGCAGCCAGAGCCCCGGAGCTAGAGGAGCCATAGAGAGGGAGACCCACGCCAGCGCTGAGATGTTTCCACTGCCCTTGGATCCACAAGACTTTCCAGCCACTGGCCTGTGATCTACCTGAATCTGACATCATTGCATGTGTTGCATGAGTCTGAAGAGGAATTTATAGACTGGTATCGGACATAGGGGCTAATACCGAACTTATGGACTTGATCTGGACTGGGCTGGGATGTTTTCTTAATACACAACTACTCTTTGATATAAAGCTCTCTCTTATACACATGAGTGTCCTTGGATTTGTTTCTCTAGTCTACCCGGACTTATACACACACAAGCCTCTCACACTTACCACAACTTTGCCCCCTGGGCCCTGGCTCTGGACCGTGACACCCATCCACTGATCCTCCTTGCTTTCCGATGAGGGGTCAGCTGTGAACAAGCAGCACAGGTCACACACACACAGTCAACGTGGCAACAAATCACAGGAACACAAGAAAGTAGGTCCTACTGGCTCCACTCCCAGCCTAACCACTCTGTACACGCAACTACTCGGCCTGGAGAACTGACTGCTTTTCTCAAGAAAATGGGTTAACCGGGTTATCTGTGAAGAGTCTTCCTTAGAATTCTTTCCTTAAAATGCATTGTCCTTCATGGTTGTCTATTTTATCCCCCAATCTACCTCGCCTTCTCGGACACCAGGGGCCTGAACACAAAATGGTAAGTGGATATTGTGAGACTGAGGGTTAGCCCTCTGACGTATGCCCTTAAAGCAAGAATGACACACGATGATCCGCTACAGTGAAACTTGCGAGAGCCAGAACCTGTAGAAGGTGGAAACCTGCCAGAGAAGGACAGCGCGTGGATTCTCCCCTAAAACGAGTGGCAGAGAAGCGGTGAGACTGCCGCCCGTCAAAGGCAGGAAACCCCATGAGACCCAGAAAAACAAGGTAGTCCCAGCTCTCCTCGGTGTCCCTGTGTGATCCAAACTAACAGAAAGAGGGGCTTCTTCTCGTCACCCCAGCAAACAGGTCACCCCAGCACACACGTTTTACTGCTGCACATGAGACGGGAGGCTACGGACTCAGATTCACTTTCAGTCTCATCGTTGGCAAGTTACATTCTGGATCAGGGCCAGGGAAGAGAGCAGTGTGTTTATTTTTAGCCCCCAAAGAGCGAGAAGCAATGAAGTTCACCGTGGGCACACGGTCGTGTTCCTTCAGATGCTCTGCCCTTAAGCAGCTTCCAGTTTCTTCTTCACAAGAAATTCTGACAGGGTTTGCTTTCGTTGTTTGCGTCCCTCGAAGCAGGGGTAAGAAATCTTCAATCTTCAAATATTACGAAAACATAAGAACTAAACTAGCTTAAGTCGACAAGAGGGGGGTAATGGTAAAATGTAAAGAATGAGTTAAGTCATGATATTGAAAGTGCAGAGGTTTTGTTTGTCCTCTGTATAGATCCACGTATTCAACACATTTCCTACAGTCAAGATGTATTGTTATTAATTTTTCTCACTGGTTAAAAAAAAATCTATTTCAAGCTGAGAAAGCAAGTGAGGAACTCAACATGAATCAGCAAATCGACTCACACAAAGCAAGTCAAAATTTGGCTTGGAGCGTCTCAGGATTCCAATGGAGTCTGCCAAGCCTACAGGAAATCCGGCAAACTGGACACCAACAGGACCCCATCCCAGGGCATCCTCCAGGCCCCCAGCGCTCTCCCAGAGCAAGTCCCTGCTGTGACAGCAGGGCCATTTGGTCCATACTGATGGCTCTCGTTTCTAACACTTGAGTAATTTTTCTGGCCAATGAGAACAGACGGCTGCTAAGTACTGGCATTGTGTTGATAGTTAGATGCAGCCATCCTCTACCTAACAGAACAACAGCGCTGTCTTTCGTCATCCTCACAACTGTTCTTACAGTGCGAGCACATTCGACTTCCTGACAGCTTGGAAGCTTCCTGCAGGATCTCAAGACAGCACTAGATGGCAACCTCCACACACGGTTTCAGCTCAGAAACCAGGACTAGGCGAAACTTCCCAGCGCGCTGAGAAAGTGTTTTCAGGGCACACTGAAAACACAAAAGCAAAACAAAACAGGCTGCCGAGGAGTTGACTCTGACCCATAGGGACCCACCCGCCAGGACGAGTAGAATTGACCCTTGGGGTTTCTGAGACGGTGGTCTTTAGGGATGTGGACAGCCACCTCTTTCTCCCGCAGAATATCTGGTGAGTTAGAACCGCTGACCTTCCCATTAGCAGTGTAGCACATAACCACTGCACCACCGGGACTCCTGCCCTCCTCACTGCTATTGCACTTAAAAGGTTTCCTCTCCCCAAGAACAGATGCTTGCACCCTTTTCCTCGGATCACGGAAAAGGCAAGCAGGGCACAGACGAGACAGCCACATTAAAAATGTAATCAGGAGAACGCACCATCGTTATCAAATTCAATCCGTGAGCACGGCCCGTGGGAGGTGATGTCACAACTGTACAAGCCCCCCGTCCGGTTGGCCCTCTGCCTCGGAAGGGCTTTGGCCTGAGGGGCTCCCACCAGCAACCTGTTGACAAAACAGAGAAAACGTTGGAGACTGGAGTTTAATACAAACTAAATCAGTTAGTCAGGACACCAAGCAGTCACAGAACTATTCTTCGCCCCAAACTCCAATCCCAAACCCACTGCCATTGAGTTGAGTCTAATTCATAGCGACATTCCAGGGTGTTTTCCAAGACGAACTGAGGCAGCCAGGCTCATGTCTCACAAAGTGGCTGGTGGGTTTGAACCGCCAACCTTGAGGTTAGTAGCCCAATACTTAACCCCCAGGGCGACCAGAGCTCCATGTTCTTTGCCAAGGGTCTACTAAATCTCCATCAGTCGAACAGGGAGGGAGAAGAAAGGTGGAGTCGGTGACTGGTTCACCAAGCCAGCAACAGAAACTCCCAGGAAGCTGATTCCAACTTACAGCGAGCCTTAAAGGACAGCATGGAAACTGCCCCCTGTGGGTTTCTGAGAACCTAACACTCCTTGGGAGTGGAGGACCTCGTTATTTTCTGCGGAGGCTGGTGGTTTCAAACGGCCGACCTTGTGGTTGGTAGCCCCAACGCGTAACTCACTGGGTCACAAAAGAAGAAAATAAATTTTCTTTTAATTTAAATAAAGCAGGACTATGCTCGCCGGTTATGACTGCTTCTCTCTATTATGGGTCTCTGGCTTTAAGAAGGCCTCTTTTTCACACAATATACAGTCTACATCAAACTCAAAACCAAATTGCACTCAACAGAGGCCGACTCTCACAGCCTCCCCTCCCAGTGCCATGGCTCCAACTGGGCCTCTCCACGGGATTTCCGGTGGTTGGGAACTTTTGGAAATAGATGGCGAAGGTCCTTTTCCAAGGTGTCTTCTTTGAATTCAAACTACCAACCTTCTAGTTCCCAGCCGAGAGCAATGCTTTTCCCACAGGAGGGGGGGCGGGGGAAAGTGGGCTGTGCTAAAGTTAATAATTGATCGTCGTGTTAAAGTACTTGGAGGGGTAATTTTGCCTCTATCCTTGGTTTTCAGCGATTTGGATCCTAACCTGTACTTATGATGTAACTCAACGGAATTGCCTTCTTTGGCAGCTCCCAAGCCCACGCTTGTTTCGGCCTTCCTGTCTTCTCTGACCAGCTCCTCAGCCAAACGAACAGTGCCCTGCCAAAGGTTCGGGGCTCCGCAGTTTACGTAGCACCACGTAGGTCCCAGGCCTCTCCCTCCCCAGGGCGAGTCAGTTCTTACAACCTGGGTGTCACCCAGTTGACTTTGAAGCATAGCAAACCATCGAGGGCAGAGCAGCCTTGCCACCCCGAGTGCCCCCGGGCTCTAATCTTTGTGGGTGAGAACCACAGGTCTTTCTCCTGTGGAGCAGGCTCATGGCTTCAAACCACCACCTGGAACACGTTAACCATTGGGCCACCAATACACCTTTCTTCTATAAGAGGCTCCCTAAACCAACCCACCATCCCTAAGGACAGCGGAAGGATCTCTAGATGCAGAAATAGAGGCCTCCCAAGGGACAAAGGCACAGACCCCTAGGATCCCCCAGCTAAATCACCGGGGGTGATGTTTCTCCACTCTTAAGCTGCCTTAGTGGACACACAAATCAGCATCTTAAGGAGCCTGGGGATCCCAGGCAGAACAAACGGTCCCCACACTGGGCTGCTGACTAAGCGGCTGGGGGTGGGGGGGAGTCCCTGCAGAGTCCCTCAGAAGGGGGTCTGTTTCTGAAACCCTTCAAGGCCAGGTTCTCCAGCAGCCCTGAGTCAGAGACGCCTCGAGGTGAGTGGCCCCGCCCAGCGAACCGGCAGAATCAACACAGGCTCAGAATCAACAGGAGGAGGACGGCTCAAGGTGTTGGCACGCAGTGGTGCCGGAGGGAAGACGGGCAGCTGGGAGGGCTGAAGGTCGGGGAAAAGATTCAGTAAAGGTTACCAATTGCATAGGGCTACGGAGCAATCTTGTGACTGTGCGAGCCCTCTCCTCCTTCGCACACCTTGGGAGGTCCGCAGGCTGCCTCCGGCAGGTCCTGCCCTCCGACATTTGCTGTCTGGGACACTTAGTCCTTCCTGCACGGGGGTGTCATGCAACACTGATGGAGTCTCCAGGGATGGGTAAAGAACCGCCCCTTCCCCCAACCTCAGGAGGTGCCAGATCCTCGAACCAGTCGGGAGATCGGCAGACGGAACCCACCGGCCATCAGTGAGAGAAAAGGCCCTGAGACCGCAAACCACTTAACACAGCCCACTCACACCTCTTCACCGGAACAGGAAGTCTCATCTTACTGCGAGGAGCTGCTAGTGATTTTAAACTGCTTTACAATTTTAAACTAATTGTTAAGTCTTGCTATTCTCCTCCATGCAGAGAATTCGGTCTAGAAAACCCTAAGGGCAGGTCTACTCTGGGAATTACGAGGGACCGGAAGCGGCCAGGAGGAGAGACAGTGTGGGGTGGGTATTAGGGAAGGGGCGCCATAACCTGCCTGGAAGGGAGCAATTCCCCACGTGGGTCAGCGGAGCAGACGCTGCCCAGTTGAGGCTCGGTCAAGGGCACCAGGGGCATCGGAGAAGGAAGGTGCCAGAGAAAATGAAGGGGCATCAGTGATGTCACAGCATCCCTGGCAGGGGTCTGCAGTCTGTACTGCAGGGCTCGGCAGGCACATTCATGGGACAAAGGGTCAGATTGGGACACATGCCACTACACTTGGAAGGAGTATCCCTGGCTTCTGCCCCACCATTGTGCCATGCATGGGGACTAAGGGGTGTTTCTCCTGGGTTTCCCATTGTTAAGAGGTGGGGCTTTGTTCTGTTACCACGCAAGGGCCCACTTCCTCCTGGCCCTGCTTGCTCTGCCGCCCTGAGGCAGGCTTCCTCCCTCTTAGGAACCTCATCCTCCCACCCGGCTGGCTAACAGCAGGCTGACAAGGCAGGCAGGTAACTTGAGTCGGCTGGCATATTACAGGTGCTGTGTAAGCAAACTCTCGCATGTGTTTACATCAGACCCTTATGAAACAGGCTTTCCACTCCAATGAAGAATGAGTCTGCCAAACCCACAGGGGCCGTTCGACCCTGCCCTGTCTGGTGGCTAGGAGTCGGATGGCAGCGAGGCTCTGGTTTTTGGTTCCTGCTGATGAAAACAAGAGTATATGGAAGGATGAAAGCAGCCGTAAAGTTTGCTAAGAGAGAATGCTACAAGAGTAGCGATATGGGCCCAGAGTGCCACCCTGTGGGCTCTGCCTGTACCCAATGCCAACAGCATCCTTTCTCTCAGATGCCTAGGCCCTGAGTTGCCACCCAACCCCGAATCTGTCCCACGTAGGAGATGGCGGCTGGGGGCCTCCGGGCTCTGGGCCTCACGCTCTGAGATGGCCGGTGGCGAAAAAGCAGCCACTGAACAGCAGAGGGAGCCCCTGCTCCAGCTGTTCCACGTTTCCAGAGGGATCCCTTTAAGGAAAACCATGGGGGTGGGGGTGGGGGTGGTTAACTGGATGAAGTTGGCAGATCTGAAGTCCTAAGAAGGTAAGGCAAAGAAGCACCTTCCTGAAAGAAGACAGTAGCCCCAACTAGACTCAACAGGTGGCAGGTGCCTTCATCCTCAAGGTAATGTTATCCACAAGGCAAGGTTCTTAATTCACAGCCTTAATCACAGGAGGTCTCGGCCTATCGCTGAAGCAATGCCTGTGGAGAAAAAGTGAATCTAGCTCCTCATTTACGGACTGCGGTAGGTACATAATCTGGTGTCAATTTGAGGATTAAGAGTGTAGGGGTGGAGTCTAGCCTGTCAATGAGGCCTGTGTGGCATGGCCTTCTTCTGAGGATTCTGGGAACTCCTGTCTTTCTTTTCTGGAAGTGGGAGACGCTCTCTGCTCACTCCTTTGGAGACTCTCTACTGGTAAGGTTCACTCCCTGAGAGACATTTCTGAGAAGCCACATGAAGCTACCCTGAGGCAGGCAGAGTTTCGGAGCTGAAGGAGTCACGTGGACACCCCTGCAAGAGCTGAGAGACTTCCAGCCCACGGGGCCCGTGATCTTCCTGCATTCGGTGTCATTGCATGTGTTTCATAAGTCTGAAGAGGATTTGTGGATTTATGGATTGGTATCAGACACATGGGCTAATATTAGACTTACGGGCTTGATCTGGACTGGGATGTTTTCTCAATATTCAGTTACTCTTGTATATAAACCTCTTTCTTATACACATGAACATCTATGAATTTGTTTCTCTAGTCTACCCAGACAACACAACTATCTCATTATCTGCAACAGTCCTAGGGCAGTGCCCTCCAAGGAATGGCACAAACATGAGCGAGTCAGCATGGGGAGCGGGCCACATCGTCGTGACTCAGGTTGGGCTGCTTGCAACAAGGTCGGCATTTCGAAATCAACAGCTGCTCCTTGGGAGCATGACCAGGCTTCCTACTCCCGTAAAGAGTCGCAGCCTCAGAAACCCACAGAAGCAGCCCTCCCCTGTCCTACAGGGTCGCTATCAGTCGGAACTGACTCGGTGACAATGCATTTTGTTGCTTTGTCTTGTCCTCGGTGGAGACTAGGCTAAGCCTGGTCTGGGGCACCCTCTGCTGGACACCCTGAACACTAGAGGCCCAGGTGATGACCAGACCACGTGAGGAACCTCAGCCCCAGAAAACCTCTTCTACCACAGCTAGGGCTGGCACAGAAAGCCCAAGACCACTGGAAGGCAGGGGGAGTCCGGAGGAGGGTTGGAAGGTGCCTGGGAGGCTAGGGAGAGACCGTGAGAGGGAAGAAGGATTCGTGGGGCTCCAGGGGGAGGGTAGGCAGGGCATGAATGAGGTCCCTGCTCAGGGTGGGTGGCAGGAGGCTGAGGCAACATCCAACCGTCCCTCCCACCTCCAACCCCGAAGGCTCTGTGGTCCTAAGGAAGGGGCGCTTGCCATGCCACATTTCCCAAGATCTACCAGGGGTGCCCAAAGGGCAGGGCTCACATAACGAGGATTTCATATTACCAATCAAGCTGACAAGGGAGGCGTGGAGGCAGTATCAACAGAGCTGTGTCCAGTCACACAGCACCACCAGGCAACAACCCATCTACTTCCTAATCTAAACCACTGGAGACGGTGGGCACCAGTTCACACACCACCAGCCCCAGAGCTGACAGAGTAGGGGCAGCTCCAGGTGGAGGGCCTGGCAGGGGGCCGGGGGAGGGGACTCAGCTGGGGTTTCTGCTCAAAATCCCCCCATGAATGTCCTTTTCTGCCCAGGAGACAGCTGTGTGTGAGCACCAGGATACGCTCTGGCACGTCCAGGCCAACACTCACGGTGACTCCAGGGCCAGACAGCTGCCAGGCTTCCCTTGTATGACTGAGCCAGCAGTGCACACAGAGCAGCCGAACCCAGCAGCGGCAGCATAACCTTGAGAGAGCGCAATCAGGCAGTGAGTTGCGACCTTGACAGGGAAGTGGTAGAAATTAAACAGTCGGTCCTAGAAGCCTATTCTCAACTCAGGTCAAAAGAAAGAAAAATCATAATCAGCAAAGGGCTTGAACGAAGATGTCTTCAGACACCAAGAGAATTACTTTATAAATTGCTCTCCACAAGGCCAGGACACAATTCCCTCCACAGAGTCTTAGACTTGCATGGAAATAAAAATTGCTAGGTGATTCCAACATATTAGAAAATCGGGGTTTACAACCTAGGGCAGCACTCAAAACCGGTAAAACCACGGTATTTTAAAAGGTGAGGGGAAAAATGAAATACTGAAAACAATGCAAGAGCGGCTAACTGTACAATCCTGGTATTTAGTGAGGCTCTGCTCCAAGGTGGAGCATTTGGCATCTAGATCAGAACTGTTGGCCCAAAGATTTAGGACCGACCCCCAGTGCTATTACCTTGGGTGAATCTGCTGCGAAAGACCGTGTTAAGGTGTTCAGAAGCCAAATGACACTGTGAGGAGTAAGGGGGACCTGACGCCAGCCAGGCTATTTCCCATCACTGCACATACTCGTGAAAGCGGGAGGCGGCGTGAGGGAGACCAGAGGACCGAGGCCTTTGAATTACGGTGTTGGCGAAGAATACCGACCGTGGCATGCCAGAAGGACAAATCTGTTTGGGAGAAGGGCAGCAAGACTCCTCCTTAGCAGTGAGGGCAGCAACACTGCATCGCGCCTACTTTGGACACGTTGTCAGGAGAAACCAGACAAGGCGAAGGCCAGCATGCTTGGAAACCCTCACGGAGATGGATCGGCAAAGTGGCTGCAACACGGAGCTCAAACAGGAATGACTGAGAAAGGTGCGGGGCCGGGCGGTGTGCCGCTCCGTGGTGTGTGGGGGTCACTAGGAGTCAGCACCGCTTGATGGCGTTGGACCACTCATGCTTATCCGAACCTCAGATTCAAGTTCTCCCCCACATGGAACGTGTTTGCTTTTGCACAACTACTTCAATCACAAGTTCTAAAGGCTGAGGCCTTTGTTTTTTAACTCGAGGGACAATAGTAGCTGTGCTTCATTGTCTCTGGCAAAAATCCATTTCCTTATGGATTAAAGACTGCCTCTAGCCAGGGAACTTTGTCCACGGAACAAAAATGAAATATTGCTGCCTTTAGAACAAGGCCATTATTATTGCTTAATTTAAAACACGGCGTCGTTTGGCATGCCCAAATTATGACTTCCAAGTTCAGAAGATGGTATGCCTGTGACAATTAACCCTTCACATGCACATTTAACCCTTCGGGCTCGATTCTTCATCCGATTAAAGTAGTGTATAACAATGACAAGGACGGGAAAAAGGCAAGACGACCTTATGGGGGAAAGTCAGCGGTCACACCATGGTCCCCAGCTCCAGTCTCTGGGCACACTCCTTAAAGAGAAACCAGCCTACAAACAAGCCTACTTGCCATTCCCCCTCAATGCTTAATGACGCGGCTCCTTTAAATCTTGTAGGTGTTACCCTTGCAGGTGGACATTCATTTTTATCTCTATCGGTCCTCCCCCATCAACGTTGGACAAGATGGCTATTCTCCAGTTGGTGACAGCACCTTCTCCCAGACATCCCATCCCTCTGGGCTACCCCAGGCCCAGCCTCCAGCCCCTCATCTTTCACGCTGTGTTAGGCCTACAACCACTCACTGCTGCCTTAGAACCACAATTTGGGCCGTGGGTGCTTTCCCTCCTCTTTACCGGGGACTAAGGTCAGACGCTCTTGGTCTCAAAGGAGAACGTTCCTGGGATCCAGTTCCACCTGATTTGCTTTTCTATACCTTCTGCCACTTGCTCGGGGTCTTCCACAGGTGAACCGTGACTTCGGCTTTTCTTGGGACTTCTGGGTGCCTCGCTTCTTCTCTACCTCTATTCGGCTGGTCTTTGGTGGGTGCCGATGAGTCGGTCCTGATGCACAGTGACCCTACGCACACCTGATGGGACCCCTCCCTGGACTGCACCATTCTCACAATCGTTCCTGAGTTGGAGCCCCTTTTTGCGCCCACTGGGTCAATCTATCATGCGGAGCGCCTTCCTCGTTTTTTTCCCCCGCTGCCCCTCCTACTCAGATGTACTGTCCTTCTCCAGAGATCGGTCTCTCCTGATAACATGGCCACCGTACGAAAGCCGGAGTCTCACCCACTTTGTCTCTAAGAAGCATTCTGGCTGGCCTACTTCCAAGACAGTCTGTTCTTTGGGCAGCCTGTGATACTTTTGATATTCTTCACCAACATCATCTTCCGGATTTTTCC
Source organism: Echinops telfairi (assembly GCF_000313985.2). Taxonomy (NCBI): domain Eukaryota; kingdom Metazoa; phylum Chordata; class Mammalia; order Afrosoricida; family Tenrecidae; genus Echinops; species Echinops telfairi. The sequence continues at coordinate 2,027,937 of NW_022103900.1, forward strand.
CCCTCCCTCTTCCTTAAACGTCCACCTTTCACATGCATGTGAAGTGAAAATACCAGGGCTTGAATCAGGTGCACCTTAATCCTCAAAATTACCTTCTTGCTTTTTCAACATTTTATTCTAAGCACCCAGACACACTTTATAAAGGAGAATCTCTTCTTTGCTACACTTCCTCCCAGGAGGCTCAGAACCTCCCGCTAGTATGGGAACAGGCTGGTTCACCACGCCTCCTGTCCTTCCTTAATCTGTTTTATCTGATCACCTACTGTGCTCCTTCAGGTCCTGGTCCCCTCTTTCTTCCAGTTTTTCTCTGAGTGCACAGGGTCATTCTTCGTCCTGCCGCTGCACGGTCACTCATTTCCAGCCCCTGCCTGACCTGGTAGTTTCAGCAGGGGAGGGAGCACGGGGCAATCCACGCACCATCCACTCCAGACGGTGGCTTCTCCCCATCAAGGTCATAAAGCAGGTCCTGTAGGCTTCCTGCGTTTCAGACACCAGTCCCTCAGTCAGTGGGGAGGCTTGCAGAGCCTGGAGCGAGTCTGCCTCTCCGTCTGGCACTTTAACCACAAGCCAAACTCCAGTCATTTCTTGAAGGACCAGCTCTACACGTCCTGCCTCGTTTTCCTGCAATTTGAAGGTGGATGTTTCCCCCTCCTCCACTGCTACCACCTCACATCTCTATTATCCTCACCACCACCCTCCTCGTCCACCCTGTACCCCACCCCCGCCACATGCCCAGTGTGTTTAAATCTAAGCCCACTCCCTCTGTTGGGGAGATGAGGCTCCTGAACACTAAAAGGTGGGGTCTGTGCTAATGTAAATATTTATTTTATTTTTGCTAATGTAAATATTTAAACTAAGAATGTAAATGAGGCAGTCAATTGACACTTCTGTTTGCACCTACAGAAAATCACATATGGTAGGCATTCATTTTTTTGTTTTTTGTTTTGTTCTGTCTTGTTTTTGTGCATATTATTATCTCTGCAGGTCTATCTAGATAAAATAGGCAGGATAAACAATCTGGAGGAGAAAACAACGGGACTGATGGTTG
>NW_022103900.1:2030159-2031318 GCF_000313985.2 Echinops telfairi
GGGGGGAAAAATGAGGAGCTAATACCAAGGGCTCAAGTAGAAAGAAAATGTTTCAAGAAGGACGATGACAACAAATATACAAATGAGCTTGACACAATGGATGGATGGATGGATTGTGATGAGTTGTACGAGCCCCCCAAAAAATTATTTTTTAAATTAAACTTTTTAAAATAGCTTCATGTATTGGTCTCACGGGGCAATTTCATCTAACTCCATCGCACGCGCTTCTTGGATGCCAGTGTGTCAGGGAGCAGGGCCTAACTGAGCCCCTTGCCCGGCATTCCACGGGCATCGCTTCCTCCGCACCGCGCCCGGAGCTGGGCATTCAAGTTCTCCGACTTTCAACGTTTACCTCAGCATCCGAAACTTGCAATTACGATGTCAAATCCTGAAGAATCGTCACCAAATGAGGGCTACGTTCCTTTGCCTCCTTTAATTCTACAGTATTTATCCTTATTTAAAATGTTTCATAAGCCAATGGAATCGTTATCGGCACCCACAATTAAAACCCACTGGGGTCATTTTAAGCTAATGTGCTTATATCAAGCAGAACTTTGTTGTTTAAAATAAAGGAATCAAGATGGCAGCAGCTCCCAGAATAAAAAAGGTTTCTTAAAGGCTCAAATAAAAGATGGGACCATTTGTGGGAGAAAAAGAGCACGCACAGTCTTTCCCGGGAAAGACAGAAAGCACCCCAAGCCCTCCAGGTGGAGTCCCTCGACATGCCGTGGACAGTATCATACCAGGGCCCCACGGACAACCCCTCTTCTTCTGAGGAACCAGGCCCTTCCACACAAATTTTACTTTTTGGTCATCACTCTATCCCACAAAGTGGTAAGGTTTCCGGGCCTTAGTTAAGATGACGTCTGGGTTCTTCCAGGACAATGCGAGTTCTGCCCTGGTGCCCTGAAAACTTGACATCTCTCCCACCATGACTCAAAAATGACGCAGATATACAGCTAGCAGAGAAACCTGATGGTGGAATGGCACCGTGAATTGAGACTACAATGCCATGCTGGAAATTTTAAATTGGGTGGTGGTTGGATTTGACTGGCTGTATGGGCACTGGTGAGTGTCAGCTATAGCGCTTCTCAACCTGTGGGTGGCGACCCCTTTGGGGGTCGAACATCCTTTCACAGGGGTCACCCGATTCATAACA
>NW_022103900.1:2032650-2057454 GCF_000313985.2 Echinops telfairi
TGCGGGTCGGAGCTGGAGAGACAGGTGAGAAGAGAGCCTCACGAGGGCACAGACGATGCCGTTTTTCACTCATCGGCTCGAGCCCTCAATGGGTACTTACAGGTCACAGGTCAACTATCTCAGCAGTGTCATTTGTTAGAGCTGCTCTCTGCTACTTTGTGAACTGCAAAGAGAGCGCCAGGCTCCCGGTTTGAATCAAGAAACTGCGAGCCTAACGGTTTTAAAAGTCTTTTCCCCACCCAGTTCTGATTCTCCACCTGGACGAGAAAACACGGGCGACTCATTCTAACCACGGGCTGCATATCTGTAGCTAGTGAAAGTTCCCTAGCACTGGCCCTGGGAATGTGGCCGGGATGCCAGAATCTCCCTACTGTTATTCCAGACAGGCCACCAAGATACCCAGACTCTTTTTATCTCCATGCTTTGCAAATACTGTCCCCTCTCCGGTGCCTCGTTCCCTGTCCCCAATTCCTTCCTACATCACCACCCACCTTCTCAACCCACAGGTGCCAGTCACCAGGTCTCCGTGTGTACTGTCACCCAGCCTGGAGGTTCCTCTGGGCAGATATGCCACTTGTTTCACCCCCCCACCCCCTACCCCCTGGGCTCCCATGCAGGAACTCACAGAACCCAGCCTGAGCTCACTGAAGCCCCCAATGTTACCAAAACTTAGGAACGAGGCATCAAAGAGCATCCGTCCAACGAGCATGGTAAATTCAGCAGGCTGCATTAAAAACTCTGTTATTCAACAATGACCCATCTAAAGGAGAAACTGGAAGGGAGGAGGATGCTGGATCATGAAACTGACCGCACTCCACCTCTTTGGAATGGCACTCTAACTCCTTAGGCTGCTCCAGGGGAATCCCCAGACTACCAAAGCTCACAGAGATCAGCACCCAAAAGAGGCGGTTCAGTTACTAACACAAAATGGCTAAATAAAAAAATGGGCGGGGGTAGGTGGGGGGAGCACCTGACAAAATGAACGCTTATCCACGTATCTTTCCATGCCAGGTGATTTCAAAAAAACACAACAAAAGTAGGCACACCAGAAGAGTGAAACCCACCCTTCCCACCAACCACTAGGAGTTTGCAGCAACCCAAGATAGACAGTAGAGGAAACTTACCTTGAGGGAAAACACAGCATTTAACTGGTCAACCAAACTCAGGGTAGAGTTAGTAGTGAGAATAGGTGCTAGAGCTGTAATGGGAATATGGTGGTGGTTGGGGGTAAGGGCGGGGCCCACGGTCCACTGAGCCCTCTCCTCATCTTTCTCCTCCGATGAACTAAAAGCATCGCGTTACCTGCACATTCTGCAAAGTGAGCAGGTGTGCTCACGATGCCCCTTCCTATCTTGCTGGATGAGAAAATATCTTGCTCCACAGGAAAGAGATGCTCCCCTAAAGATTTACCGCCCTGGAAACCCCACAGGGCCAGTTCTACTGTACTAGGAGTTAGCATTGTCGTCTCCATGGCAGCGGGCTTGCTCTTGGGTTTCAGTAGGAATTGGACTAAGTTGGAGAAAGGACGGCAGGTCTGAGAGTTTGATTCCAGCTGATACCTCCCAGCCGTATCATCCACTTCCCTGGCCGCTCTTCTTCCATCAGATCTTAACCCCTTTTCTAGTCCGGAACAAACACTCTCTCTCTATAACTGGAAACACCATCCACTCACCGACGACCTGCAAATATTCTCCTCTCAGCTCCATGCTCAGACTTCCAAGTGCCTACCGGGTATCTCCCCGTGGGCAAATAAAATGTGAGGCGTCAAAAGCACCACTCCCCTTCCCCAAGGTCACACCCCACAAGCCTTCCCGATAAATATACACTGTGATAAATATACACGATCTACCCAGGTCGCCTGACGGAAAGTTACAAAGTCACCTTGTGTTCCCTTCTCTCCCTCATATACCACATGCAGCGAGGGTCAGACTCACTTGGTTCTAGCTCCACACTTGATGAGGTAGTTAATTTATTGTGCCAACCTGGCCGAGAAACACACATGGGGTTAATTGAAGTGCAGAGGGCTAAATGGTTCGTGAGCCTCGCCTTTCTAGTTCTCGGGTCTCTTGCTTTGTGATGGTGGGACCAGGGTGCAGCTGCCTTAGCCAGTTCCCTGCATCAGCTTGCCAGGCTCACTTCCTGCAAGACATCCCTGAGGAGAAGCCATTGGACCTACCCCGATGCAGCCCTGGGTGCTGGAGCAGCCGTGTGGAGATCCCTGCCAGTGCTGAGATGCTTACACGCTCACAGATTCAGTGTCATTGTGTGTTTTGTGAGATGGAGGAGGACTTTGTGGATTGGTGTTGGACATATGGGCCAATGTTGGACTCGGGCTTAGGCAGCATGGGTTGGGATGTTTTCTTGATGCGCACTTAACCTTGATATAAAACTCTCTCTTATACATGAGTTTCAGTGGATTTGTTTCTCTGAAGTACCAGACCCACACACTTGACTCTGAATCTAATGACTCCTCAGTGGCTCTCAAGAGTCGCTGTACTGAATCTTTGACAGCAAACGAATCTGTTCACTCTTAGCCTCCGGCTGTCACATTTACACAGACGTGACTAAAAAGCCGAGGCCCTCTTCCCCATGGGTTACAATCCTCATGCTCCCAAGACTGGATTTCGACCAGCCTTCCAATTAGCCTACCTGCAGAATTATGAGACACAGCTGCTGGAGTATGGATATTATCGCTCACGTTCTTCTATTAAGTACTCGGCTAGCAATTAAGAAACCCCAGCTATTACCACACCTGTTTCACAAATACAGACAGATGGAGGTTCAGAGAGGTCCAGTACCTTGCATGAAGGGACACAGGTGGTAAATGACAAAACCAGAAGTGACCAGCACTTCCGGGCTCCTGTATCCAATTCTTATAATAACCGTGACCCCCACCATATCCTTTCTGCCTGATTTGACCATTTACCTTTGGGTGGGTTGAGGTGGGGGGAAGACATTTATTTTAAAGATCAGGAGCCCTGGTGGCGCAGGGGGTCACAAGTTGGGCTGTAACCACAAGTCGACAGTTGGAATCGATCACCGATTCCCCGGGCGACAGACGAGGCGTTCTGCTCCGGTGGAGATCATGGGCTGGGAAACCCCGGGGAACAGTGCTACTGGGTCCTGCAGGGCAGCGATGATTCAGCACTGACCCGCCAGCCATGAAAGAATGTTTACTTCACAAGATGGTACTAGCTGACGTTCTAGCTTTAAAAGTGCTTTAGCATCTGTGCCATGGGGTCTAGCAAAGGCCTGCTGCTTTTAACGAGATCACCAGGCAAGTCTGCCCAGGTCTAACCACTGTGTTTCCTTCGTTAATCTTCGACATTTCACCCAAGACCTTTTCCCTAGCTCCCTGGGGAGCGTGCTGTAACGAAACCACCTCTCAGGGAGGAGGACCGAACTTGGCTGACCTTTGCGCCGCAGGGCTCTTCTTACCTGGCTTGTACAATTAACTTGGGTGGGTCCCTAAGAAGAGAGAGCTTAGGCAATAAAGGGAACACCACGCCAGAAAGTGTCTTAGTACAGAATCCACAACATGCGGCCTCCTCAGCTGGCTCAGAAATTCCTGCCCCCAACTAAGGGGCTGGGGTGGGGAGTGGGTCAACGATGAAAATAGAATGCCAACAAGCCAAGTCAATCAGCCACGTGGAGGGGGAGGCGGATGCCTGGAGAAGGAATGCTCATTCTATCCCTGGCATTGATGATTTTGGGAAGTGACAGTACTTCATTAATACTGGCTCCTAACCTCCAGGAAGCCAGAAAACCAAACCCCTGGCCATCATGACCCTAGAGGACACGTAGAACTACCCATCAAACCTGTAGAAGCGGCCCGTGCGATTTTTCCCAAGGCTGTTTGCATAGTGGATTACCGATTGAGCTGCTAACTGTTCTGCAGGAGAAAGATGAGGATTTCTGCTCCTGTAAAGATGTACAGGATCCCCCAAGGGGCAGCTCTACTCTGTCCTATAAGGTTGTCATGAGTCTGAATAGACTCAACCACAATGAATTTGGTGGTAGTAGGTTTTTTAAAAAATCCGTATGGAAGCAACTGTCACATCTTTCTTCTGCGGGGTGGCTCTGAGGTTCTGCCAGCAAGGCCCTAGCTCAAACATAAAAGTAAATAAAACACAGTCAGCATCAGAAAACGCATGGTTGTCAGAGCCATCGGGCTGGTTCCGCCCCAGTGACCCGATGCACAGCACAAAGAAAGGCCCCATGTTGCCCAGGCCTGGGCCATCCTCACCGTGGTTCCTGCGCCTGACCACACCGGCCCACGTTCAACAGTTCAACAAAGATTTGTGTAAGTGTGGCCACAAATACATAATTGTACTATTTTAAAATAGAGATTTATATTCGCTGAAGAGGATTTTTAAACTGATTGAGGAACTGACACCCATAAGATATCAAACAGTTACAATAAAACCCTCTGGAACCTACGGTGGTACGAAAAAGGAACATCCACGGTCCGATGACTCTCTAAGCAACCTGGGTCCTTTCCGTTTCTCAGAGCTTGTCACCAGCAGTGCTTCGGAATGCGCAGAGACCTGATTTCCCAGCGGACAAGGCACCCGTCCTTCTCAGAAGTCATATCTCTGGTGATTTTCCTTTCAAAGACCAGAGTCTCCAAACAGTGTGTGTAAAAGGTAGCCTGTGTGCCCCATCCCATCCCACCAACCTTTGCCAGGCTTACCGCCCATTGTAGATGTCTAGTCAAATTTCTGAAGCAAATCAAGTTCATTATAGAATTTATGATCACTTTAACAAGCAGGCTTTTGTTACCAAGTAGATTTTTATCTGCCAAGGGTGCCAAGCATCATCAATATTATCAGTGTTCCTTTTCTAAGTCATTTTTTTAAAAGCTGTTTTCAAATAGCTCCTTTGCAAAAGGGAAAATGTGGTGCTTTTTTTTTTTAAAAGCTGCAATTTGTCAGTTAAACATTTTTAATAAGAGTCAAGAGGAGAAAAAAAGGATACTGAAAGAGCTCCCCCTTGGTCGGTCGCCATATCCATGTATTATTCTAATAGTCTAGGAAACCTAATTTTTTTTATGTCTTAAAAAGGAAACTGACATAACCATCTATTTGCTAAGGGGATTCACGGAAACACCAGGCTTAGTGCTGTGCCAGACACTGCTGGCTGCTACCCAGTAGCCCTGCTCTCCTTTGTCCACAGTTAAGATTTCCAGCGAGGCATGTGGTCACCTTGAAGAAAACCCTCCATGCAGTGGGACATGCGCCATTTACTCAGCCCTGCCATATGGGTGCACAGCAAAGCAGGGTGTTGTTACTGGCCAGAATCCCCCGAAACAATGGGGTGCTGGGGCCTTTTGTACTTCTTTCCCCCTCTTCACCGGCCTACTTGGATGCTGAGGACGAGAAGCTGTGCAAGATACAGTAACAGGAGAGGAGGTGCCGGTCCCTGACTCCTCAGCCCAGCTACCCGGCCTTTAATAGAACAAGCGAAACTCAACCTTATTTGGACAGGAAAAATCACTTATTGGAACACCAAAGATAAGGACAAAAAAGGATAAGGCTGCTTCCAGGTATGAGATTAGCATGGCTCTAGAGAAGGCTTGCCATCACTTGTCTGTCAGACTGTCAGACTGTAGGGGCTGTGTGTCGCTGTGGGACTTGTGTGGGACTTAAAGCTATGTCCCTGGTATTTTGAATGCCAGCAGGGTTACCCAAAGTGAAGAGGTTTCAGCAGATCTTCCTAAGGATAGACAGCGAAGAAGGAATGAGCTGGCAACTCCAGGCAAATCCCCCTGTTGGTAGCACCCAAACACTGTCAGTTGCTGAAAACCTAATGAACAAAAGCAGAATAATGCCAGAGACAGGGCCGGAGGATGAGCCCCTCAGGGCAGAAGGCACTCACGATGTGCCGGAGGAAGAGCTGCCTTCTTTTTTTTCCCATTTTTTTTTTCTGCCTTCTAAAAATAGTTGACCACAGTGACATACAGTAAAGCCTGTGAGAGTAAAGCCTTCTGGACCTGCATTTGCTGATGGGGCACGACTCAAAATGAGAAAAAACAGCTGTACCAGCAATCAGAACTTGAAATGTATGAATCCGAAAAATTGGAAGTTGTCAAAAATGAAACAGAACACATAAAGATCTAAGCAGTACCCGCTGAAATGGACTGGCACTGCCATTTTTGAATCATAAAATCATATGGCTTATTATGCCGGGAACAACACAATCAAGAGAAGTGGCATTGCACTCCTCATCAATAAGGACATTTCAAAATCATTCCCAAAATGCAATGCTGTCTGTGACAGGATAATATCTATCTGAATACAAAGAAAGCCAAGCAATGCAATGATTATCCACATGCATGCACCAACCACTCGTGCTAGTGATGCAGAAATGGAAGAATTCTACCAACGGCTTCAGAAGGAAATCGATCAAAGATGCACTCAAGCGGCACTGGTAACTATGGATGACTGAATGTGAAAACTGGAAACAAAGAGGAAGGAACAATAGCTGCACAATATGGTCTTGGTGATAGAACGAAAGCTAAAGATTGCATAATAGGATTTTGCGAGAACAACGTCTTCATTGCAAATACCTTTCTTCAAGCACACAAGCACAAGTATCCGTGTGGGCTTCTCCAGAGGGAATACACAGGAACCAAACTGACCTGGAGCAACAGAGCAGCTCAGCGTCAGCAGCTGAAGTCAGGTTGGGACGGCCTTTGGAACAGATGATCGATATGTAAACTCAAGTTAAACCGGAAGAAAATTAAAGCAAGTTCTTAACTATATCCCACTTAAATTTTGACAACGTCTCCAGAACAGAAGCCATGCTGATCTGGATCTGGTGAGATCCAGAACATCATAGATGAAAGCAAAGGCCATTAAAAACAGAAAAGATCAAAGCGCCTGTCTACAGAGACTACCAAACTTTCCATTAATCATAGGATAGCTAAGAAAACTAGTCAACCATTGGTGGCCATAGTTGGCCATTTCAGGAGGTAGCATATGAGCAAGAACCAACGGTACTTCAGGAAGATGTTCACGCTGCCCGGAAATCATTACCCCAAACCAGACTCCAGGAATGGGTGGAGTACCGACTGAAATGTCTCAACATGCCGGTGAAGCACTGGGAACACTCACTCATCTATGCCAGGACAGGCTAAGACAGCTACTTGGCCAACGGACCGGAAGAGATCCATATCGGTGCTCATTCCAAAGAAAGGTGACCCAACAGAGTGCTCAAACGATACCACAGTATCGTCGCTATTATATGCAAGTAGGATTTTTCTGATGTCAGAAGTTTAGGCTGGATTCAGAGGAAGACGTGAAGGACATAATTGCCGATATCAGCCAGGTTTGGCTGAGGGTACAGAATACCAGCAAGATGTTTCCTGGTGCTTTATTCACTATGCCAAGGCATTTGACTGTGTGGATCATAACAAACTAACAAACATAACAAGCATAACCTTGAGAGGAATGGGAATTCCAGAATGCCACCTTGGGCTCATGCAGAAACTGTACATCGATCAAGATGCTGGCAAACAGAACAAGGGAATGCTTGTTGCATGGCTTAAACTCAGGAAAGGTGTGCATCAGGGTTATAGCCTCTCACCTTACTTAATAAATCTGTATACTGGGCAAAAAATCAGAGAAGCCGGATGATGTTGAGAAGAACACAGCATCGAGATTACAAGTTGGCTTATTTAACGTCCTGCAACACGCAGGTAACACACCTTGCTTGCTGAAGGTGATGAGGACTTGAAGTACTTGCTGGATGAAGATTTAAGATTTCAGCCTTCAGCATGGATTACAACTCAATTTGTAGAGAAAAATCCTCACCACTGGACCAGTAGGTAACATTGTGAGAAAAATATATCCTGCTTGGATCTCCCATCAGTGCTCGTGGTACTAACAGTCAAGAATCAGAGGACACATTGCACTGGGTGATTCTGCTGCATGAGACCTTTTTAAAGCACTGAAAAGCAAGGAAGTTACTTTGAGGACTGTAGCGTGCCTGACCCAAGCCAGGGTGCTTTCAACTGTCCACACGCATGTGAAAGTTGGACACCGAACAAGGAAGTCTGAAGAAGAATAAAGGTGTGTGAATTGTGGGGCTGGTGAAGAACGCTGAAAGTCCCAAGGACCGCAGAAAGGGCAACCAAATCTGTCTTGGAAGGAGGATGGCCAGAGTGCTCCTTAGAGGCAAGGATGGCGAGACTTGAACTTTGGACATGCTATCGGGAGAGACAAGTCCCTGTGCGGGACATCATGCTTGGTAAAGCGGAGGGGCAGGGGTGCGGGGTGGGGAAGCACCCTCACGGAGATGATGGACACAGTGGCTGTAACAACGGGCTCAAATATAAGAGGAAATTGTGAGGGGGGTGCAGGGCTCGGCGGTGGCAGCGTTTCATCGTTTCATGCTGTCGGGTCGCCATCTAACAACCACATAGGAAGCTGGTGAGGGGTGGGGTGTGAGCAAAGCCACGCCAAGATGGCCTTACAATCGAGTTAACAGCTGTGAGCCTAATTTGTTGTTCCCTGAACAAACATGCACTTCCTTTCGAACTTTGACCTGCGCAGGTGCTATTTGTCATAGCCAAACTCTGCTTCCACCTGAACACAGCCTCTACGTGCAAAATGCCCTCGGCTTCACTTTAAAGGTGCCAAGAGTTTGGCTGGCGAGGTAAGTAGCAAGAATAGGTGAGAAACAAGCAGAAACCACCAGGCTTTTTATTCATCCCCAGAAAGAGTTTAATCCCAAATTAGAGAGAGAGAGAGAGAGATGTCCAGGCAAATGACTTTGGTTTCTCCACTGGTGCTCATGAAGAACCTTGGGCAGCACCAGGCACCCAGACTCTAAATTCAACCACCAACCGTCTTCTGTCAAATGGGAAAAACCCACCAAAGCTCACAAGGCTGAACGTGAGCGTCTGCCGTGCTGGGGCTCGCTGCCTTCAAGTCAGTTCCAACTCGTAGCACAAAAGAGGGAAACACTGGCCGGTCCTCGCCCCCTCACAATGGTTTGCAGGCTGCAGCCACGGTGTCAACCCCCTTGTCCAGGGCCTCCCCTTTCCCGCCGCCCCTCTGCTTTACCAAGCAGGATGTCCTTCTCCGGGACTGCTCTCTCTCAACTACATGTCCTCAGTACGAGAGACGGAGTCTCGCCAGCCTCAATTCTCAGGAGCAAAACCCGTTCACTTGGGTGACCTGCTACTTCAGCAGTAAGAATGTGAATCATGATGACCTTTGCATCCATTTCCTTTGACGCAGCTTCCGCAACACACAGGCCACCTCGGTGCGACAAACTGGACAGGCAAGTGGTGGGGCGTCTGCCGTACATTTGTTAAAGGTTTAGTTCCATGTCCACAACCTACTCTACAATACAGCCTCTGATGGCGGATGCTTCAGCGGTTCCATATTTAGTTATTTTATGTTTATCGTGTCAATATTTTATGGTCTTGAAGATGGACATGGCGGTTTGGGGGCATTCCACTTTCAGAACAAGAAGTACCACTCGGAAGAAATAGCAAGCCAGCTCCTCTTTTCTGCAATTCTCCGAGGTGCTCGGGAAAGTAATTCACCCCAAAGAGCTCCACAAATACCTAATAAGTACTCTTCTCTCTTCTCTTCTGACTTGAAGCAAAAAAGACAAGATGGCATCCTTGCACGTCGTAAGAAGTGCACAAGCCAACAGGGATACTACCCATGAGGCAGACAATGACAAAGTGCCTTCACTATGCCTGGGTTAGGTCAAGAGGGCAAACAGGTGGTGTCCTCTGTGCAAACACCCATACATCACCAGAGGCTAACCAAACTGACGTGAAGAATTCCAAGGGTTGGTGGAAAAGTGCTAAGGTTATTTGGAGTGCCCCCAGTCAGTGAGAGGGTGGCAGGGTACAGACAGTAGCTGTCTCTGTCTGCTATCTCTTCCAGGGGACAGTTTTAAATATCCGAGTCTGCTCTTTCAGTGACGAGATCACGTGGCACAGGTTCAACTCTGAGAATGGGCTACGTCAGCAAAAAGGTGAATCCGGCATCAGGGCAGCTGGTTTCCTGGACCGTCAGCAACTCTGAACTTTTCTGGCCACCTGAAGCTTACAACGTCCTTAGAATTTTCTGTATTAAAAACGTACACATCTTCCATTCTGTTTTGTTTTGTTTTAATTAACTCACCACGATGCTTCCTTCGGAAGATGATGTTGGTTGTTAAATGCTGTGGAGTCATCGTGACCCTGTGAAACACTGCCCGATGGCCCTGCGCCATCCTCACAATGGTCCTTCAGTTTGAGCCCACTGCTGCAGCCACTAGGTCACTTCAACTTGCCAAAGGTCCTCCTCTTTGTCACGGACCCACTACTTTGCCGAGCAAGGGATCTTTTCCAGGGCCCGAAAGCACGAGAGGCGCGAGTACCTTACTCCGCTGTGGCACACCCCGTGGATGGATGTGAAAGTCATGGTGACTCACGCTGTTACTCATGCCAAAGAAATCCCATTTCCTTTAGAATTCGGATTTATCTCAAGCTACCTCCTTGCCTAAATCACGTACGAAAGGAGATGGAGGGCGGACAGTATTTTAAAACCCAAGGTGCTGATGTAGCCTCATTTTCCACACTCCTGACAGTTTAACAAGGCCACCCATCATTTTGTATTCAGTAAGACAGTGAAACGCTGTATAAATCCACGTGGATTGCAACAGCCATCAGCTGGGTCAGCAGGAACAGGAAACAGCCTCTGGGCTCTTCTTCCGTGTCCCAGTGCTCACTTCCACCAGCAGGACCCGCCCTCCATTAACTGCCCGGATGTCTACCTGGGCTGGAGGACATCGGGGCCTGTACCAATCCTCCCCACCCCCACCCCTGCCCAGGACGGAAACCCACAAGCCGAGACTGCAGACACTCCAGTACAGGAAACATACACTACATACACTCCAAGCGGCTCTAGAATTTAGTGGTTCTTAGTCGCTCAAATGGGAGCTATGGTGCTGCACTTGGTTGCATGTTGAACTGCTAACCACAAGGTCAGTGGTTCAAATCTGCCAGCCACCCCATGAGTGAAAGATGAGGCTTTCTACTCCCCAAAGAGAGTTAGTGTCTTGGCAACCCACAGGGACAGTTCTACCTGACCTACAGAGGCGCGATGAGCCGGAACTGACTTGATGACAGTGGTTTGGCTTGAGATGAAGTCTCCCAACTATACTTTAAGGAACTGGAGACCCTCGGGGGGCAGGGGGGTGGCTCCCCGGTTTGCTTTTAAGTAGTAGTAACTCAGTATGTAACAAAACACTTGCCACGTCAACGTTCTTCGAATGCGTAATTCCTCCTAGGGCTCTGCCACGGTGTCGTGTTCTGGTCCCACTTTCCCCCTTGTATATTTCTGCACCGAACCATGCTGCAGGTTCCCACGGACATTTCCCCACACTCCTTCCTTGTTGGTCCCTTGTGGAACAACTCAGGCTTTGTTTGACTGGCCTCCCCCCACAGGGTAAAACTCTGCAGCTCACCAGAAGGTAAAGGTAAGAGTGCCACAAAAGCATGGGGCTGTCGGAGGGCCACTATGAGTTGGCACCGACTGGAGGGCAGCGAGTGTGGTTTGGTGATGAATCACGCTCTGAGCTGAAGGCACTTCACAGTCAGGACCATCACGACCCTGCCAGTACCTCTCGTCTACGGATTAGAACACGAGATCGATCCAAGGTCAAATTAATAGAATGGAAAGAGCCCACAACTTCCAGAACAGATTCTGCTCCGAACAAAGCAAACTTCCAGACAAGTATTGAGCAAGGAAATGTAATGCGAATGACCGATACTAAAAGCTAATGGCCTTGCTTCCTATCTCATTGAGAAACTAGAAGCCATCAGGAAGCACTCACAATGTCTCACCAGGACAATGATTACCTGCCTTCCTCTCTCGCAACAATGATGAGCTGCCCCGCTCCGACAGCTGTACTGACCCTTCCACTCGCACATCCCTCTCACCTTCTCGTGTAACTTCAGCAATTCCTGCTCCCCCCCCCCCCTTAACTTGTCCCTCTTCACTGACTCATCCCACCCTGTTCAGCAGACTCACCATGTTTGCCCATCTGTTAAAACATTTTATACCACTTCCTCTCCAGCTCGGCCCGTGGCTCTGCTTCTCAACAGCAATCCTGAATCTTACCATCTATGTCTTCTATTCTCTCTCAAACCCACGCCGGTCGTAATCGGCTCCCACTTTTCCAGAAAGGCCATCCAAGGCCTCCACATTGCTCATCCAGTGGCCACCTCTCAGTCATTTGACACAACATGCGGCTCCACGAGAGCGCATCTCTTCGCCTTCTTCCACAGTGACACTGTAATGTCCCCAGCACTGGCTCTCCTCACTTCTCTCAGCTTGGTCCTTAGTCTCAGTCCGATCCTTACTCCCTTGCTGACCTCATTCAGTCCAGCCCCTAACCGCAGCCTAGAAGCTGAGGGCTCGCACAAATGGCAGCGCCAGTCCAACTTCTTCACAGCTGAGAATCAGACTACCCACCAGCCTCCTCAGCACCTCTTGAGGAAGCAGATTTTGATGCGCACGGTCTACTCTGCCATCCTAAGGCATGCTTCATGAAGACTCCCCGCTTCCACACGTCTCGTGAATTGGCGCACTTAAGACAGGCTGCTCAGATCACCTACTTTTTCATGAGCTGTTTGAACCGCTAACTTTGTGGCTAGCTGCCCGTTGAACCCATGACCCTACCAGGCCTCCTCGACATCTGAAATATGTCTAAACCCAAACAGCTACTCTACACCCCGCTCCCTCCTCACACCCCAAGTCTGTGTCTCTCGTCTTCCCCAAACCATATGACAACGCTATCCTTCCAGTGGTCAAACCGAAGACCTTAGAGCAGCAGTTCTCAACCTGTGGGTCGAGACCCCTTTGAGGGTCCAACGACCCTTTCACAGGGGTTGCCCGATTCATCACAGTAGCAAACTTAGTGATGAAGTAGCAACGAAAATAATGTTATGGTTGGGGGTCAGCACAACATGAGGAACTGTAGGAAAGGTCTCGGCATTAGGCAGGTTGAGAACCACTGCCTTAGGGGATATTCCTTTCTACTTGTCTCCCTGGCCTCATATTTCACTTCACAGGAAATTCGATTGACCCTCCTTTCAAATTATACCCAGAATCCAACCACTTCTCACTACCTTTACTGAGGTCACCTGGACCCAACCCACTGTGCTCACCTCTTGCCTATTACTGCGGGGAGACTCCCGATTCCTATCCCGTCGGAGCAGTATCGACAGTCTCTTCTCAGTGTAACAGCCAACGGATCTATTTAAAACCTGTCAGATCATGTCAGACTCTGCTGGCCCTTCGGCTTTTCCTGAACCTGCGACACAGGCTTCAGCCACAGGGCCTTTGCACTTGCCTTCTCTTTGCCAGAGGCATTTCTTCGCACCCCGCACCAGCAGGCCTCGCAGCCTTAAGGCCTCAGTGAAGACTTCCAGATGTCCTGTTCTCATCAGGCCCCATCGCAGCCCCACGCCGTATCACCTTTCTCCTCTTTCCCTTTCCTCAGCCATCACTTCTCTCTAACGAGGGTAAATCCAAAGTCATGCCGCACAACAGGAACCTTGGTTAAACAGAACTACCCAAATGCGAAGCTATTGTGTCTCAACATATCCACCACATAGCTTTCCCATCTAAGTCTGCACACTTCTGAAGGGGGTATTTCCATCTCCTTAAACCCCCCCCCCCAAAGAATCCTAAACATCAAAATGGGAGTGTCAGCATCCTTGAAGAACCCAAATCATGCTCTTTTCTAAATGATCTCTGAGTCTGGAGTAACAACAAGAAGTCTGAGGGCATGAACAGGGCTGTAGGGCGGATGGGATAAGATTGCGCACCCCCACCCCACCCCACCACTCCCCACCCCCGCCAAATTCTCTTCAGTCAGCTCTGGCCACTCACAAAGAACCAGCAGATGCACTGTTGGGATGGGAAAAGTTCCCAGGTGCAACTTTTCTGGTCTTTTTCTCACCAACACAGTCTTCCATCTTCTTAAAACCATCTTCATAATAAGGCACCCATGATCACCCTGTGTCCTTCGATCCCATAACCTTCTAAGCCAACCTCTGCCTTGAAGCCGTGCCTATAAGAACTGGAACCCTATAGGGATGCCTCTTGAGTTACTGCTGTGCACCTATTTATCTTGCTTTTTGCTTGTCTTCCGCACCAGAACATAGGCAGGCACTGCTCACGTTGTCTGCCGCTCGATCTCCAGCACTAGAGCAGTGCCTGGTGCATCACAAGACGGTCATCTGTGGAATGAACAACATGCTCGGAGAATCCCGAAGAGCTGCCTCTAGATTCTCCAGAAGGTCCAGCACATCCTCCTAAGTTTTCCACGTCTCCCTCGTGTCCAAATAAAAGAATCAACGGTATTTGTACTCACAGCAGGAATGAGCCAGCAGAAGCCTACATTCGTATTTTAAGGCAGGTACCTACCTCTCTCAGAGCTTACTGCTGCCTGGGGTCACGCTCTGAGCGAGGGTCCCAGGCTAGCCCTGCACACCATCCTGACTCTCTCCGTTCATCTCTGCTGTAGCCTCGAGCTCCCACCACTGCGTTCAGCCGGTGTCTCTCCCAATCCTCTGCCCTTGAGCCTCTCCAAGGCCTGGCCAGAACTCTCTCTTGGCACTTATGGGTCACTGGAAGCCGTATCAGCACCTAGATCTTTAGAGCTTTTTTTTAGATCTTTAGAGCTTAAGGCTGGCTCTCGCCTTTCCTCAAGGATGGTCCTCGTTAGTCTTAAAGTCATACCTCAGGGGTCATGCCATTTTCCCAGAAGAATGTCCTCGTGTCCACCTTAGCACATCTGGTTTTTGGGGGAGTGGAGACAGGTTTTTTTGTTTTTCAGCTTCTCCTTGCTGACAACACCCTGAAGACTCGTTAAGCCCAATCAACAGGCTTTCAACTTCTCACTAGCCCCACCCAGGAATTTCAAATATCCTTTGCCTACCCATCCCCACAATCCCCCAAAGCCTCACAGAATCCAATCATTCCATTTCCCAACATCAAATCCTTTGATTCTAATGGAACAGTCAGCCCACACCGGCAGGAGCAGCAGGGTCAGGGCACCACCGGACAAGATGTACCAGCAGGACGAGGACCCAGACCTCGGAAGGATGTGTGACGGCACTCCCGATCCACGTGGAAGGAGAACGCAGAACAACTCTACCCATCGAGCGCTGCCCAATAGTCCATCTCCTACAGGCTGAAGCCTTCCCCTACTTCTGGCTGCCATCGCTTTGACCAGGAGTCTCCAGTGAAGTTTCCATTGCTTTGTTTAACCCTAACCACACAACAGTGATCACCTGATCAGTGGTGACAGAATTCTCTTCTGGTTCTGTGGACACTGGGTGGTCATGGGAGCCCCTGGTGCTGCAGATAGTTCTTGCACTCCACTGCTTGCTAAAAGGCTAGCACTTTCAACCACTCAGAAGTACCCTGGGACAAAGCCCTGATGACCTATTACCCACACCACAAAAAACAGCACTGAAAACCCTACTGAGCCCACTTCTACTCTGACCCACATGGCGGTGGGGGGCGGGGAGCGTCCACAGCAGCTGGCAATTTACAAGTGGTTCTTCTGTTCAAGAGGAGCCCTAGTGGTGTAGTGGTTACATGTTGAACTGCTAACTGCAAGGTTAGCAGTTCGAAACCACCAGCTACTCTGCAGGAGAAAGAGGAGGCTTTCGATTCTCAGAAAGAGTTACAGCCTAAGAAACTCATAGGGGCAATTCTACCATGTTTTATAGGGTCCCTGTGAGTCAGCATCGACTTCCCAGCAGTGAGTTTGGTTTGGGGAGTTGGGGCTTCGGGAGACATACAATACAGTGACATCTTATCCTCCAGGTATGTAATGTCTTACCATTTGTATCACACACACACAAAATTAAAATAACCTCAGGATAAATGAGTCTCCCTTTCAAAGGGCACAAACCACAGCGACATTGATATCACCAAGCAAAGCAAACCCACACTTTGGGGAAACAGGCATTTCCCTGGGCTTTGTTTACTCTTCGTATCGCTAACCAGTGTGCCCCTTTCAAATGACTCCAAAGTTTATTTTTGTTTTATATTCCCAGGCTTAGAATACACATTTCCCTAAAAGGTTTTCTTGCATGCTTCATCTAAAATGGCTTTTCATAAAAAGTAAGCTTTCAGATTGCACGGCATACAAAATATATCCCATTTGTTGGCAAAACCACGCAAGCAGATAGCTATCCACGGCTCCTGTCACTTGCTGTTAGTGGCATCTCCCTCATGCTTCCCCATTCTGAACAGTCCGCTTTACCCCTAAATGCCCCAAATGTTCTCTAAACAGTCCTCCTGCCAATGTGGAATCAGAGGGAGGGTGGTACCCGGCACTGGAACCCAGAGCAGATGAATCGGGAGGGCTGCCACAACGTTCTAGTCTATGAACGGCCTTCTGCAAAGGGGCCAAGGTCAGAAGCAGTCAACGAATTTGGATTGTTTTGCTTGGATTTTGTAAACAGAATAGTCAAATGGTACAGATTAGAATGGTGGTCATTCTGCCCTATTATCAGTCTGGCAGGGACCAGCACTGGGTGACGAGCCCGTCTCCCTGCCCTAGTTCGGGGTTAATGAACTATTAGCCTCTTCAGTTAGTTCTAGGAGATCATCATTTGCCATTCTAAATGCCAGCTCCACAAACAAACGGCATCTGCTGAGAATACACTCAATCAGCAAACTTGTCCAGGTTCTCTTACAAACTTGGGCTGCCGCATCATCAACAGCCAGACCCAGCTCTATGCAAGTTCCTGCCCACCACACCTGAACGTCATCACGAGAGACTTGGGAAATTAAACTGTCCTTGACCCTGGCCTAGGTAGGGGCCAAATTAATTACGCAGCCTCCTAGACATGGGGGACAGAGGTGCTTTCTCACAGCGGTGTGAGAAGGCCTGGGAACCCACACAGTGTGTACCTTTAATGACTGACACCTCATGGAAGCTGCAGCGCTTGCCCTCCGTGGGTTTGCCCCAGGCAGGCACTGTCTGCCCGAGGAACCAGCCCACCTGAGCACCAGTCGCCCACTCATCCCCACTGAGGACTGACCACACTGCTGGCCTTTATCTGCCTCGTGGCAACTATGGCACAAGAAAATGACGGGCTCTCTACTCCCATAAAGATGGACAGCCTTGGGACCCCACGGGGCAGTTCTGCACGGTCCTATCGGATAGAACAGGCTCATAGGAGTCTGACTCAGCTCGACCGCAGGGAATTTGAGCGTTTGGGGCAGCTACCAAAAGGCTGTCGAGTAACACTGAAAGGACCATGGACTGCCAAAGAACAAACACATCTGTCTGGGAAGGAGCACAGGCAAAATGCTCCTGAGAGGCCAGGATGGCCAGACTTCATCTCGAATGCTTTGGACATGCTGTCAGGAGAGCCCAGTCCCTGGAGCAGGACGGCATGCTTGGTGAAGCAAGGGGCAGAGAAAACGAGGAAGGCCTTCAATGAGATGGACGGACAGTGGCCGTACCAATGGCCTCAGATAGAAGATTAAAAGGACAGCACGGGACCAGGCAGTGCACTTCCTTCTGTTGTGCACACAGTCGCTCCGAGGCAGAACTGACTTGATGGCACCTAACAGCCACAAGCAAAAGGCTACGAAGGCACGGTTTTTCTGAGACGTCCGCCTGGTAACTACAGGGCAGAATGGCAGAAAACGAACATCTAAACACCATCTACACCAGATCCCCAAGGAGAAAGCACCTGCACTATGCAGGCTGGCAAGTGTGGAAGGTGTGGGCTGAAGATGAACTCTGCCCGATATGCTCTGTGGCAGCCACCTCTCCTCCTCGCCACCTCGGGCTCCTTCTGTCTTTAACAAACACTCTGGGCTTGCGCTGTGCCAGGGACTGCGCTCCTGAAAAATCAGGCACAGATAGTGCAGGTAGCCTTCCTGCACCAAGTCGGCCAGGCCTGAGGTCAGGTAAACCAGCTCTCGGCCACTCCTCGGCTAGTCTGCAGACTGTGGCGGCAACTGTGTGGTGATCCTGGAAGCTTTGCCGCTAGTATTTCAAATACCAACAGGGCCACCTCTGGGGGGCATGTTGCAATGGCACTGCCAGAGTTAAGCAGTCTAGGAAAATGGCCTGCCCTCTATACTGCCAAAGGCCAGCCAGTGAAAACCCTATAGATCCCAACAATGGACTCAGAAAACTCAAAACCCACTGCCATTGGGTTGGTTCCAACTCATCGCGACCTTATAGGACAGGGTAGAGCCGCCCCTGCGAGTTTGCTAAGACTGTAACTCTTTATGGGAGCAGAAAACCCCGTCTTTCTCCAATGGGGCAGCTAGCTGATGGTTTCCAACTGCTAATCTTGAGATTAGGTTAGCAGTCCTGTGGGAAACCACTAGACCCCCAGGGCTAACTTGAACATACCAGCAATGAGGAAGAGGGCTGTGTTGGTCCGGTTTGACTAGAGAAACAAATCCAGAGACACTCACATGTGTGTAACAGAGAGCTTTATATCAAAGAGTAATTGCGTGTTAAGAAAACATCCCAGCCCAGCCCAGCTCAAGTCCACAAGTCCGATATTAGCCCCTATGTCTGATACCAATCTATAAATTGCTCTTCAGACTCATGCAACACATGCAATGATGCCAAATGCAGGAAGATCACAGGCCAGTGGGTGGCAAGTCTTGTGGATCCAGTGGAAGCATCTCCAGGGCTCTGGCTGCCATCAGCATGGCTCCATGTGGCTTGTCAACAGAAAGGTATAGAAGAGAGAGTGTGTGTCCCGCCTCCGGGGAGTTAGACCAAAGTTCCCAGAATCATCAGGAGGAGGCCATGCCTACACAGAGGCATGATTGGTTATGATCTGATTGACAGGCTACACTCCACCCCATTCACTCAAATTGACAGATTATATAACTGCCACAAAGTGAACGGCCTGGCAATGTTTCCTTCTGTTGTACAAGGGTCGCCACAAGTACAATATCGACTATAATAGCCGATTCAACGGCAACTAACAGCGGCTCCATTCTAGTTTTTGCTCTCATCCACCTTCATTATCCTGCCTTTGTATAAAAAGCTAAACTCATCCATGCCAACTGCTCCCAAACCCAGGAAACTAAGATCATCCATAGAAATTGTTACTCAATCTTGAGCTGAGCCCAACTGAGCCTATTTCTTATTGGAAAAATTCCCCCAGGCACCACAATGCCCAGCAAGCTCTATAACTCCCCAAGTTTCTTCCAGATGTTATGTTATTTAAGTCTAAACATAGTATTCAGGAACTGACAGGGAAGATGGACCGAAGGAAGTAACCCAGTGTCTACTACGGTAGTGGTCCATGTCTACCTTCCTACCAAGAGGCCAGTGATGCTGAAACTCTGGTTCAGAAACATGTGCCACCCGAACCCCCATTCCGCAGCTCACAGGCTTCCTTCCCACTGGGGTAGAGAAGCCTCCCCACAATTCTATCTAAAAATGATATTCCCTGACGCACAGGGCCAGTGAAAAAGAGGGAGATAGTCAATGAGATGGGCTGACCCAGTGTCTGCGACAGGGGGCTCAAACAATTGTAAGCACGATGCAGGCTCCAGCAGGGCTTCATTCTGCCATACCGAGGGCTCAGCCAAGAGTTGGATCAACTCAACAGCCCCTAGCAACAACATCCTTGGCTACCAAACCCGCAGCTAGCAGTTCGAGTCCCAGCACCCACTTTCTCCCATCTCGACCCTCACGCTGTTGTCAGGTAGGTTCCACAGCCATTTCTTCTCCGGTCTCATTTTAACAACCAGCAAGCAGAGCCCAAGTGCTACTACAGAGAAGGTCAGCTTGCGTTTCTGAGGTCAAGTTCTAAAGTCTGCCTCTAAGGCCAAAGTCAAGTGTAGTTAGTAATCACTCAAGACAATCCCTGAGAGCCTCAGGCATGGCCCTACCATACTCAGAGCCAAAAATTAACTTCTGCTTCCCTCTGTGTCTCCACGACAGCTTTGCATTCCTGAGGGCGGCAGAGGCCAAGACCCACTTTGCACAGGGAAAGGGTTAAAAAGGGGGATTCTTCCCCTCTATCAGTAAAGCTGGACACATTGATTTTTCCAAGTTAAATCGAGTGTATGATATGACTCCATTGTCTTGGCAAGGCACATGCCAGGTAGGTGCTGTCAGGCAAAGAAATGAGCCCGTGACCCCTGCCCTCTAAGAACCTATAGTGCAGTTGAGAGCGCTTAGATCATCCCTTGAACATGGTGGATCACGGTTAAACAGAGTACCATCAGAACTGCCGACCACACGATACGAAGTGCGACCGCCGTTCAAGGGAAGCAGAAACGGCTACAGCAGAGCATCGGCTCAAAGGCTTTCCTGGAGAAATGTAATCTGGTTCTTGAGATAGTACGTCCTTCCTTCCAGGCCAACCTTCAACTAATCCGGGTTTCTGACACAACTGACCCTGTCGCCTCTGCATTATTCTAGTGTCTTCTGTTTTGCTCCACTGTCCCTTTAGACAATTCCAATTCACTGGCCACTAATGTATGTTGAGTCGAGGCTCTGTGGGAGAACTACATGCCACAGCCCGAGTCCTACTTTGTTACAAAAGCTTAAATTCCATCCTAATAGTGCTACGCAAAACCGAGTCTACGTCACCAGGAATCCAGCAGAACTGCTTGTTTGTCATAGAACAACGGACTTGAGTCTGAGCACTCACCCCGATTCTCCTAACAAAGTCCTCACGTCATACGAATAGCTTGGCCCCTTTCATCCAACCCCGAGTCAGGACTCGGTTTTATATCCGCCGGGGTCCGTATCAGACCACTCGCTTTCTTGCCGGAGCCTCTTCATTCCCGAAGTCCTCGGAGACTTCCTCTGGGTCTCCAGCTCCACCTCCACCTCCACTCTTTCTTCACTGTCAGGGCTCAAGGTGACCACGCGCTGTGGCTAGAAGATGGCCCTTGGCCACATGGCACTCCGACAGGGTGAATGCAAGGAAGCAAGGGCTTAGCTACACATCCTGGGCACAGTTCTGATCCTTGGCGGGCTGACAGTCACACCTCACTGGGTTTTCTCAGAATGAAGCCTGAGGGTGGGACCCAGGGGGGTACGCAAGGAAGGGCCCAAGAGGGGCTCGGGCACCCGCTGGAAGAAGGGTCAACAGGAAGAGAGGCCTAGTGCAAGGAATTTACATCGACAGCCCTGCCCCGTAAGTGATGCAGTTAAAAAAAAAAAAAAGTCAATATAATTCAGTACATTTCCAAAACTCAGATGCCGGCCAAGTCTTTCAGGTCTGAAGGACATTTCTGATTTCTCCTTTTAGTAATGGCAGGCGCACAAGTCAGAAATGGCAAGTCCAAACGCAGCCTCTGGTGAGATCCTGCTGAAGTAGTGGTGAGGCTATTGGATGAGACATTTCAGAACTTGGGCTTCAATTGCTTCAATCTGTCAAGTGAGCTAGCTGGATTTTTTTAAAAAACCACAAAAACCAAAACTACTGCCATTGAGCTGATTCCAACTCACATAGACCCTTCAGGACAGGGTCCCTGTGGGTTTCCCATATAGTAACTATTTACGGGAGTAGAAAGCCCCATCTTTCTTCCGTGGAGCACCTGGTGGTTTCAAACCACCAACCTTGTATTAGCAACCCAATGCATAACCACTACACCACTGATCGGTAGACATCAGGACTCACAGATTGGCCTCCTCCTTCCAGGTATCCTGCTCTGCAGTCTTACATCCACCCCTTCCTGGAGGATCCCAGAGCGATGACTCACAGGACAGACATACCAGCCCTCCGGGGAGGGCTCACCCTTACCTACCTGAGACATCAAAGATTCCAAAGAGCTCAGCCCCTGAGCCCGGTAACTCAGCCAACCACGAACCAAGCTCCTCGGTCTCCAGTTTAGGGTTCTATACTAAACTCCTCAGAGTTTTACGTTTTGCGCTTCTCAGATCAACGTGAGCCCGTTATAAAATCTTAACAGGGAACCCTCATAAAATGACATTAAAATAAATACTCTTAACTGGAGTTGAGAATGTTACTAAATAGCACTATAGACAATTTAATCCACAAAAACCTATGATTTAAAAAAAACAAACTCTAAACTCATTTTCACTGAATCAATTCCAGTGCATGGTGATCTTACACACAGAACTGCCGGTATGGATTTCTGAGGCTGGAAATCTTTGGGGATGAAGCAAGCCTCATCTTTCTCCCAAGGAGTGGATGGTGGGGGCTGACCTTGTAGTCAGCAGTTAAATGTGTAGACCTGAAACCTAGATGGGCTTTCTTTAATACTCAACTTCTCTGTTGTTCACTATCTTTGATGTTTTCCTTCACTATGAAATCACATTTCATAAATGTGACTGCATTTAAAGTATCAATTAGCCAAACTATGACAACCTTTGGCTGACTTCGCAATTACCCCTCCTTTTACCGTCACAAGCTGGTTAACACCTTGGACACTGCACCTGGCACACAGGCGGAATGCAAAGGTCCCTGGTGGCCCCAAACTGAAGCACGTGCCTGGGAAATAAAGGGTTGGCGATTTGACCACAACAACTAACTTCTTGAGGGGGTAAAGGCCTGGAGTTCTTGTCTGCTGGAAATGATAAGCCTAGGACACTATCAGAGCCATTGAAGTAGTTCTACTCCATCCTCTAGTGCAGTAATGAATCAAATCCACCACGAGGCACACAATAAATGACAGAAGGAACTCAGTGACGACCAATTTGCCATTATCAGTTAACAGTTACCTTTTAGTCACCAAGCACCCACGCCAGGCACTTGGCATGTTATCCCTTACTCCTCATTCACAACCCTAGTAAGCAAACAGTATTATCAGGTTTACAGATTAGGAGACTAAAACTCACGAAGATTAAAGCAAGTTAACAGCTGCTAAATGCTGGGCAGGAATTGGAACTCGGACTCTCTGACGACCTCTCATGGGAGCACAGAGGCTAGGAAGCTGCACCAGGCTTTCTGGGCTCCCAGTCTCCATTACTGACATCCGCCTTGTCCATTTCAAAGGGGCAGACAACTGATGTGCAATAACCTGGGTGTGCTGGTTTTCCTGGGAGGACCACAGCCGCTCCTGACACTGGATCTAGGGAAAGATACAGTTCCTCAGGCTGGGCCTCTCCCCTCTCACTGGATGCCAACTTACAGTTCCACTACAGACTGCCCCCTCTGAGTTTCCAAGCCTAACTCTTTATGGAAGTAAAAAGCCTCACTTTTCTCCTGAGGAGCAGCTGGTAGTTTTGAACTGCTGACCTAGTTGGTTAGCAGCCCAAAGCATAACCACTATGCCACCAGGGCTCCTCTAGGCAGGGCTCTGAGCAGCTTTAATCCCAGAGAAGCACAGCAGCAGTAACAAGTTTTAGCAAGCATTCTGCTAGCCTTGCCACGACAGCGATCCCTGGCTAATGTATGACAATGTTCCCGGAAGCTCCGTCCCAAGGACACCTTCCTGCTCCAATACTTTCCCTTTGACATTATTTGCTTCCACAGAATTTCAAGGAAGCCATCAGCTTTGGCCAGCATTTGGTGCGGAGGATGCCAAGAAGAATATATATTCCACAATCATTTCTGCACTCACAAGCTCAAGTTCCCCATGTGGGTGAGGGGCCCAGCTACATGCTCCTCCAAAGAATTCAGAGACACAAAACCTCATCCATTAATTAACAGAAAACACCTTGCATTCCAGATTTACAGTGTAACAATTATTTCCACTGGAAGAAGGCTGAGTTATCGGTGGCTGGCCTGCCCTGCAGACCCAGCAGGTGTTACACGGGGAGGAGGAGGGAAACTGATTTTAAAGATTCAAGGGCCTACAGCATTCAAGAATTCCAAAGTTCTTAGCTGCTGAAATCAAGCTGTTTCCCCCAACCCTAAAATCCCATTCGCCTCCTCTAAATGCAAGCTCCTCTCTTCACTATAGCTGTGCTCACACAGGTCTCTCTCTGGTCTGTTGGTCCGCTGAGGGCCTCGGGTCAACCAAAGGCCTCTGCGGGTGGGTTGGCGGGGGCTGGCCCCTTTGTTGTTAAAGTCTATTTTTCCGGTAGCACAGATCAAGAATGCAGCCCAACAATTAAAGGCACTAAGCTTCATAATACCTTCTCCAGTCTAAACTGTTAGACCATGTGAGAACTGAACACTTTCAGTTGTTTCAGAAAAAATTTTTTTAAAGGCGCTGGCTTCCACTTTCTCCAGGGACCAGCCGGGAGCGGGAGGGGGGAGGGGAGGTGTCATTTGCAAACCTTGTTTGCAAGGACACAGCTAGGATCAGACATTTTGCTTTTAACCCCTAGGCTGCGCCGGCCCGAAGCCAAGGCCCAGCGGGTCTCCGATGCTGCCGGGCGGGGCGCAGGGCCCGGCGACCACTCGAAAGGATTTCTTTGCTCAGCTGACCTTGTCTCGTTGAACAGGTGCTTGGTTAAATCCATGGGAGGGGAGGTGGGGGGGCGGCGGCGAAATCCAGCCGCCGCGCAAAAAGAAGCTTGGACTGGTGCACTCGCCTTGCAGGAAAAACCACGCGGAGCACGCTGGAAAGTGGCTTTCCAACTTTTGCTGGGCCGCAGGGCGGGGTCTCCCCGTGTGGGTCAGGCCTGGATGTTCCCGGTACCACCCTCCCGGCGGCCCCGCAGCAGCGATCCGGGGCCCCTAGCCCCCCTCGGCACCCCGCCCGAGACACGCACGCGAAGCGCAGCAAAGCGTGCCACCTGCCGAGTTCCCAGCAAACAGTCCGGTGGGAAGCGCGGGCGGAAAACACTTGGTTGCACAAACTAAAAAGGCAAAAAAGTACACTCTCCGGGGCGGAGGGCTGCCCCGCC
>NW_022103900.1:2058410-2066566 GCF_000313985.2 Echinops telfairi
GCCCCTTACCTGGCCCGGAAGGAGCGGCGTGATAGACACGGCAGGCGGGCCCGGAGCCCGGCAGCCCCACCCGGAGGACCCCCAGTGGAAAGCTGCACGGGAATTGTGGCTGCGGTTCTGTGCACGGCGAGAAAGGCGATAAGCTACCTGTTGGCAGAGAAAGGTGCTAATAATGGTGGACCGGGCCTTAGCGCCGGTTCAAGTGCACGCTTCATTTATTCCTTCTCCAAGAGTTTGCTGGGCACTAACACTCGCTTGCTAGGGACTTGGGGATGGAGCCACATAGACAGTTGTGGGTGCACCCAAGCCACCTTCCAAACTTGTGAAAGTGCGAACTTTGCTAGTGCTATTCTTTCATTTATCCGAGCCATCCTATGAACTGGGGCTTTTCTGTTTTGCAGATGAGAAAATTGAAGATCAGCATTGCTTCAGATGACCTAGGAGTGTGTGGAAGAAGTCACCCTGCTGTCAGAAATGTAAGACTCGGTTTCCAGGTCTCCGGGGGCACGGAAGAAGCCCCTCTCCAGAAAGGATGGGTTATTTGAAGTGACGCCCAGGACCGTTGGCATTGTCCTTTCCTATGCTTACATTTTCAGGTCTGTTAGGTGGAGCTCTTGCCTCTGTGTGGGTGGGTGGGTGGGATGAAGGCTCTCACCCTATGGGCAGGGGGTGGGGGTTCAAGTGAGATATTGCCTCTTAGCGGAACTTTCTCCTTGTAGGGATTCCACCAAGGGAGAACAAATACAGGGTGTTCTGTGAAATTGAGAGAGGGACTTTCTGTTCTTTCCATGCTCATGTTCACTAACATCTAACTGATATTCAGCACTTCCTTCCATGTGGAGGCAGGCAAAAACCACAGTGGCGTTAGGATAAGTATCTGTGACTTAGTCACCAATGGAAATCATAGGGTTTTGTTTTGTTTTGTTTGTTTTGATACAGCCTCATTGTTGCACCTATCTCAAAATATTCCTGACACTCATCCCAACCTCAGATTGCAGTGCGTATTCCACCTGCAGCAAGGTTTGTAATGAAATCCGGCAATAAAGAAGCATTCATCCTGCTCTGGCACAAATGTATCAACAGCTTCATAATTGTCTTTCAATAGGATTACTCTCCTATGCAGCCCCGTGTGTTTTATGTTTGCCTCGACACACTGTATTGTGATGAAGTTGACCCATATCTCACACCATGGATGATTAGTGACCTAAGAAGGAAGTCCAGAAACTCTGAAAAGAGAAACACAAACCCAAAGCTTCAAGACCTCGTTTTTCACAATGGAGACCCAGATATGGGATCACAAGCTTAGCAGCAAAAGGAAGTATAGATACATTGGGCTTCATAAAAATCAAAGACTTGGGGGGGGGTGTAAAGGGAAGCTGATATCAAGGAGTTCAAGAAGGAAGAAAATGTTTTGAAACTGATTGTAGTAGCAACTGTACAAGACTGTTTGGTGCAATTGAACTGTGGAATGATATGATAGCCGTAAGAGCTTCCAATAAAATGGTTTTGGGGGAAAAAAAAAAAAACTTTTGTACATCAAAGGACCTTGTCAAAAAGTGAAGGGGCAACCTACAGAATGAGAGAGAATATTTGGTAATCATACACAAAGAAATGTGCTCATTCAGCAGTCGGGAGCTGCTGTAGCAATATGTGTGCCTTATTAACCTAAGATTCTATATCTGATACAAAATCTAGACTATAAAAACTCAAAAAATGCACTACCATAAAGTCAATTCCAACTCATAGCCACCCTACAGAATAGAACTCACACCAAACATACAAAATAGAACTGACCCCGGGTAAAGACTGTAAAACTTTTACAAGTGTAGAAAGCCTCATTTTGTCTCCAGTGGTGGTTTTGAACTGCTAACTTTGAAGTTAGGAGTAACCCACTACCCTGCCAGGGCTCCTAGACTATAAGAAGAATAACAGATCAACAGGATTAAAACAAACCAGTTTTAAAATGAGCACAGGACTTCAGTAGACATTTCTCCAAAGAAGATATGCAGATACCTAGATGCTGAAGGGTCATTAAAAAGAGAAGAAAAAGTCCCAAAACTCTGCCACTGAGTTAATGGTGACCCATAATGACTCTATAGGACAGAGTTTCGGAGGCCGTCATCTGACGGGAGCAGAAAGCCTCATCTTTGTTCCTCACAGCAGCTGATTGATCTGACCAGCAACTTGCTTCCTCCGGAAATGATTGACACCAACCAGTTCTTTTTGATGCTGTGTCTTCCTTCCATCTTTCCCATGGTTCAATATCTTGTCCATCCCATGCCATCAAGTCAGTTCCGATGTATGATGACCCCATAGAGCAGGGTAGAAGGGCCCTTGTGGGCTTCCAAGACTGTAACTCTTTACAAGAGTAGAAAGTTTCCTCTATTTCCTATGGAGCAGCTGGTGGTTTCAAACGACCAACCTTGCGTTTAGCAGTCTGATTCAATAATTCACCTCAAGGCTTGAATATTTTGTTCAGTTCTTTCAGTTTGAAAAATTGCATGCTTGTTCTTTTTGGTTTTCTGTCTCCAGGTCTTTGTATATTCCATTATAATATTTTCTCTTCTTCAGTTGCCCTTTGACATCTTCTGTTCCACCCTTTCACTTTATCATTTCAGCTTCCATTGCCACATTCAAAGAGCAAGTTCCAGAGTCTCCTCTCCCATCCACATTTCTCTTTCTTCATGTCTATTTAATGGCCTTTGCTTTTGCATGTATGCTGTCCTTCATATAATCTCACAGCTAGGCTGGTCATTTATGTTCCATGCAACAAACCTGTTCTTGAGATGGTCTCCGAATTCAGGTGGGATATACTCAAGCTTGTCCTTGGCTCTCTTAGACTTGATTTTAAATCTCTCCAGCTTCAACTTGAATTTGAATAAGAGCAACTAGTAGTCTGCTCCAGTCAGTCGTTGGCCTTGTTCTTTCTGATGATACTGAGCTTCTCCATCACCTCTTTCTGTAGACGTATTTGATTTGACATCTTCATTCCCTTCAGTGAGGTGCACAGGTGTGGTACTGTTTATGTTATTGGAAAAGAGTGTTTGAAATTAGTAACTCTTTGGTCTTGCAAAATTGTTTCATTCAATCTTGGCATTGTTTCTACTACCAAGCCCATATTTACATTCAAGGTCAATATGACCCAATAATTTCATTCCTTGGTATATAAACAAAACCACTCAAACATATATGTGTATGGTGTTCATTGCATAAGGTGACCAGACGTCCCACTTTTGGTGGGACAGTCTCAATTTGTAACAATTTTTCCTGCGTCCCGCGGCATTTTATAAAAGTCCCGATTTTTGGAAAGAATGCACGACAAGCTAGGGTATACCGTTTTCGGCTGCCATGTGGCTATTTCGCCAGGATATGAGTTTTATCATTGGTGTCCCGCTTCACCAATGTTAAAATCTGGTCACCTTATCATTGCACGTTGATTTTCAATAGTCAAAAGGGAGAAATAACCCAAGAGTCCATTATCAGATGAGTAAAAAAAAGTGGAATATGTGCATAATGGAATATTACAGACATAAATACTGGTAAATAGAATGGATGAACCCTGGAGACAGGCTGAGTGAAATAAGTCAGACCCAAGCCAAATACAGTCCAAACTGGGATGCAGGGCTTTTAAATTCCATCAACAATCTTGGTGATGATATTTTGAACAGACATCTTGAGAAGGTTGAGTACCTTTTAATGGCAGTTATCGAGTAAACTAGAATATCTACAGAGTGGTTGGGTTACACGTTGGGCTGCTAACCACAAGGTCAGCAGTTTGAAACCACCAGCAGGCCCATGGGAGAAAGATGAGGTTTTCGACCCCTGTAAAGATTCAAAGTCTCAGAAACCTATAGGGGAAGTTCTACTCTGTCTTATAGGGTCGCTATAAATCAGCATTGACTTAATGGCAGTGAGAGATTAGGGAATATCTACAAGTGATATTTCATGCAAGCTCACTGCAAATTAGCCTTCTTCCTGTTAAGCACATACTGTTCTAGAACCATGCAGCCCAAGCAATTATAGTTAGTGCATAATGAGCCTCACTGCAGGGTGGGGCTCAGCTGGGACCCCTCATGTGACAGTATAGTAAAAGTTACTGAAATACAGAAATCCTGCTGAATTGGTTGGTAAAAGCTGCTGCCCTGAACTCTCTGAGTCTAACTGGCCCTGTCTTGGCAACTTCCCCGGTGGGGGCTGTGGGGTGGGGTGGGAAGTGCCTATGAACTTCCTCAGCACACAGCAGCTAAAGCCCCCAGGCTCTACAGATTCCTTCTGATGGGCTCTGGCCACTACATACCAGCTATTAATTATTTTGAATATCCCTCTGCATATGAGTAATGTTGTGGACCATTCACTGCTTCCTTCCCGGGATCTATGCTTATTTACTAGATGATATCAGAATGACCAGTCATCTACTCACTCCCAAGGGCCCAATGTGCTCAAATTGAAAATGTAATTAGCAGGCTAATATTGCAACTAAATGTTTGCCCGCTGCCATTGCCTGTGCGTAGGAGTCCTGGTGGTGCAGTGGGTACATGGGCTGCTGCCCTCAAGGTCAGTGGTTCAGAAACTACCAGCCACTGGGGAGAAAGATGGGGCTTTCTACTCCCATAAAGGGTTACTGTCTCAGAAACCCACAAGGGCCATTTTGCCTTGTCCTATAGGATCAGCATGAGGTGTTTTGCAGGGGTCGATAGCGCCAAGTGCACTGCTGAATTAATTGAGGCTTGTGTGGAAAAGACTGAGATCATGAAAAACAACGATCAGACTTAGATTTGCTCTGGGGCAATGCCAAGTGCCCATCACAGAGGAAAAACTTAGTGTCACTCGTACTTATCACAGATTTCCTGCCTGAGATACCAAACATTCTTGAACTTGAGTCAGACTTGAAGACTGCGCCTGCATGATAATCTCGTTGAAGACTGTCAGCTCGTCCTGACACACCATCAAGCTCCGTGACTCAGTTGTGCTGCTGTGGTGAAGCAGAGTAGGGCCAAGCTCCACCAGTAGCTCCGGGATCTGCTGAGGAGGATGCCAGTCTCTGAGACCAAAGGCACGGACGAGTGCAGGACGGGGGACCACAGTGTGTGAAAAACCTGAGACACAAAGACCCTTATCTGGAGTCAAACACAGAGAGAGCTTGACGAGAAAGGTGTGCTGTCCAGTTAAGGGAGTGTGTGTGTGTGTGTTGTGTGCATGCATGTAACACTCATGTAACAACAAAAAAGATGTGCATCTTGCAGGAAACAAATATTAAAGATTCCCTGCTGTAAAACTGATTTCAACTCATAGTGACCCTGGGGCTGTGAATCTTCATGGAAGCAGACTGCCACATCTTTCTTCCAAGGGGCAGTGGGTAGATTCCAACAATCAACTTTCCAGTGAGTCGTTGGGAGTTTTAGCCACTGCACCAGGAGGGCTCCTTACTACATTGTAAAGGAAAAGAAAGAAAAAAACCTGTATAGTTTCAAGACGGTAAATCTTTGCAAGAGTGACAGGTTCATCTTTCTCCTGGGAGCAGGTGAGGGGTGCAAGTGGCCAACTTTGAGGTTCACGGCTCAGTGTTTACCCCAGCGCTCCTTTACATTTCAAGAAGGTTCCTCGGATCCCATGCACTGGCAAAGTGTGGCACATTCTAGAATTGGCTGATTAAAAAGCAAACAAGAAATACTGAGGACATGATTATAATATAGAAGAAGCTTGGAAAGACTGAAGGTTTACCTACCTGGAAGTGGAAGCTACAAAGAGAGGTGTTCACATAGATGAGAGCTTTTGAAATTCTTGTATTTTACGAGTACGTTTTTCAAAAGGAAATTATTCCTCTGAGTTTAGGTCCTACTTTTAATGGGACACTTTTAACTTATTTCAAAATAACAGTCACTTGTAGCAAAGTCTGAGGATCCAAAGTTACTAAAAGAGCTGCACTGTCATCAATCTGAGTCCAAGCTAGAGCCACCCTATGGGACAGTGTAGCACTGCCCCTGTGGGTTTCTGAAGCTGTAACTCTTGACAGGAGTAGAAAGCCTCTTTTTTCTCCCACAAACATCTACTGGTTTTGAACTACTGACCTTGAAGTGAGCAGCCCAACCCGTAACCCACTATACCACTAAGGCTCCTTGACCCCAGGTTACGTCTGATATATTTTCTATTTCCTGAGACTGGCTCTGGTCATTTTTCTATCAGGATCACTGTTGTATTGACTTCATCCTTACCAACAGTAGAGAACATCTAAATTACTGCTTTTACCTAATAAAGATTTATTCTTGAAGACAACTCTTGATTTCCCTTCTGGTTGTAGTAGACTAGCAAACCAACAGATTCTGTGGTGCCCTTGAACAAGAGGTCGTGTATCAGTGTGGTCACTATGTGGCTAACAGAACCCAGGTTCAAGTCTTATCTGTACCGCACACTCGCTTGCAGAAGGTCTGAGGTCTGCGCCACTAAGACAAATCATCCCCTCTCTCTACGGCTCAGTTTCCCCGCTACAAGTGCAGAGAATTAAAGCAGTAATCCCAGAGATGCCGTAGGGAATTAAGAGAGTTCAAGTGCTCTAGCGCACTTAAAATGCCATGTCAAAAGCAGAGCCTCCACCTGTCTGCAGGCTTTAAAGTAGGGCTTGTAGATGCTATGCACTGACCCACAGTGGGGCGAGGGGCTTTTCAAGAAGCTCGTGGATAATTTCTATTATCTTTTCATTGCAGTTGTCTATGAAATGTGTAAGCTCTTTAAAAAAAAAAAAGTAAGAAATTTGTAAGCCCTCTCATATACCTATAGTTTCGAAAACTAGATGTAACAGTGGGGACTTCGAAAAGTTCATGGGAAAATGGAATGAAAAGATATTGGGATTTTTCCGTGAACTTTTTGAAGCCCTTTCCTATATAGTAAACTGCAGTAAATAGTAATCCTGTTATTCAGTGGTAGATTTTTTTCCCCCGAAAAAGAAAAGGCATTTTTGTGTATTTCTTTGTCTCTATGTAAAAGTGTTCAGGGGTTTTGTCTTACACACACACACACACACACACACACACACATCTCCACGAAGTTGATTCCTACTCGTTTTTTCCCCACCATAGACTTCGATGCTTTAGTTTTAAACAAGGGGAAGCAGTTCATTTGCTCACAGTATATATTTTACAGAGATGAATAGGGACCAGCCTGCCTTTGGTTGGGGTTACTAGATTCCAAACTGCCAGCTGTATCTTATTTTAACACCCAAATCTATTTTTTAACCCAAATCTATTTTAAAGTAAATTTTATTTGAATGTTTCTAATTCACTTACAGTGAGCTCATTAACGAGTTGTGAAATGTTTCACATTGCCATTTTGGATGGAATGGCTTCATTGTTTAGGGGTTTTTCCAAGTTTGTTTTGAGGGGGTTTTTCCAAGCCAGGAGTAAACTTAACCCTGCAGCGCATCCAGCTGACTCTAAAGCCGGACTCCTGAGGCTGGGTGGAATCTCTCCCAGCCATCTTTTGCGCAAACATGAAGCCACGTGCATTTCCTGTCATGCGCAAAGCAATCTTGAAAGGCTAAGTATGGTGTAAACATTTTTTTCTCTCTTAGTCTCTTTAAAGACAAAATGTGCTTGTCTCATACTGAAATAGTTTTTTTCAGTGAATAAATGGAAAGACAAGCTGATTCTGCATCGGGACTTGAACATGTCATCTCCCCAAACCAAACGTATTGCCATGGCGTCGACGCTGACTCATAGCGACCCTATAGGACAGGGCAGAAAGTGCCCCTGCAGGTTTCTGAGACAGTCACTCTTTCTGGGAGTAGACAGCCCGGCTTTTCTCCTGGGGAGCAGCTGGTGGTTTCCAACCCTTGAGCTTGGGGTTAGCAGCCCAACTTGTAACCACCCACTGCACCTCCCCAGAGCGTGTCAGCTCAGAGCAAGGGAGGCACTCGAGACAGGCAGCTTCTGAGCTGAGGCCCTGGACCATGCTACATACCTCTCTGTGGGTCTCAGACGTCCCATCTTCTAAATCAGTGGTTCTCAACCTTCCTAATGCCGGGACCCTCTCATACAGTTCCTCATGTGGTGGTGACCCCCCAACCATAAAATTATTTTCGTTGCTACTTTATCACTGTCATTTTGCTACTGTTATGAATCAGGCGACCCCTGTGAAAGGGTCATTCAACCCCCAAAGGGGTC
>NW_022103900.1:2070632-2072679 GCF_000313985.2 Echinops telfairi
TTTGGGGTTTAGTTTATGATGTTATTATTAATAATAACTGCCCACAGCAACCTCATGCACAACAGAACAAAATGTCCCCACGTCCTCCTCAATCCCTATGATCAGCTATGGACTAGGCTGAGTCCCCCACAGGGTCTCCTTGGCTCACTTTCAGAGGGGCATTGCCAGGCCTTTCTTATCCCTTCGAGTCTGGAAGCTCCACTGGAACCTATTCTGTATCAGAGCAACACACAAACCTCCACCCACAGCTGAGTGGTGCCTGCACAATGAGGGACGTTGGCTGGGAATCAAACCTAGGTCCCTCTTATCACAGGTAAGAATTCACCCACCGGACCATCAGGCTATCAATAATCCCTGCAAGATGATCCTTTCTCAGAGCGTGCACTTTGGGTAGAAGCAAGCAGATGCCTCATTTCTGACTACAGAACACCTTCATCTCTTGCCACTGTTTGGAAAAGCAATAAAGTGGGCCCCAAACATTCATTGTTTGCCTCTCCTAAAGCAATAAAGGGAGCCTGGTTGGAGGGAAAGATGAAAGCAGAGGGATCCTTCCAAACACTTCCTACGCATCTCTTCCCCCTGCGGAAGAGGAGAGTTAGGGTTATAAATTACCCCCCACCTTAGAGTCCACTTAAAACTTATTTTCCCCCCTTAAATTTTGCATTATTAAATACATCTTGCTACTAATAGTAAAGCCATTTGTCCTGCTTAAAAGAAATCGATAGGGGAGAACCCGCTACTTGGTAGGGAAGACAGAACTTGCCCTTCAAATTTTCACTGGAGAATCTACGGGGTAAGTCATTTGAACATCAATAGTGATGTATCCACTGTATTTTAACAGGTCGCTTCTACTAGCACATGAACAAGACATTTGAAGGCAAGGCAATACCGCCTGGTAAACATGCCCCTAGATAGAACAAATAACAAAGAAGGGAGAACAAGAATGCAGAAATGTCTACTCCCCCCTAAAAATAAAAAGAATGTTCCTATAACAATGGCTTTGTTGTCCCAGCCTCCATGCTGCCCCAGAGTGAAGCGCTAGACTTCCCAGCATTCCACAATGTATTTCTGGAGCGTCCTGGTGAAAAGAGAAAGAAGGGTTTGCTGGTATTTAGATCTAACATTTCATCTTGAAATTATCTTTGGAAAATTCAAAAACCCGTGCATGTTCACAAAAGCAAACGCCACTGTTCTCATTTTATGAGGCGCTAACCCAAACCGGGGCTGTTGTACGAGAGACGGCAGGGTCTCTGACCACATGAAGACTCGGGGTTTTCCCCACTTCCGATCGATTTCATCACGTGGACCACACCTTCAGACCCTTCTCCAGCCTGGGCAGATGGATGGATCGCTGAGGCCAAATTTCCTGCCTACCAAACAAGGAATTGTAGCAGCTCGTGACTGTTTGATCTTGATCTAAGGTGGCTCTGACAGAGAAACAAAACAAAACACGGGTAACACGTTGTCAGTTAGGTTCATACCTAAACACCTGCTGCTTGTCCCTCCTATCACAGAGGACAGAAAGGACCAACTATGGGGAGGCCTGTCCCGACCTAGCCCAGGAGAAGAAGTGACAGGACTGGAGCACATGGACACGACCCTCGTTGCTCCAGATGACGTTTGCTCTCCCTAAGTAACCGCCCCGCCCCAACTTGCTGTTGGTTACAGAGACAGTTGGGTAAATGTCACTTTGGGTTGAAAAGGAGCTAAAGAGGATGGGAGACAGTCAACTCTTTGATTTCAAAGGACTTTTAGAACTTCCTAATTTATACTCTGTAAATAACCCAAAAAACATCTGTTTCTCTGAGACGGTCTTTATATGCCGGCGACAGTCCATCAGCAATGTCTGGACAGATTAGAAGCCATTCTAACGGTAGTTTTTAGATCATTCAAATGCAGCAAAAATATTTTGAGTGTTCAATGTCATATTTTTGCTATATTCTAAAAGGAGCCCTGGTGACCGTGGGGGACAAGTTGGGCTGCTAACTGCAAGGTTAGCAGTTTGAAACTACCAGTCACTCCTCTGGAGAAAGGCAGGGCTTTTGAC
>NW_022103900.1:2073374-2078448 GCF_000313985.2 Echinops telfairi
TGCTTGATTCAATTGATGTATGGATTGTGATAAGAGTTGTACGAGCCCCCATAAAATGATTTAAAGAAAAAAAGTTGAAATCTTTTCAAAAGTTCATTAAAAGGAGATCTGTCTCTATCTTCACATATTCAACTCCATCTCCAAATATCTCTCTGACTGTATGTCTTATATCTATATTCCAGTCATTAGCTGCCTAGGCTAAATATTAAAAGAGGAAGGTAAGAAAGTACGCTTCCTATCAAGTAGATCACCTTCATTCACCAACACTGCACATACACATCTTTCCTACCCTGTGTTGTTTAACTGTGGTGTACCTGCTCACATGACTGCCTGCCTACTAAACTGTGAGCCACTCAGAGCAGGGACAATGCCTTATGCATCTTTGTTCCGCCAGTGCCCAGCACAGGAACATGCAAGGTACTAACACAGTGATTCACAATGTGACTTAAGGGTGTCTGACCCGTCATCATACGGAGGCCAGTGGACTTCTTTGAAGTTGGAGTTTATTTTAGAAGATGCGTCACCCCTTATATAACATGTTCACAATGAAGCATACCCAATAGTGAGCTTTATTCATGGGGCACATCCTTCCTATTGCTAAAGATTAGGAATTCTCACGGAAATGGGAAAGGCCAGCATCCAGTCAGCAGATTAACAAGGTACCATTTTGGACCCCAAGTCTCTGATGCTCTAATCCAGGCATCCTCAAACAATGGCCCACGGGCCATATGCAGCCCGCCGAGGACATTTATCCGGCCCGCCGGGTGTTTTTGCCCCGTTTGTTGTTTTACTTCAAAATAAGATATGTGCAGTGTGCATAGGAATTTGTTCATAGTTTGTTTGTTTTTTTAAACTATAGTCTGGCCCTCCAACAGGTCTGAGGGACAGTGAACTAGCCCCCTGTTTAAAAAGCTTGAGGACCCTGCTCTAATCCGACCAGCAATTCAAAGATAGTCAGGACAACGTGAAAGTTTACTTTCACGAGCTGGACTGGACATTCCTAGCACCATAGCTGTTGGAGTCGGGGAAGAGGAGTGGAGAGGAAGGAGTGCTGGGAGAGCGAAGTGCGATGTTGAAAACTCCGGAACTCCTGAGAACAAAGCAGTAGGCTCCTGGGAGGGCCCCAACCCCAAACAAAACCAAGCCAAACGACCCACTGCCAGCGAGTGGCTCCTGACTTAACGTGACCCTGTGCGGCAGGGTAGAACTGCTCTTGTGAGTTCCTGAGACTGTCACATCACAGGAATGGAAATCCTCGTCTTCCTCCTGTGGGGCAGCTGGGGATTTTGAACGATGGAGCTTGCAGTTAGCCAGGCCACATGTAACCACTACACCACCAGCGCTCCGGGGAGGGCTAGATTCCCTACATTGGAAAATGCGTTGTTCCACTCTTTGGTCTAGCATCCCGGCTTCCTACAGTGCAGCCACCTTCCATGTGTTTCGTCCTTCCATCACCAAACAGGCAAAGAGGGGAACTGGTCACAATAAGTAGGAAGAAACAGGCTCAGATAATGGGCACCCCCATTCACTTTCACTGCAGTACAAAAACCCACACAACAATAGATAACTAGGGTCCGTCTCTGGGCCCCAGTCTTCACCCCATCCCAACTGCACATGCCAAGGAAGAGGAAGCTCAATGAGAGGATGAGAATTCTGGGAGAAGACATGAGTTGAATATCAACACCAGGCACAGCTGTTGAGGTTTATGCATTTGAAGGAATACTACAGATGTGACCATTTATTGCACTGGAAATAAACGCTCCATAGGAAACAGGCTTCTGTTGGCATCTGCGAGGATAACATAGTGTGGTTCAACGCCACAAAGAGTTTACAGAGAATCCTGTAGATGAGGGCGATGTGTGAGGGGCATGATTATGGCAGCTCAATGGAGACCATGAGCAAACACTGGGAAAAGGCATCTGTTAGGAACTGAAGTGTGCCCTCCAACATACATGTTAGAATCCCAACCCCTATACCTGTGGGTATAATCCCATTTGGAATGAGGATTTCTGTTGTTATGTGAATGAGGCCACTCTCGGCATATGGTTTGTCTTAAACCTAACCACTTCCGAGTTATAAAAAGAGCAGCTTAGACAGAAAAGAAGCACATGATGGGAAGGACAGACTTTATCTGATCATGATTGAGGCAGATAAATCCACAAACCCGGGAACCCCAAGGATGGTCAGCTACTAGAAGTCAAATGGACAAAGAAATGACCTTCCTCTAGAGCCACGTTCTGGATTCTGACTTCTAGCCTCCTGATAAATGAACACGAGGTAGCCATTCTTCAAAGTCACCACCTTGTGGTATTTCTGTTACAGCATCACCATAGAGTTTGTGTTTTACACATGATGTGGTTTTCCGTGCACATCAATTTTCTCTTGTTTATTAGAAATTGATAGTAGAATTGCAGCCAAGTGTTATCCATTTGAAATCTGTGCAATTATTCTCAATCATATGCTCCATTGAAAGAATCAACGCATACCAAGATTAACTGCCGCACTGCCTGGAAGAGGGGTAACAACTAAACAAACGTACAGCTTGTGTTCTAAGAAAAACCAAGCCTAGTGTGGAATTGTGTTAGTCCCAGTTGACTAGAGAAACAATTCCAGAGGCATTCAAATGTGTGT
The DNA here is from genome assembly GCF_000313985.2 of Echinops telfairi. Lineage (NCBI taxonomy): Eukaryota > Metazoa > Chordata > Mammalia > Afrosoricida > Tenrecidae > Echinops > Echinops telfairi. The sequence continues at coordinate 2,076,006 of NW_022103900.1, forward strand.
ATAGGAAAGAGCTTTATATAAAAAGAGCAATTGCATAGAAAACATCCCAGCCCAGTCCAGATCAAGTTCATAAGTCTGATATTAGCCCATATGTCTGATACCATATGTCAGACATACCATATGTCTGAGTCCTCTTCAGACTCATGAGACACATGCAATGATGCCGAAGGCAGGAAGATCACAGGCCAGTGGGTGGGAAGTCTTGTGGATCCAGTGGCTTGGTAAGCATCTGAGCACTGGCAGGGGTCTCCAGGTGGTTCCTTCAGTTCCCAGGGCACTGACTCTGTCAGTGTAGTGCCATGTGTCTTGTCAGTAGAGCGCCTCTCAGGAAGTGAGTCAAGAGTGTCTCTTGCCTCCAGAGAGAAAATACAGGAGTGCCCAGAATTCTCAAGAGAAGACCATGCCCACACAGAGGCCTCATTGGCTATGATCTGATTGGCAGGCTAGGCTCCACCCCAACACTCTTAGTCCTTAAATTGACACCAGATTATGTAACTACCATAGGAATTGTGTAAAATCTTAAAAAAAAAAATTAAAAAAAATATATATATATGAATCATTTTATTGGGGGTTCTTACAGCTCTTATAACTATCTATACATCAATTGTATCAAGCACATTTATGCATATGTTGCCAACATCATTTTCAAAACAGTTTCTTTCTACTTGAGCCTTTCTACTCTATGGTGATGCTGCATCAGCTCCTCTTTTTACCCTCCCTATCCCACCCTCCCACCCTCACGACCCCTTGATAAATTATTATTATTTTCATATCTTACCATCCGCTGTATCCCTTTGCCCACATTTTTGTTGTTCATCCCCCTCGGGGTGGAAGTGGAGTGTTAATATGTTGATCATTGCCATTGGTTCTCCCCTTTCCCCCCCTTCTCCTCTGATCCTTCTCCCTACCCTCACGGTATCACTACTCCCATTACTGTTCCTGAGGGGTTTGTCTGTGCTGGATTCTGTGTGTCGAGAGCTCTTATCTGTACCAGTTACATGCTCCGGTCTAGTTGGATTTGTAAGGTAGAACTGGGGTCATGATAGTGGGGGTGGTGGGGAGTATGTTAGTCTGGGTAAACTAGAGAAACGAATCCACAGAAACTCAGATGTATATAAGACAGAGTTTTATATAAAGGGTAAATGTACATTAAGAAAGCATCCCATCCCAGTAATGTCCAAGCCCATAAGTCCAACATTAGCCCATATGTCCAACACCAACCTACAAAGTCCTCGTCAATCTCTTGGAACACACGCAATGACGCTGACTGCAGGAGGAAAGCCGAATCAGTGAGCAAGTAAGCATCTCAGCACTGGCAGGGGTCTCCACATGGCTGCTCCAGCACCCAGGGCTGCATCAAGGTAGGTCCATGTGACTTCTCCTCAGGTTTGTGTTGCAGGAAGTTAGACTTGCCAGCTGAAGCAGGGAACTGGCTAAGGCAGCTGCACCCTGGTCCAACCATCAGAACTCAAAAGGTGCCTCACCAATCCATTTATCTCTCCGCCCTTCAATTAATCCCACATGTGTTTGTCAGCCAGGTTGGCACAATGAACCTTTACTATCTCAGGGAGGATGCATTAATGAACTAGAGGAATGTTGTGTGTTTCATCAGTGTTATACTGCACCCTGGCTAGCTTGTCTCTTCCTTGACACCCTTCTGTGAGGGGATGTCAAATTGTCTACAGATGGGCTTTGGGTTTCTATTTAGTACACACACCCCTCTTCCCAATTCGCATTGATATGATTGTAGTTTTGGGTATTCTGATACCTGATCCCTTGACACCTTGTGATCACACAGGCTGGTGTACTTCTTCCATGTTGTTGCTTTCCTGCTAGATGGATGCTTTTTTAATCTTTAAATCTTTAAGACCCCAGTTGCTGTATCTTTTGATAGCAGGGCACCATCAGCTTTCTTCACCACATTTGCTTATGCACCCATTTTGACTTCACTAATCACGTTGGGAAGGTGAGCATCACGGGATACCAGTTTATTAGAACAAAGTGTTCTTGCGTTGAGGGAGGACTTGAGTAGAGGCCCAATGTCCATAGGCTACCTTAATATTTAACCTATAAATATATGTATATAGACCTATCGTTATATATTGATATATTTATGACCTATATATGTACATAGACCTATCGTTATATATTGATATATTTATATGTGCTTATATTTATACCTCTGTAAATGTCTTTTGCCTCCTACTTCTTTCCTTTTACTTTCCTCCTGTCCCACTATCATTTTTGACCTACATTCGGCTCTCAGTAATTCCTCTTAGTTACATTGCATTTGATCAACCCCCACCAGGCATTCTACACCCTCTTTGCCATCAATTTTAGATCTCTTGTTGTTCTCTTGTCCCTGGGTTTCTTGGCTCTCCTCTCCATTTCCCCACCTCCTCCTCTCCTATGTCTCCCAGAACCACTGGTCCCATTGTTTTCC
>NW_022103900.1:2081790-2083259 GCF_000313985.2 Echinops telfairi
AGGGAGGCTTTCTCAACACTTCCTCAAGCTCTCCCACCCAAGTCTCCCAGCCTCCCTCGGCACCGAAGGGTTCCCTCCGGCACCTCCCTTCCAGGCCGCCTTTCATCTCTTGGAAAGGTTCGCGGCCTTGTGTGCCGTGAGCAGACAAGCTTGTCAGATGAACTGTAAATCTCCTCCATTTGGCACAGTGGTTTCAGGGGCGCCGTGCGCACAATAGCTGGGACTGTGTGCTTCAGTGACTCTAACGGATTCCTAGTTTGGATCATCTGTGCGGACCGTTGTAGATACAAAGCCAAGCCCGTTCATTTTCAAAGCGCAGTTCGAACGGTTTTCAACACAAGCCCTAACTCCAGGGTTTTATTTACGGTATAAGGTGTGTCTTCTAGTTAGTTTCCTTCCATTTCCCCAATAGTCTGGATTTCTAAAGAGATCCTGGCAGCTCCTATCGAAATTGGAATCCTGTAGAGAAAGTCTCCAAGTTCCTATGGGCCCTTGGAATAGTGATCACAGGATGATCTTGGAGTGTGTGTGTGTGTGTGTGTGTACTTAAGTAGTTGTGCCCAAGATTTCCTCTGAGCTATGGACTTAATTTGTTTAAATAACCAATTAGAGCAACATGTCCATTTTTAAAATATGAATTTCACTCTCAAGATTGTAAAGCTTATTCACTTACAGTGCTGGAGTCACACCAGTTTTCAATCTCCTAAATCACACATGCTTAGTTTCCAGATGGAAAAATGAATATTCACCACAGCTCCATTAGGAATGCCAATTTTCCATCACCCCCTCGCATCGGGCAGGGCAGTTGTAATACTGGGTTAAATTAAGACATTTTCTGGCCCTCTGAGACTTGTATTTGCATAGTAGCTGCAACTGCAAGTGAAATGAATGAGACTGATGATGTTGGCCTTATCTCAATTCTTCCGCGACAAGAACGACAGCACTTAGGCTTGGAATAAGCAGATGTAGAAACACTTGTCACTAATCAAAATGTTTACCACTAGGGTCTGAGAGGCTGTCTGTTCAGAGGCAGTGAGCCCATATGTACAGCCTGCAATATTTACTGCTGCAGAACCTTGTTAGCAAGACAAGTCTATTTACTGCTGCGGGAGGGCAATGTTTGTAGCTTGGTTCAGGATGAACCACTTGTAGCAGCACCACATTTCAATGTTTATTGGGCTTTGGGCAGTCCCTGAACTTGGAGTCAAAATGCCATTTGTGTCTCTTTCAGTAGAGACACTTTCAGTAACGACAGCTTTGAGTCACTATAGCACAAGTAATACAAGGGGTGGAAAGGCGAGACACCAGGCCACGATACAAGTGCATACATCCATTTGGTAAAATGTTGCATATTGACTTAAGGAAGCTTGAATTAGAATAAATAAAACAAATCTCTACTATTCTAAAAGACTAAATAACCATACCCACAGAGTATAATTTAGTCTCCATTTGATCCCAGTTACAAATAT
>NW_022103900.1:2085714-2096035 GCF_000313985.2 Echinops telfairi
CTGTGCTGTGCTGCTTATTGGATAATCTGCCTTGGCTGCAGAGCCTGCATGCCTGCCTGCCACCCTCCCTATCATCCCACCCCCACCACCAAATGGTTCTCAGAACACAGGGCTCTTTCAGTTGCCAATCAAGAACAAGTACGATCGTTTGGCATGAATTGGTACAGGCATGACTTGAGGACTGAGCAAAAGTAGAGGGCAACAGCGATTTGTCTGCTTGTTACGTTCTCAGTACAATCCCATGAGATTCAGTCTTCTGATCTCATTTGATATCATGATTTGTTGGGTCGACAAAAAGATTAAAATATGCACCCTCCACTCTTACATGAAGTGAATCTAGTGGAAAGGTTAATATTTTGGAAGACAATGGAAATTCAAACTGACTTTTAGAAAATGGGAGTTCTATTAAAAAGTACAATTCACGTCAGATTTTCCAGAACTTGACAACGGGTCATGTGCCTTTGCATCATGTTCCCTGAATCATGACAGCCTCTGCCCAGCCATGGCTGATTGGATACAGGTGAGCACCTGACTCAGTGGGACTTTGTCTACAGGGTGGAGTAAAAGGGTTGGGGGGCTCTCTGACCCCGTCTCTTGGGAATGTGCTTTGGAGAAGAGTGATCCCGTTGGCACCATGCCTTCAGTTGAAAGGTTGTGATGTTGGCAGGGTGGCAGGCGTTCTTTGGGTCATGTGCATATAGACCCCAAAGCCCTGATGGAGCAAAAGCTCTGAGTAAGCAGAGCGTGGTGGTCAGCAAAGAGAGTGGATGGTGACCGGAACAAGAATGAAAGAGAAAGGGGAACAGAGGATATCTGCATGAATGGACATTCAGAAACAAAAATAAAAAAGGGAGACTGTGCTTTGAGCGGTCACAGCTTCTGGTGGCTCTCAAGTTTCCACTGTGATCCGAGGTACCCTTACCAAAAGTCCCCGTAGCTTTAGATGATTTGAAGGGATCTCTGTGCCTTTCAAACAGAAAATCCGAAGACAAAAATCAGATGTATGAGGAGGAATTCACATTAAACAGAATCTCTCCACTTCAAAATAGATATACAACATGAACCAAAAAAGATGATTTTAGCAACTTTTTTAAAACTCACATTGATATTGGAATAGATGAGCAAAAGGAATGTAATTACCAGCCCCTTCAAGAGACGGCCAGGAAAGTAATCCTACTACCTTCCTGATGAGTGCAGCCTTCAGTCTGGATTCTCACTCCATGTCAATAAAATAGAAACCCTCGCAACGGGACCCATAGATAGCCTCATGAGCAACAGACAGAAGACTGAAGTTGGCCAGGCTCTCAGTTCGCTTGGACCCACAGTCAGTGATCATGGACGTGGCAGTCAAGAAATCAAAGGACATGTTGCATTGAGCGAACCTGCCGGACAATAACTCTTTAAAGTATTGCACAGCAGGGGTATCGCTTTGAAGACTAAGACGTGCTTGCCCAAGTCACGGTGTTCTCAGTCACCTCACACGCACGTGACAGCTGGGCAATGAACCAGGAAGATCACAGAAGAACTAATGTATTTGAATTATAGTGTTGACAAAGAATATTGACAGGACAGTGGCTCGCCAGAGGAGCAAACACATCTGTCTTGGAGGAAGGACAACCAGAATACTTACATTAGACCAGTGGTTCTCGATCTTCCTCATGCCGTGACCCTTTCATGCAGTTCTTCATGTGGTGGGGACCCCCCTCGACCATAACATTATTTTCATTGCTACTTCATAACTCATTTTGCTACTGTTATGAACCGGGCAACCCCGATGAAAGGGTCATTCAATGCCCAAAGGGGTCACAACCCACAGGTTGAGAACTGCTGCCTGAGACGCAAGGCTGGCAAGATTTCACCAGGAGAGACTGGTCCCTGGAAAGGCATCATGTTTGTAACGTGAAGGGGCAGCCGAAGAGGAGGAAGCTCATCAAGACGATGGATTGACACAGTGGTTGCAGCAACGAGCTCAAACAAGAGAACAGTTGTGAAGACCATGCAGGAGTGGGCTGTGTTTTGTTTAGTTCCCTTGGACCCAGTGTCCTTTTGATTGGGATTGACTTCACAACCCCTAACACCAACAACCTGATCAGGAGGCCTGGTGATGCTGCGGGGTTGGGAGTTGGGCTGCTAACCCCAGGGTCAGCCCTTCAAACTCACAAGGCAGCCCCAGGGAGAAAGGAGACTGGCTGGTCCGTCGAGTTTCACTCTGTCCCAGTCGCTCCGTGAGGTTCGCGATGCTGTCATTCACAGTGTTGTTATGGGCTGGAATCTACTTCCTGGAAGTGGGTTTGAGTTTGGTTTATTCTCTACATATCTTTCTGAGTGAGGGAATCCTGCTGTCATGGTGGGGTACATGTTCACTTGCTAACTGCTAGGTGGGTAGTTCAAACCCACCAGCTGGTTCAAGGTAAAAAGATGAGGTTTTCTGCTGGAGTCAAGATTTACAACTTTGGAAACCCTTATAGAATCACTATACGTCAGAATCAGGAGGTTTAGTTTGGCCTTTGGGTTGGTGCAAGACAAGACTCGATGCCCTTTCAGTGCTTTAAAAGCTGCAGGTGAGCAAGTGAACGTGATTGTGATGAAGAATTTGCTGCCCTGTGGGGTTGGTTCAAGGAGCCGGATGGTGCAGGGATTATATGCTGGGCTGTGATCTGCAAGGTCAGCAGTTTGAAACCAGCAGTGGCTCCGCGGAAAAAAGACGGTGCTTTCTACCCCCTTCAACAGTTATAGTCTCAGGAACTCAGAGGGCCCTACAGGGTCGCTACGAGACAGTACTGACTCAAAGGCAGTGAGTTTGTTTCTCTTGTCATTTTTTTGTGTTGTGGGTTGGTTCAATATCATTAAAGGGTAAGAATTGTTCCTATGTATAGTTGGATTTTCTTAACGTAGGAACTGCCTTCAGGAGGGCTTTGGAAGAGAAGAAAATTAAAGTATCCCTCCTATTTGTAGGGGGAGGCTGTGCCTTTTTGTCAGCTCATCTCTATCAAAAATCAAACCAAACCATTTCCAAATTGTTGCCTGCAACTCCAAGGGACCCCGTATGGGTTCACCCCATCAAATCCAATCAATTGGTTCTAACATGTTTTGAATTAGACTTGCTCCTGGCCTGAGTGGGTACCCAATTGCACTTTCCAGAAGTGAATAGCATCAGTATAGGTAAAATGTGGCTTTCGAAGAGTTAACATGGAACTTGCATGCCCACCATTAAAAAAATCACTTATGACAAAATAATAATTTATACATTATCAAGGGTTCATGAGGGAGGGGGGAGTGGGGAGGAAGAGGTAAAAATGAGGAGCTGATGCCAGGGGCTTAGGTGGAGAGCAAATGTTTTGAGAATGATGAGGGCAATGAATGTACAAATGTGCTTTACACAACTGATGTATGTATGGATTGTGATAAAAGTTGTATGAGCCCCTAATGAAATGATTTTTAAAAATCACTTAGACAACAAAGTGTATAAAACAGTCACTTAGACAACAAAGTGTATAACACAGTGACATGTGCCACCCATCCAGTACCGTTCCCAAGAACAATCCCCCGCAGACACTTTGGTTTGTGGCCTCCCTTTTGTGCGTGTCGAGACATGCTTACGCCTCCTCGACTTTCAGACTTTGACTAATATTAAAAATCATAGGTCAACTGCCCTCTTAGTAAGGTAATAAGCCCTACCTGATGTATCCGACACACCACAATAATAAGCACAGGATGAGGGCCACCAGGCTTGTGGTGACTAGTTTTCTGGGTTACCCCAAACATGCAAATAAGTCCAATTGAATACTTAAAAAAATAAGACTACAGTTCATACTAGAGTAAAAGAAAATTCTAAAACTAAAATATTCAGAGTTATTCTACAGTTGCAGAAAGGTCTTAAGCCTAGCAAAGTTCTGCTCTGTACTGTGACCTGAGCTAGCACTAGCTATACTCATCATTATGCCCCTGGCACATTCTCTCGGGTACTCTCACTGTTTCTTCTGGGTTCCAGCTATGACAGGACCCTGGTGACAATCGAAGCGAAGGCTAGCGTGGTGGTGTTCACTTGATATTGAGGGAGCGCGCCCTCCAGAGTCACTATGACTGGGCAGGTCTACACCCACACGGCTGAGGGTTGTGTCTCCACATGCCACAGTGGAGGAGCGTTAGCCTCTGTTGTTACTTATCTGAAGGGGTCCCACGGCTGCTGAGCACCCGGCTGCAGCTCAGAAAGAAGGGACACCTGTGCTTGAGCCAGACGGGCCGTCATTCACTCGGCCAGGCGCTCACCCCTTGGCGCCTGGAATTAGAAGTGGGTAGGTAACACCTTGCAAGTTGAGTGCTGGTTCTCCCAGCCACAGACAAGCTACCCATTTAGTCCTTTGTAGCTGAACAGGACATTGGTAGGTGACGGGAAGGGAGGATGTATTTAGCACAAGTGTTGGAAGACAGTTTACACGTTGAGGTTTGTGATATCAGGAGTCCTGTTGAGCCAGAAGATTTTTAGAATAATAAAAGAAGAATCCAAAAGACAATTATAAAGCCGAAAAGATTGCCAGAGTTAACCATAGGCTGACTAATTTGTGTGATTGCCCCTCATTTTCCCTCTAAATTAGATGCAATTTTGCCCTTTAATCTAAATGTCACCATAAATTCTTCTGTGGCAGTTGGATGGTGCTATGTCAACTATACACGCCCAGCTGGGGGTGGGGGGAGTTAAACCGGACACCTGTCAATCAAGTGGTAGTTCAATGACGCTTCCTTGGGGGTGTGGCCTTTTGCATGAGAGTGAAGCACTCTGGGAACTCGGGGAAAAAGCACTCTCTTTTTTCTCTTCTCCTTCTCCTTCTTCTTCTCCTTCTCCCTCTCTCGCGCTCTCTCTCTTTCCCCTACTTCCTCACGGGACTTTGTGTCTGTCTCAGTTTGAATCTGAGACTGAGAGCTGTTGGTGCCCTAACAGGTTCCCTTGGATCTAAAGACTCGGAACCCACCGGCCTGTGATCCCCATCTCCCTGCTTCTGGCTTCACCTCTCTGCCTCATCGCCTAAAGCTCTATGAATCTGAAGCTGGCTTTGTTAGCATCAAGTCTATGGACTTGAGTTGGGCTTGGGGGTGACTCCTTTTTTTTTTTAATGTAATCATTTGATAACAATTTTACTCATTTAAATGCTTATGAAAACTAAAGTATGTGCAATGTGTATAACATTAGAAAGTTTTAAACAAAACTTCAAATTTTACTTGGGTAATATACAAACTCTATTACCAGCACAAGCTCTATTACTTTCATTTTCCACATACACCTCTTGTCAAATGACATGCGATACTCCATTCTTTAGATAATAAAATTTAGCATTTATTATTTATAATGGAGTTGCTCCTTGATTAAATTTTATGTGGATGGATGGCCTCCTTTATCCTGGCACTATCCCAACCCATGGGCCATTATCCCTGCCTGCACCTACATTCTTACAGAGCGGCACCTGAGTTAGGGTGTCCAGAGGTAAGGGATGAAATCTAGGAATATGTGACTGCAGAAGTTTGATATTGATTTATACAAATGGATAGTGATTTCTTTAAACCAGATTTATATCAAGTTTATTCCATTACCCCTGAGATTTGTGAGTCTACAACGCATTGAATTATTAAAATTATTACTACCTCGGGGTGCCTTCTCAATGCAAAGTTGCTTCTTAATAAAAAGCTCTTTCTGGTCCATAGATGAGTGCCTTGGTTTGTTTCTCTAAACAAGCCAGCCGAACACGGGTCCTGTTTTCTGCCTTGATCTAGTCATTTGCAGAATAGGGTCAGCAGTACCTGCCTCTAAAAGAGGATCTGTTGGTTTGTCCCCAAATGAGTTGTGAAGACACTAAATCTTTGCATAAAAGACTATGTATTGAATTGATAGAACCGTCAACATGAGTCAGTGGATAAGAAACAGAACTATAAAAAACGAATAGCTAAAAATAACAGCAAGCACTTTGTCTACCATACTCATATCAAGAGAACCAAGTTACTACTGAAACAGAGAACGGCAAAGTATATCTTCCTATTATTCAACTCAACATCCACAATTTAATGTCCACAAAATATTTATGGAAGTCATCCCATTGTAAAAATTCTTGCTCATTTGAATTTTATTGGGTTTGTTATAATGGATGTTTAACTTATACCATGTCTTGCTTAAGGGTCTTAGAAAGGTACATCTAGTTTTGTGTTTGTCTATGTTTAAGTAATGTTACTTAAAGATTGAGTCATTACTTGGTACTAATAAGATTCTTTTCCACTAAATTCAAAACTCATGGTCACTGAGCTGATTCCAACTCGTAGTTGACGCTCTGTAGGGTTTCTGGGCTGTGCATTTTGCGGGAGCCGATAGCCTCCTCTTTCTCCTGAGGAGTGGCTAGCGGATCTCACACCCCGGCCTTGAGGTCAGCAGCCCAATGACCAACCCACAGTGCCACTCAGACTCCTTCCCACTAAAAGCATTCTATAAATTCGTCAAATTTGAGAATCATTGAACTAAAAGCATTACTTGGGATAGCATTGATTGGCATAATTATTTTATAAGCTGGGTCCCCAGAATACGTATTAGTTCTGATAACAGAGTACGTCTAAAACCTTTTCACCCGAATGCCCCTAAAATGCCATGGCCACTGGCACCATCAACTCAAAATCTCTTTAAGTCTCTTCTTTTGGTGCATTCTATTCTTTAATGTCGGCTATAATAGAAATAAATTTGGAGAAAGAAAATTATTCATAAAATCGCCTCTCCGGGATAGTGGGATGGTGTTTCTGATGTCCAGACAGCGGCGGGCCAGCAGCGCCAATCGGGCAGCTCATCTGCTGTGCTCTGTGCCATGTCAAACGCTGGTTCTCGGGGAGCGCAATCCTGGCATTTTTGTTCTGCTTGCTCACCGCTTTGGCCCCCAAATGGTTGGACAAATGCCCTTCTTTTTTTATTCAGAGATGCCATAGATTAATTTTGAAGACTCTCTTTCATCTACACAACAGAATGGATTCAAATCGCCTCCGAAGCTATTATCTGCAGTGTGGAACTTTGGGCTGGGAAGTCAGACTAGTTACACAAAAGGGGGTCTGTTAGAGACAGTGAACTATGAGAGCCTGACATTTTTCTCCTTCGGCCTCCAGAAAAGCAGCAAAGCAACTATTTTATTGAATTTATGTATTTCCTCAAAGAATACAGAGTTATATTTATATGCCAGTGAGCTTCAATGTCCAAACCAGGGCACTTGTTTAAGAGGAGAATTATGAATACTTGGTTCCCATTTGAGTTGGTTGAAGGGGAGTGACAGCCGAGCATTCATTCCATGGATTGGAGTAGACGCTCACACAGTGTTCGGGCCCAAATGTAAGAAAACGAAGGAGCAGAGTCGAATCTAGAGCCAACGTCGTCTTCTTCTAGGGCAAGGAGGGCGGAGGTGAATAGGGACTGGTATCCGCACATTTCAATTTGGGGCTGAAATGGGACTATATCACAAATGTTTTAAACAGAAATTCACAACACATTTCTTTGCCCTTCCATGTACGCGCCTTCCCGGTTTTTGTTTTGTTTTTTCCTTTTTTCTGTCTCCTCTCTTGACTTCATGGATTTTTGTGCGGCTCTGCCTGTGCGCACATTCTTTGAATAGAAATCGCTTTAATTAAAAACCACCTGAGCCAAAAAGCGCACCACCCCACCCCACCCCAGCCCACCCCCTTCTTCCCACTCAGGAAATTCAATTTTCAGCTGGGAAGTGGGCCCTGGGCTCAGCAGGACGCAGGTTCCGTGGAAAGGATTTCACATGGTGGTTGACCTCCCAAAGAAGCGGTGACGTTTCCCAGGACAATCTCTTCTTTGAACCCACCGTGAAAACACATTAGCGCTCCTTTGGGAACAAAGACATACACACAGGAAATAAAGGCATTGTTTTCTCCAAGCTTCATCTTTCTCTGACGTAAGCTGCTGGCCGCTTAGCTTTCCCTGCCAAGAAGCCAACCTCTTTCCCTTAAAGACCCGTTCAACTTCATGAGCGTGATGGAGAAGTAGACACGAGTTCCCCCCTTTTCCATTCATTGGAATTTCCCCCCAAAGAGCCCTGGCAGCCTAGTGGGCTAAACAGTAGGCTGCAAACCTCAAGATCAGAAGTTTGAAACCACCAACTGCTCCTCCGGAGAAAGACGAGGCTTTGTACTCCTGTAAAGAGCTATGGTCTCAGACACCCACAGGGCAGTTCCCCTCTGGCCGAAAGGGTTGTTCTGAGTTGGAATTAACCGGGTAACAGTGAGGGCTCTTGTTTTGTCCTTTAGTTTCTTCACAATCTTCCCTGATGCAGTACAGGCTGTGAGGCCCCTGACAGTCAGTCAGCGTCCTTTGTCTACCCCTGGGACAGTACCTCGGACTGTGGTCCCTTTGCCTTTCCACTCCAGATGCACTGAACCAGAATCTACATCCTCCATGTGCTTCTTAGGCGCACATACACACGAACCTATAAGACTGCTGATGGGGGGTCTCGAAAATGTAGACCTTGTTAACCTGTAGATTCTGATTTCATAGATCCTGACTAGAAAGGCCAGTTCTCAGTGAGGGGTAGAATCCGAATGAACTGGTTCAAAGTCGTGTTGCGACCCTCTATCCGGACTCCATCTCACACATTATTAATTAGATGGGGTTAAGCTGATTTCCCCTCATTCTAGGCTGAGGGAGAGCTTTGGCTGTCAGAAGCCCAGCTGCCCCCCTCCCCCACCCCGAAGAGAACAACAACTCCACCTTGCAGCCTTTCGATATGCGGCCGCCAGCATCCATCCAGGCAACAGGTGTCCTGGGTACACAGGACAGGCCCTACAGCTTGTCGCTGCCAAGTCAACTTCTTCTGTCTTCAGACTCCTTCCCTGCCTCTGTCCCTCGCCACCCACAGAACCGGTGGCAGGCTTGCAATGACAGACCTTCTTGCCGTACCCCCTTACCGCCGAGGTCTTTCCAAGTGCCCTCTGTGAAAGCCTCGAGCCCTCTGAAATCCCTTCTCCCTTCGGCATTTCCCAGGTGGAGTCAGTTCTTGCTTTCCATGCTCTAGTGGGGGCTTGATGTCGGCCCTCCCCTCCCTCTTGGGCTCAAATGCACACCCCACTGGCTTCATATCAGTCCTAGGTCTTGGAATCCCAGCTCAGCCAAAGGCTTGGACCCCTTCTGCAAAGACAGAGAGACGGACCCTGTGGCACACGACGCCCAGAAGTCTCGTTCTATTACTCAATAGCCTGAATGCGAGGGTGCTTATGGGCTATTCAAAACAAGGGTTGGTAAAAGTCACCTGGGTTTAGCACATACTAAGCTAGCCAAGCACTTCAGCCGACAAACACAAGGGCGCATAATAGTTTACCACTTTGAAATGTCTTGAAGAGACGCAGGACATAAAGTACTTACTCTATATTTATGTGGCACCTACTATATAGCTAGGTACCAGATTCCAGAACTGAATAAGAACATAGTGGATTTATTCCGGGAACTTTAGAACGTAATAGGGGAAATGAGACACACAGCCACGTAGCAACCATGTGGTGGCTGTGGAACAGGTGTGGGAATAGCAGGAGCAATCAGAGGGCCCATAAGATGTCTAATGGATGGGATGGGCCATTCTCCAACATTTATCAAAGACCTACCTTGTTCTAGACTCCAGGAATAGAGTTAAAAGACATACTCCGTACTTTCCAAGTGCTGCCCAATTGACTGTGCAGACAGGTGAATACCAAACATAGATGGGATGCAAAGGCAACTCAGCACAGGATTTTAACCACAGAACTGTTCCCAGCCACACACAGTGACTGATTCTGAAAGACCCCTGGCTCTAGTCAGCCTGGGTGGCCAGGGAGCTTCCTGGAGGAAGCAAAGCCTGACTGGAGCTTGAATGACAAGTAGAAACTGAGCAGGCCAGGGCATTTCAGAGGCAGATAAGCACCCACAAAAAGGGATGGAGGTGGGAGAACACAGCCGGGATCTAGGAGTATCCGCATTCCTCCGCAGATCCTCTCCATGAGCACTCAGCTCTCGTGTGCTCAGTGCCGCTTATCAGAAGCAGACGTTGTGAGATAAGACGGCCTGCCGTGGGAACCATGTGAAGACCATCGAAAGTGACAGGTGAAGACAGTCAAGACTCAAAACAACACGCACATGCTCCCTCAGAGGACACTGTGAAGCCAGAGTTCCAAACTGGATGCTGATAAGCAGCCAATAAACCAGAGACAAATGAGGAAAGGCTAATTACTGTATGTATTTGTGTATAAGCCGAGTGGTTTTTTTTAAATACTTTTTTGGAGGATCTTACATCTCTTATCACAATCCATACATTCC
>NW_022103900.1:2096929-2099375 GCF_000313985.2 Echinops telfairi
ACTGGATTATGACACCAATACCAATAAATCAGTAAAAACTTAATGCAAAAATAGAGAATCCAGTATCATGCGTGTAGTGGGCATCTGCAATTTCTGCCACCCAGAACTCACCCCTCCCTTCTGTAATGGAATCTCTCTCCTGTGAGGGTCTCACGTTGTGCCCTTCAGGTGGGACTGGCCCTTCCTTACCTCTCCTGCATCCCAGTGATGGGCATAGGATCCAGACTTCTCTGAAGTGGCCCACACCTTCTGGCCCAGTGATTGGTTCAGAGGTGGGCACAGGATTTAGGCTGGGTCCACATCCTTCCCAAGACTATCCTGTTGAGGTTCATGTGAAGAAGCTATTGTTCATTGGGACCTGCCGAGTTGGTCACACATGAGCCTCGGATGCTCATACTCACCTTCTCCAAGTGGTGAGGGGATATGGTCTGACGGCCCGTGGATCCGCTATCCATCTCTGCACTTCTCGAGTATTTGGACTGATTCTAATTTTTGCTTGAGCCAATTTGAGTTGGCTTATATCACTTGCAATCAAAAGGGAAAAGAAAGCTTCCACTGAAATAGTTTCAAAGGGACTAGTTACTGAGGCCTTCCCGATGCGATTTGACTCTATGAGCATCAACATCGCACACATGGAAACGCTGCCTGAAAGAGTTGGCGTTTTTATTACCTTTTGTTTTGAGGAGGTACCATCGAGTCAGTTCTGACTCATCAACTGGGCCCCACGTGCAGCAGGGTGACACATTGTCCAGTCCTGTATCTTCCTAACGAGACACGTGTGGCCTGAGCACAGTGAAGTGTCCTGGGATTCCCAGGGTTTTTTTTTCGTGTTATTCATAATTTGTTATGATTCACACAGTTGCATGTCTTTTCACAGTCAATAAATCTTCCCAGTGCTCTCGGCTTCCAGCCAAGATCCATCTGATGTCAGCAGCGATAGCCCTTGTTCCATAGCCGCTTGAATTTCTGGTAGTTCCCTGTTGAGGCATTGATGCAATCATTTTTTACTTTGCTTCTTGAAAATTTCACTTGCATGTGATATTAATGATATTATTAAAAAATTTTCACATTCTGTTGGATCAACTTTCCTTGAAATGGGTACAAATATGGATCTCCTCAAGTTGATGGCCAGTTAACTATGTTCCAAATTGAGCTGTCAGTTTTCAAGTGTTGCTATCACTATGAATTGGATCATGGGTTGGAACCAACTTGACAGCATAGCAGCAACATCAGCTTTGCTGTAACAGACAAAGCACAGGTACATGTCTGTCACTAACAGTGACTTATTGTTTCAGAGTGTAGAAGGCTGGGTATCTGAATTCAGTTCTAGAAGAAGTCTTTTTTCTCTGTTGGCTCTGGGGGCGGGGGAGATCCTTTTTCCCTTTTAATAGCTGTGAGTCCACAGTTCTTGGAGTTCTACACGTGTCTAGAACCCAGGGTCTAGGAGGGCCTCAGCAAAAAGACCCTGGGTCCAAAAGGGCATGTTCCGCCCCAGCTCTTCTTTCTTGACAGTATTCAAGTCCCTCCTTCCTTTGCTTCCCTCTTCTAGATAAAAGGTGATGCAGGTCACATTCCAGAGAAACTCCCCTTACCTCCGCTCTGGACTGTGATCTGAGTAATAGCGTTGTATCCCACCCATTCTTTTTGTTTTTTTTGTTGTTGTTTTTTTGTTCTTTTTTCCCCCCCACCCATTCTAATACCCTTACAACTGATAGGCTGATCACATCAGAACATGTATGGGGGTGGGGGAGATAATTACATCATTATATAAATGTCATATTAGAAAATTACTTAACTGTTCCATCATCTCCTAGCCAAGTTGACACTTATTTTGGAGGCACACAGTTCACCCCATGTCAGATAGTGTTCACACAAAGCACGTGGTTTTAATTTAGTGCAGAGTTGATACCAACCAAAAGCATCATACCAAAGTGTCTTTCAAAAACACTTTGCATAAGTCAGAAACACTGCCTAACTTCATTCATCCCCTCCCCTAAACATGTAATGAGCAGATCTGGGACCATGCACTGGACCTGGTGCTAGGGAGAAATGGTGAGAAAAAACACAGAGCAATTGCAGTCTTGGAAAAGACAGATATGTGAGCAGATACACTAACGAAGTGCATGCTGTAATCCAGGACGAAGTGCTTCTGAGAGCCCGAAGGAGGAAGCTTGCCGCTTCCTTTCATTAGCAGTGAAAACAATCCTTTCATTTCAGTGGAGAGTAGATCGGCCAGCACGCTCACCTACCACTTTCAATTTAAACATATGAATTATGGTGAAGCAGATACTCTGACGCGTTGAGGAGTTTCCACCCCTTGCTCAGGTCCTGACCCATGCTGGGCAGGCTCAGAGAAGATAATGCATCGTCACTTCCTGGGTCAATTATGTGAGACCAACAAGAAAGAAAGCAATCTACCAACGCTCTGTTTCAGTCACCTGATATC
>NW_022103900.1:2100704-2134069 GCF_000313985.2 Echinops telfairi
TTGTCTTCAGCGTGCATGACTCATCTTTACTCAATCGCTGCTTCTGAGGCAGTAGGTAGCAGTACACATTTATAAGATTTGTCTCTTCCATCTGTCTTCCCATCACTAGTAGCAAAATCATCCTTCAAATGGGTGTGCGGTGGGGTCATCAGAGACGTATGAAGCCAGGTACTGGGCCCCGTCCCGATAGAGGGAGGGAGAGAAAGGGAAGCTGTCTCAGATCATAGCCAGGCTAGGTGTGGAGGGAGGAGGGAGGCTGGGTCGTGAATGGAACTCTGTCTTCAAAGTCTAACCAGGGAGAGAGGTTGAGCAGGGCCTGGGGGACTACCTGCTTTGTAAAAGCCCTCACTTAGTAGGGTTATTGAAGACAATTCCCCCAGACCCCCATTGCTGTGGAGTCAAATCTGACTCTTAGTGAAATCTTTATAAAAGCAGACAGCAACATCTTTCTCCCAGAAGGCAGCTGGTAGATTTGAACCACCAACCTTTTGGTTAACAATAAGTGCTAACCATTTTGCCAGCAGGACTCCTCCAAAACAACCTCAGACTCGCTCAACTCCTGATGCAAAGAACCAATCCTCCTCAAGAGTTCTGAAGACCCAAGAAGTAATGAGATACACACCAGTTTCCTTATACCCCCTCTCTTCTTGGCCTTTAATCCAGTCCTATGTTATCGGAAGCTTTGGGGCCCATTCACATGGTTACAGAATCCTCTTCCGCAAAAGGGATGAGGCAGAAGTGAGAAAGAACTCATGAGCCACCCACCTGTGTGAGGTCACTGGAAAGAGATTGGGCCAGCGAGCCTGGGCTCAGGTCAAATTAACCACCAAGTCGTTCGTCTACAAATAGATGATCCTGCTACTCGTTCAGCTATATCAAGGTCCGGTTGAGGAATACAGGCGACATAACAAACTGTGCTTCAGATATAAGAAATGATTTCATAGATTTAGCTGGAGAATTTTTCAAAAGGGATTTTTCACTTGCTTCTAATTGAATGGAA
Source organism: Echinops telfairi (assembly GCF_000313985.2). Lineage (NCBI taxonomy): Eukaryota > Metazoa > Chordata > Mammalia > Afrosoricida > Tenrecidae > Echinops > Echinops telfairi. The sequence continues at coordinate 2,101,705 of NW_022103900.1, forward strand.
CATGGAGGGGCAAAGAGTTGTTGGCATGAACTGTGGTCGCCATTCAATGGGAAAGCATGCTACTCCGTTCATTGTTTCGAAACAACACAATAGCTAACTTTGATATGCACACACCATGCCAGATTTACATGTGCCTTATAAATAGACTCGCATTCATTTCTTTATAAATAGCATTGATATTCTATTTATTAAACTAATTTAATTTATTATCTTTATAAATATTACAGGTGGCTAGACAAACATGCCTGTTTGTCTTATTTCTGCCTGTTAAAGTCACCATAGGGTTGTTTCATGACATCTACCCAATAGGTGGTAAGACCTCTATGCTGTTCGTGGCTGAAGCTACAGAAATGAAGAAGGCTCAATTCCTACCCTTGAGGAGATCATTGCTGTGTGTGTGTACAGAAAAAATGAAAATACACCATGATACTTGGCAACAGAGAGACATCCCAGAGTGCCGTTTGGGGTACACAAAACAGTGGACGCCAACTTTGGCACAGTCTTGAGAGGTGTTTGTAGACCATCAACAGAGAGATCTGCTACCAAGTGAGAAGGACACTGGGGAGAGTGGTGTTTGGAAGCCTTATCAGGAAGTGTGGATTATCACACTCTTAAGAGCTGTCTCTTTAACCCCAATGTGCAAGCCTTGGGGAGTCAGATGGCAAAATCAATCACGGATGCATCTGATTGCCAAGCCAGCTGGGGAGAGCTGGCTGGACTCCACTTCTCTGGAGTGGTCTGGGAGGGGCAGTTCTCTGGGTAGGCATTTCTGCCCATTTTCTTACTGCTTCTTTAGGGTGTGTTGTATGCAGCAGCTGACCTGACTAATGTCCTCCTCCCTTGGGTCTTTCCCAAGAATCCTGGGAGATCTGCCTCTAGATATCATTGAGACTGTGGAGAAGAGGAAAAGAGAGAAAACAAATAGAACTTCCCAAATGAGTTAGAACAATGAACTTGACTTTACTAACCCAAAGGGGAGCCCATGAAGGGGCACCATCCACCACCCACATCCCCCAGTGAACGTTTCCAGCTAACATTGAAAAGAACCACCAGATCTGCCTTGGAAGAAGCTGAGTCGTCAGAACCCCCATCAGAGGCACGGATGGCCTGACTTCATTTCATGTACTTTGGACATGTTGTCAGGAGAGACCAGTCCCTGGAGAATGACATCATGCTGGGTAAAGTCATGGGGCAGCGAGAAAAAAAAAGGGTGAACAAGATAGATTGATACAGTGGCTGCATCAATGGGCTTAAATATAAAAACAACTGTGAGGATGGTGCAGACCTGGGCAGGGCTTCACTCTGCTGCACACAGTGTCGCTCCTCCACGTCAGAGTAGGAAGTGACTTGATGGCACCCAACAGCTATAACACCCATCCCATCCCATCCCATCCACCGATGCATCTATCTATCTGTCTGTCTGTCTGTCCGTCTGTCTGTCTATCTATCTATCTATCATCTCAGAGGGGTCCTCAAACTATGGTGGCCCGCCGAGGACATTTATCCGGCCTACTGGGTGCTTTTGCCCCGTTTGTCTTTTTACTTCAAAATAAGATATGTGCAGTGTGCATAGGAATTTCTTTATAGTTTTTTTAAACTATAGTCCGGCCCTCCAACCGGTCTGAGGAGCAGTGAACTGGCCCCTGTTTAAAAAGTTTGAGGACCCCTGATCTATCTACCATAGCGATATCTACCTTCTCCTAGTTCTGATTCTCTGAAGAACCCCACGTAATACAACACACCTGCCCCTTCTTCCACACGACAGAGTTCTAGATTATTGTAGCGACTTCTCGTGTCTCCTCCGATGCGTCCCTTCTGCAGCTAACAACACTGTCCTGGAATCCTGTGGTTTGGGGCCCCGGAATCACACTGATTGATGGGTTGAGACAGAAGAACAGTCGTGAGGAGGGCACGGGACAGGGCAGGGTTCCGTTCTGTCGCACTGAGGGTCGATGGCACAGCAGTGCCAACAGCATTTCCTTGGCCAAGCCACCACGAGACGAAGCAAGAGAATGGGTATTCGTGTGGGCTCAAGTCACTTGGAAGAAAGCCTCCTACTACCCTTTCGAACAATTTCAATTAGTGTCCCACACATGTTATTCGAAGGCGATGGACTCCTGACCTCAGCTAATAAAGAGTTTGCACAATTGTAAAAATGTTGCTGATGGAAGAGACTGTAGGGACCCAGCTTGAGAAATCGGAGTCCAGAATGGTCCCTTGAATTGTGGCAGCCTGTCCAGCAAGGTGGAGGCAAAGTAAAGTCCAAAACACTGTGCTCAAGCTCTGGACTCCCAGCCAACAGCTTTTAGCGTCAGAGCTCTTGCCTATCATTTTGCTCCCGCCCATATAATTATACTGTAAATTAAAGAATGGCAGTGAAGGCGTAGTGGGTGACAGCAAGGTCAGTGGTTTGAACCCACCAGCCTGCCGTTGTAGGGGAGAAAGATGAGGTGATTTGCTCCAGGTAAGATTTAGATACTGTAAAGTGTCCCTGTGCATCTGAATCAACCCAAAGGCAGTTCTGGCTCCTGCACGTGAACAAGTTTTCATGTACCTTTCCTGGGGGATGAGTTTACTGGCAAGACTGGCGCCTTTGCTTAACCCTCAGCTTAGTCTCTTATGCCTAAGATTCTTTGGATTCTGGGAGATCCGCCCTGAGGTCAATCTGAGAGCTCTACACCCACACTCCGGGTCTCCTCATACCAGCTGTGGAAGATCCTCCTGGAAGCCTCCCAGGACAAGTCCTCCTGAGGGAAGCCGAGAGGAAACCACCCAAAGAGCTCGGTGAGGTTTCCCACCAATTCCAGCGGCATGCCCTGCAGGCTTCTCTCTGGTTCCTTCTAGCTAGACCTCCCTGCAGAGAATTTTCACCTCCAGCCCGGAGACAACGACTCAGACGCTATTATTTCCCAGGTGATTCTTCCAGATCATGTTAAAGTGTAGGTTCTGAGTCGGTCTTTCAGGGTCCAACCAGAATGAACCAGCTGGAAGCCTTGGTTCCTCAAGCCTGGCAGCGATCATCCCAAGAATTCAGCGAGACGGCTGCGGAATAAGGACTGTTGCTGTGGGGCTGACAGCTGCAACAGCCTGGGTAGGGAGTGTCCGTTTTCTACAGGCAATTGCGTTTCTGAGCAAACGGCCTGACCTGGGGTGGGGTGGACGCTCTAGCAGCTACTTCTCTTTCAAGTTGTTGAACCTCAAGTGGCAAGAGCCTTCACAAATCCCACGATCCCCTACTCCACTTCGTTGTCTCCACTTCGGACTCCCATGTGGGTCTGGGCTATGAAATAACCACTCCATGAACCTTCCCCCTCCCTCCTCCAAAACACATGAAGAGAGCAGACCGTGAACAGCCTAAGGACTTCCTTACCTAGATGGAGGAAGGTGGGAAGGCTTGAAAGATGAGGCTGACCAATTATGGCAGATAGTTGAATGAACTATTAATCATCTCATATCTTGGAATGCCAGCAAATGCATGTACAGCGGCTGAGGCTTTAAAGGAGGCTTTCGATATCATCTTTGCCCTTACGGAGCATACAAAATGGTCCCGGTACCAACTGCCATTGAGTTGACTGGGATATGTGGCAATACTTATGTGTGTCAGAATAGAGCTGCCCTCCACGGGGTTTTCAAAGGCCGTGACCTTTCACAAGTAGATCATCAGGTCTTTCTTCGGAGGTACTTCTGCATAGAGCCCAACTTTGGGTTACCAGCCAAAAATCATTCCTATTGCGGCAATAATAATGATGCTGTAGCCTTCTTGCTAAAGCCTTGGGATGATCTACCCAGGGACTCCAATCCAAGGTGGAAGGAGAGCTAAGACATTGGCAACCCTCAGAGACGAAGCTAAGACGGAGAGCTCCATGCACAGCTTCAGAGGTGGTACAGTATGATCCTCGGGTGGCACAAGTGGCTAACATGCTTGGCTGCCATCAGATGGGTTGGAAGTTTGAGTCCACCCTGAATCAAGGCATAGAGACCTACTTCTGAAAAACCAGCCCTGGAAAACCCTATGGAGCCATTCTACTCTGACACACACGGAGTCACCATGAGCCGAAGTCAACTCGATGTTTTTAATCGTATGACAGAGTGCTTAAGGAGCAGAGAGGTCACTGAAAGCTGGACTGCTGCCCTCGGGCCTCTCTTCCTTTAGTGCCTGTATGGCTGATGGCCTCTATGAAGTCTCTCCCAGCCCTTTGCCCATGGATCAGTGGTTGCTAAGAACCCATCTTAAGAGTCTCTCCATTGCGGCTGCTGGATGTTCAACTTGAATGGGTCGAAGGCAGTGCATTAAAATCACTGGCGAGCCTGAAAACACACTGATGCCCAAGACCTGCCTCACACCCATTGAACCAGAATCTCAAGGGGAGGAGGGCCCTGGCATCCGATTCTAAAGGGCAGCCAGATGGATAAACTACTGAGTTAGCAATGATGGGCATTGTGTGGCCTCACAGAGTCAAGGTATTGAAAGTTCTGCCCATAGAACAATTAGAACCAGGACTTTGAACGTGGTTCAGATCCATCCCGTTTCTCTCCACTTCTCCCCAAGAGCTACTGCATCATTTTAAACAAATTCCTCTGCGAGATGGGAATCCTAGCTAGCATTGGCTCTGGCTTATAATTTAGCCACTAGAGGAAAAAGGTTTCCATCTCTCAGTTTCCTATGGACCAGCCACCAAAAAAAAAAAAAATAGAAGAAGAAGGAAGAAAACGAAAAGCAAGCAAGCAACCCCCCTGGTGGCCCCTTCTGCCTGTGATTGAGAGATGGTCGTTGTTCCAGTTGCCTCGGGTTCACGACCTGACTCCCAGGCACGTGTGTTGGGGAAAGTAAAACAATGTCCGACTCAGTCTACAGACCAGTCATGTAGGTATCACCTAGGAATTTGCTAGAAATGGAAGCTCTCGGGCCCAACCTCAAACTGACGGACCGAGAGCCTGATTTTAAAGGCACGTGGAAGCTTGAGGAAGACTGCCCTGGCGCTCCCAGATCGGTTTCTCGGGTTGGAGAGCCCATCGCAGTTGCCAGGGAGTCAATTCCAACTCACGATGGCCCTCTCGGGTCGGAGTAGAACTGGGCTTTGCAGAGGCTATGAGCTTTCTGAAGTAGATCAGCAGACTCTTCTTCTGCGGCACCTCTGGGTGGATCCAAACCATCAACCTCTCATCGTTAACGACTTGTATTATCCACGTTCTCCAGGTCCCAGGTGTGTACAGGTTTGAGGTCCAACCCCTCACTGGGTTTCATGTCAAGCCCCCAGAAGAGGGATGCCACCACCCTGTGTGAATTGCTTTGGAAAGTAGCAGTACCAACGCCAGGTCTACTTTGGTTGGCAGGAAACCCAATCTTTTCCCTTCTCCAAAGTTGCCTCCAATCAGGCTCCTTGGAGCTGGTCTGTGGTTTTGCTCTAGGAGCCGAGGTGAGAGAGGGTACGGTGCTCTGGGCCAAACAGCTCCAGCAGCTGGTGCTTATCAGCGGCACCCTGTGATCCAGGCAGATGAGTCCACGCTGCCCTTCCAGGCTGTGGCCGTGTGGGAACTCCAAGCTTCCCATGGGAGTGAAAGACAGCGCACAGAAGGGAGAAGGGTGGTGTAGGGGGTGCTGGCATTCTGCCCTTGGCCTTGGAGCACAGAGCCCCCTCATCTCTGGCACCTGGCAGAAGCAGGGAGGGAAACACAAACACGGAATCTAGGTATCTGATAACTGTCTGCTCAGCGATGCGCCGGGCCCTGCCTAGAGAATGCCCATTTTCAAGTTCAGTGTGCTCCCGGGGCCCCAGGCCCCACCTCCGTGTCAAGACAACCAATTCCTCTTTTCCTCTTACCCTTTCCTCCCTCCTGTCTGTTTCCTTTCCAGCCCCAAGGGAAAAAGTGAAAATTACTGGGCACTCTATAAACATTAGTTGAAGAAATATATTGGTGTATCAACAAGCAAATGAACTTTTCCACATTTTGGGGGAAGAGAGTTGAACTTGGCTTTCGTCTCCTTTGATGGATAAATTCTGGGAAATGACATGGAATCACCATATTAAAATCATCACTTCACTCTTTTTTCGATTTCTCCTGTATTCCCGCAAACAAGAAATTATCTCTGTGGCTGTCCTCTAAATCCTTGGTATTTTATTCTTGCTCAAATGGGCCACAGGGAAACCCTGCCTTTTGATCTTAGAGATATTTTACTATCAGTAACTACTTCTGTTAGTCTGGGTACATTAGAGAAACAAATCCACAGAAACTCATATGTATAAGAGAAAGTTTTATATAAAGGGTAAATTCACATCAAGAAAAGATTCCAACCCAGTGCTGCCCAAGCCCACAAGTCCAACATTAGCCTACATGTCCAACACCAATCCACAAAGTCCTCCTCCATCTCACACAACACACACAATGATGCTGACTGCAGGAGAAAAGCTGAGTCAGCGAGCATGTAAGCATCTCTGCACTGGCAGGGGTCTCCACATGGGTGCTCCAGCACCCACGGCTGCATCGGGATAGGTCCATGTGGCTTCTCCTCAGGCATGTCTTGCAGGAAGTGAGCCTTGCCAGCTGAAGCAGGGAACTGGCTAAGGCAGCTGCACCCTGGTCCGTCCATCACAAAGCAAGAGACCCGAGAACTAGAAAGGGGAGGCTCACCGAGTCATTTATGCCTCCACCCTTCAATTAACCCCACATGTGCTTATCGGCCAGGTTGGCACAATAAACTTTAACTATCTCACTACCAAAATATGAAGATAATACCCCCTTCTCAATTGTTGGAGTGTTTTGGTCCCCCAAAGAAATCAATTTCTAATCTTTATTCTAGATGAGAACTGGAAAAGCATCATTGGAAAGCTAGTCTGAACCCTTCCTTTCATAGAGGAGGCAACTGAACCCCAAGGAAGGGAATAGATCTGTCCAAGGTCACACAAATAGTAAGGGGCAATGGTCTGTCTGGGCCACTGGCTAACCCATGAGTTCCTTGAGTTCAAGTCCAATCCCCTCTCCTTCCTACCACAGTGCCCGCCACTCGTCAGTGTGTTGTACTGTGGTGTCTTGCTCGTTGCCATGATTCTGGAACCTATGCCACCAGCAGCGCTACCCCTGGGGAGCAGGTCTCAGTGGAGCTGAGACTAAGGCAGACTGGTGGGAAAGCCTAATCACCGGCTGCTCATGAGCATCTTATGGAACACAGATCGTTCCCTAAGATACTGCTGGCAGAGAATCCCCCTGTGCTGCAGGGCACTCACGAAGGCACAATGGCCACAGCAAGGAACTGGAATGCACCAACAATCATGATTTTAACATTGGTAAAGCGGGACACCATTGATAAAACTCATATCCTGGCGAAATAGCCACATGGCAGCCGAAAACGGTATACCCTAGCTTATCGTGCATTCTTTGCAAAAATCAGGACTTTTTTAAAATGCCGTGGGACGTGGGAAAAACTGTTAAAAATCAAGACTGTCCCGCCAAAAGCGGGATGTCTGGTCACCTTACAAGTGTATAGCCTTCTATTCTGGCCATACTGACTGCCATCAAGTTGATGCGAACTCAAAATGAACCTACACGCAAGGGTAGATCTGGCTCTGTGAGTCTGAGACTGCGGTCTTTATGGGAGTAGAAAGCTCCGTCTTTCTCTGGCAGAGCAGCTGGTGGTTTTGAGCTACTGACCTTTCAATTAGCAGCACAACGTGTAACCACACCACCACCAGCAAGGCTCCCTCTATGGAGCAGTGAGAGGGGGTTGTAGAATTCCACCAAGCACGGTGTTCCAAAAAAATAGATTGTGTGTTTGGTTCGTCTTGAAGCAGATGAGTTGCATGTCCCTCAGGCTACACAGCGGCGCGAGGACACATCAGAAGCTCGTTAACACAGAGTCAGGAACAAAGGCTCACAGGGGCCTGAAGAAGAGATGCCACCATCTTCTCTCCCACTGCATCCCAAAAGGTGAGTGGGCTCAGGTGTGACTCAGGATTCTGCTTCTCCCACAAAGGAATAATGTAAAGTTCTGAAGGGGCACTCCTTGTACTTACACTAATTTATGTCCTCCGTGCTAAGCACTGTAGCACAGCTCCACTCGTCCTGCTCCTCAGACCTCCAGAGTAGGAGACCCAGGACCTTCTTGGACTGGTCCTTTCCATGCTTTAACAGCTCTTGATGGTGAACGGGGTGGGGGGTGGGGGCGGGGGAGTGTCTTCCTTACACTTAATCTAATTCCCTCATACTGCAGTGGAAATCCATTTCTTCTTGTTTGATTCTTGATAAGGAGGGGAGACACCTGGGGCCCTTCCTGGTGCTTGCACCCGTCCCGCAGGTTTCCCGTTTCATGCTGTGCACGTTCTTACCCGTGTCCTTGTAGCCCTCTCCAGCATCTTCCCCTCCCTCTCTTGATTATAAGGACCAGAACTAGCCGCAATACTTGGAACTGTGTACCAGCACCCATAATGGTTTATGTTTGCATATGCATTAGCTCATTTAAGACTTAAAGCCACCACCCAGTGACTTGGGTAAGCGTAGCTCTATCCTTGTTTCTATTTTGTTGATGAGAAAACTCAAGGAGTTGAAGGGACTCGCTTGAAGTCATAACCCTAGAAAGCAGTTGAACAAAGAGGCAATCCCAGGTCTTCTACAATATAGATTTCTTTTCAGGACACCTTCTACGCCGAGGATCCAACCTGAGTTGCAGAAGAGTGTGTCTGCCGACCAGCTCTTGCTTCGTCTGGACCCTTGTTTCTCTTCTGTATCCTGTTGACACTTGGCATCCCACTTGGCAGGGACTCTTGGAGGTCAAGAACCATGTCCTGTTCATCACAGATTGAATTGGATCTCCCCGCGTACTCCGTAAGGAGCCCTGGGGGCACAGTGGCTGACCTGTTGGGCTGTCAACCTCAAGATCAGATTGGTGGTCCGAATACCACCAGTTGCTCTGAGGGGAAAAGATGGGGTTTTCTGCTCTCATAAAAAGGTACAGTTCCAGAAACCCACAAGGGAAGTCTCACTCTGTCCTACACTATAAGTTAGAATGGTCTTTTGTTTCGTGATTTTTGGAGACGTTCCATAGTTGTTAAACAGAAAGAATGCATCGTGATGTAGGGATTGAACGAGTGACAAACACGTAGTAGGAGTCCTAGGGAAGGAGGCTCCTGCTCTCAGGGCTGTCGTGGTAGCATTTTGCCTACTTGAGGCAACTAGGCTTACCTGGCGAAAGGTACAATTATCCAGCTCCTTTAGAGTATTAAATGAATTCCTCTTTGGTAATTTTCCTAAAATAGGCTTCAGTAGTCGGGAGCGCCCTGTCCAACATTGTAACATGAAAACTACAAGCATGATTTAAAAGTGATTATAAAATATCAGACGTGTATATCATACTAATGTTGAATGTTAAATCAACCATGTTGAGGCATTTCGAATCCAGGAAATTCTTTTCTTGTTTAACGGATAGCTTTATTCTCCAGGGTCATTGACTCTCTGCCTGCCCCTGCCCCACCCCCCAGAACATTTCCAAACAGTAGATGTCTAATCTATCATTAAGCACATGGCTACTATTTATTGCTCACGGTGATGGGTCATATTTTATCCCCTGGATTCCTCACTTCGCACAGAAAAGCGACATAAAATAAGCCAGTTTAACACTTGTGGACTGTTGCCATCACTTTTGAGCTCAGAAAAGACAGCATGTATTAGAAAGCCCAACTTCTGTTTAGAGAGGGACCTGGCTTTTAATGGCTTTACAGCTTGGGAGAAGTTAAAGTTTAGATGTTTAAAACTAAATATTAGAGCTACAGTTCACATCTAAAAGCATAGTAAATCCAGGGACGCCATGTAACCAGGAAGAGTTAGGTTCCTAATAACATGCGGTAAAAATGGCTTTGTGCTCTATTTAGAAAGAAAGCAAGCCCCTGCATTTAGTGCTATAATCATGCTTCATTAGCAAATTAGGAGGCGGCAATGCATCTGTACTGGGATCTTCACAATTAATGAAAGTTGTAAGTGCCAAGGACATATAATATTATATTTTTCTTATTTTTATTCACTGTGAAAATGGAAGGGAAACAAGCAGTGTTTGATGTTTGGGTGTTTTTGTTTTTTTGTTTTTGCTGAAGTACCATTATAGGATTAAAAGGAAAAAAAGCAAAAGCTGAATAATTGTTTGCGTAATTATTTATGGCTTCTTAATCTAAGATCAGTTTTTTGTAGGTTCTCCAAAGGCAAAGGGGAAGTGGTTGCTTCCTGTACACAAACTTGCTTTGTCACATCAACAATTTGGAGACCATAATAAGCAGTATAGGACTTGGAAGTTTCTCAACCAGAAAGAACTGTCCCTTAAAGACTTTAAACTGAGCTCTTTGGTTTTGATGAATGCAAAGCTCCCTTGTTGGCAGCCATTGTGGTATTATTCACCAGTGCACAAGGGGAGGAAAGTTCTGGGATTTTCAGTTCTCACTAAGAGAAGTCCAATATGGAGAAATGAAAACGGAATATTATCCACAAACAAACCCCCAAGTATGTTCAGATGTCATAGCCTGAACTATAAATTGGTATAAAAGATATCTTAACAAGTTGGAGAACAACGACACCAAGCATGGATGACCTGCTAGCCTGGAACTGCAGATAACCTAAGGCTGGCTTCTTAAAAGCTTGACACCTGCTGGTTTTAAGATGTTCAGCTCGGGGGAGGTGACTCTATTATTGCGATGCAGTTTCTTGTCCAAAGATGTAATTAGAAAACGAAATAGCAACCAGGAAGCTGGCAGAGGTTCAGCGCTTGGTTTAGATGAGTCAGGGCTCGGGCTTGGTTTGAGAAGGACTCAGGAAAGTCAATGGGTGTGTGCACACTGCAGTCACAGGTGAATTGAACAGATTCCAATGGCCAGCCTTTCAGACTGCATGAAGAGGCCAGATAGGAAGCATGTTCAAAGTATGTGACTGGGGTTGAAGGTCAGGAATACCAAAAGACAGGCTGGGTTTGAAGTTCAAGTTTCGAAAGCACCACTTGGATTTAGAGCACAGGTTGAAGGATATGAAACTGACCAAGGGGAGTGGGCAAGGACATAACTTTGTTCTCAATTCACCTCTCCCGTATAATGTAACCACATTTGTTATTTTACTTTGACTAGTGGCTCCTCTCCTTTTCGTTGTCGGTCTCTAGTGAAATGTGTGTCCGTTTTATTGCTCTTTTCAAAGAACCTTCTGGTTTAATGGTCTCTCTATCAGTTTTCTATCTTCGATTATATTTATTGTTGCTCTGATCTTTGTTATTTCCCTCCTTCTGGTGATTTTAGGCTGTTTACTCGTTTTGCTAGTTTCTGGAGTTGCCAGGTTAGGCTGTTATTTTTTAAAGTAGATATTTATTGTTGTAAGTTTCCCTCCGGGTATTGCCTCTGCTGCATCCCATAAACTTTGGTACATTGTACTTTCTTTTCATTTCACAGTAAGAGATTTGTGACTTCTCCCTTGACCCATTGGTAGTTTAATAGTGGATTGTTCAATTTCAATATATCTGTGTATTTTTCAAGGTATTTTTTTCTGACATTGATGTCTACATTTACTTCATAGTTGTCAGAGAAAATACTTTGTCTGATTTTCATCCTTTAAAATTTGTCAAGACTTACTTTGTGACCTAAACTTACTTTGTGACCCGCAGAATAATCCATGTGCACTGAAATAGACTGCATATTGTGCTTTGGGTGTCTTTTCATTCTAGTTAGTTTATAAAGTAATTCTGGTTCTGTTCCTTGTTGATCTTCTTTCAAGCTGTTCTGCCCAATACTGAAAGAGGTATATTCAACTCTCCAACTATTGCTGTTGCACTTACTTCTCTTTTCAGTTCTGTCAGTGTTTGCTTTACAAAAGTAGGCGCCATGATGCTGCATGCATATGTTTGTGACTAGTAAATCTTCTTGATGAATTGCCCCTTTTATCACTGTATCTTTATTTCTTCTGATAGACTTTTGTTCATGTCTACTTTGTCTGATATCAAGATCGCCACCCCCGCTCTCTTTTGGTTATTATTCCCTTGGAGTGTTTTTTCACCCATTCACTTTCAAACTATTAGTATCCTTGGGTTTAAAACGTCTCTCTTCTAAATTGGGACAATTACAAGTAAATCTATTCTATCATTCTCTGCCTTTTGATAAGAGCATTTAGTCCATCCACATTCACTTTAATTACTAATAAGAAATTACTTACATCTTCCATTTTGTTGGTTTTTCTGTGTCTTAACTCTTCTTTAGCTTATGCTTTAATACTGCTTGCTTTTGTGTTTCCTTGGTTTATTTTAGTGAGTCTTTTTGACTCCCTTCACCTTTCCTTTTGTGTTTGTTTATATGTAAATGTATACATATATGAGGATGAAGATCAAGAACTGCAGCCTTCAATATGGATTGCAACTCAATATGAAGAAAACAGAAACCCTAACAAATGGACGAATATAGGTAACATCATGATAAATAGAGAAAAGATTGAAGTTGCCAAGGATTTTATCTTGGATCTTATCTTGCTTGGATCCACAACCAATCCTCATGGAAGCAGCAGTCAAGAGAACAAGCAATGCATTGCATGGGATACATCTGCTGCACAAGACTTCTCTGGAGTGCTGAAAAGCAAAGATGTTATTTTGAGGACTAAAACGTGCCTTACCTAAGCCATGGCATTTTATATATCTATATCTATATATCCATGTGTTTACACACATACACATACACACACATGAGGGGGTACCTCCCAAAACACAGAATTTGTTTTCAAAGATGAGTATTTAATTTTTTTTTTCAAAAAGAACCTTATCACCTTCAAAGTACTCTCCATTACACTTAATACATTTGTCAAATCTGAAATCCATTCTTGGAAACATTTTCCCAACTCATCTGTTTGGATGGCTAACAGTACACCTCCATCGTTTTTTTCTTCACCTCTTCTACATCATCAAATTGCTGTCATTTCTTGTCCCTCTGCATTCATGAAAACAAAAAGAAGTTACGTGGAGTGAAGTCAGGTGAGTAAGGTGCATGGGGCAAGAGAGGGATGGTGCTTTTTGCCAAACACTAGCGCACTGAGATGGCTGTGTGAGCAGATGCATTGTCGTAATGGCAAAACCAATCCTGTCTGCCACAAATCAGGCCTTATTTTGTCACACTGTTACGCAATCTTCGCAGAACCTCTCAATAGAAAACTTGATTAGCGGTCTGACCCGGTGGAACAAACTACAAATGCACTTCAAGTTGACATTTTCATCCACTTGGGAAATTGATGGATATCCAGAATAAGGTTTGTTATCAACTGACATTTCACCTTTTTTGAAAGGAGAAAATCACTCGTACACTTGAGTTTTTCCTATAGCACTGTCCTTGTAAGCTGTGTTCAACATCACAACAGTTTCTGCAGCATTTTTCCTGAGCAGGAAACAAAGTTTCACAGATGCACGCTGTTCTCTTAAATTGGCCATCACACACACACACACACACACACACACACACACACACACACACACAACAAGGTTCGAGTGAAACGGCATTTACAAAAAATTTCACTGTGACCAGAGAGAACCTTCCCAGATGATGCCACTGGGATCACTAATGCAGAGCAAGTTGCTCCATGCTCGCCTAGTGGGAACAATGTGGACTATGAAAGCTACACTCTGCCTAGTGCACTTCTGATTCGGGGGGATACCCCCTGATGTGTGTGTTTATCATATAATATATATATGTAAATCTATAATCTATCTATCTCTATATATATGTATGCCTAAGTATATATTTTCCCTCTCCCTTAGGAGTTAGCAAGGAGCCCTGGTAGCATAGTGAGTTACACTTGGATTGCTAACATCAAGGTAAGCAGTTCTAAATCACCAGCCAGGACAAAGAGGAGGCTTTCTATTCCAATAGAGAGCTACAGTCTCAGAAACCCACAGGGGCAGTTCTCATCTATCCTAAAAGGGGGCTATGCCTTGGAATTGACTTGAGAGCTGAGGGTTGGGTTTGGAGGGGTGAACATGAACGTTACATTTAAGGGCTCTAAGACCAACAGGCGAGATCTCCAACTCAAAAGATGAGTCAGGCATCTGAGTGCGCAGTGAGTGTGTCAACGAGGGTGAAAATGGTTGCACAGTTTAAATGATGGAATCAGTGTCCCTGCCTCGTACATGTAGAAACAACTGGATTGGTGGATGGTTTGCTGTGCTTGTATTCCCAACAGTGACAACAATCAAATAAATGCAATTTAGAAATAAACTCTTATTCAGAACCCAATTCAAAAGAGCGGGCGCCTTGATGAGATAGAGGTGGGAGAAGCAGTGACCCATGACCGCGCCTGCATGGCTCTGTCGCTGACCCAAGGAGGTCACTCCTGAGAAACAGTTCAGAAAAGGTTAAGAGCATATGGACTCAGAAAATGCTTTTGAAGTTCTAGGTTTAATCTATATGTTTGATGATATATAAAGTCTGGATGTTCTTCATTTACCGGTGTGATATAAAACTATTTTTAACACTATTCATCACCAAAACAGTTTCTAATCTGTATTGTGTGGGCACCAATTAATCAGAAACACCAGCCCTTCAACACACCAGTTGCTGTCCTAGTGCACAGTAGATGACTCTAAGTGCTGCCCAGATGGAAACTTCTATCCCTGCAAATGCTCTGTCACTCTCTGTTCTCCCTGTGCTACGCGCCACTAAGGAGCCCTGTGGAACAGTGGCTCAAGCACTTGGTGGCGACCTAAACGGTCAGTGGAACTGACTCAACGGCAGTCGGTTTGCTTCCTTTTTTTCCCCCCTAAAATGATCTGCTAGCATTCAGCCACACTCCAGAATTAGACAACCACATTACGAACCAGATGTGCCCTTTTCTCCTGTCCATTAATTCACGGCATGGTGAACACGCACCACAGCTGATAAAGCGTGAAGTGATGAGATCGGCCCTGCCCAAAGAACAATGAACGGTACTCACGCACAAGTTCGGCCAGTTTCAGGGTGCCTCGGCAGAGTTGCTAGCAGGAGCGACAGATCTCTTCAAAGAGCCTTGGGAAGGAAGTCTTGCACAAAAGCAATGTCCAAGGAAGTAGTTAAGGAAACAGTTACGTCAGGAGGTCAGCATGTGATTAAGGATGGGTTTGCAGTAAGAGAACCCCATCCTAGATATCATGGTTGCCTGGGAAGACTCACCCAAAGTTGTATGCGTGGAAGATGGGAACAATGGAGGTGTGGTTACTAAAACTGGGACTCAGCTCCACAGGAACCCCGCGAAAGGGGCTCTGTACACTGATCACATCAATTATCCTTTCTCTATCCAAAGACATCCGTTGTCTGCCCTCCCTAGACCAAATACTGGTGTATAGGCAAGTATCCCTGAAAGGATTTCAACTAATCGATAGATATTACTAAAGACGGGAACTAGGAATGTGCACAGTAGACGTCAGAGCACACTGTTTCCCAGGAAACCTTTCCGATGACCTGAAGTGTATGTGTCCATATATAAAACCACTAGCCTATTTGTGTGTCTGCTTTCTCCATTAAACCAAGTTCTTTGAAGACGTAAACCATGTTCTACTCAACTTGGTATCACTTGTACCAAATACAACAGCTGGTATCCAAAAGCAAACACATCAAACAAAGAGCCAGCCTGTTGGTTCTGACTCAGAGCACCCCGTGTGTCATAGGATTTTCGATAGCTGGTTTGTTTTGCAAGCAGCTGGCCAAGCCTCTATTTCCATGGTACCTCTGGGTAGGTTCAGACCACCAATCTTATGGTTAGTAGCCAAGAGCACACCATAGGTTATACTTAGAGACCGTAACCCCCCAAAACCCCAGACTCATGGCTATTGGGTAGGTGCCAACTCATAGAAACCTTATAGGCCTGGGCAGACTGCTCTGGTAAGTTTCTGAGATGGTAACCATTACTGGGGGTAGAAAGCCCTGTCTTTCTCGCGAAGAGTGGCTGGTGGTTTCCAACTCCTGACCTTGTGGATTTCAGTCCAACTCATAAACCACTGTGCCACCAGGGAACCTTATTAGGAAGTTAATAACCAGATGACATATAGAAGAATAAGAAAAGTGAGTGAAGGGAGATGTCGGACAGTGTAAGATAGGACAACATAAAAATTTATAAATTATCAAGGTTTCATGAGGGAGAGGGGAGAGGAGAGCGGGTAGGGAGGAGGAAAAACGAGGAGCTGATGCCAGGAGCTTACGTGGAGAGCAAATGTTTTGAGAATGATGAGGGTAACGAATGTATAAATGTGCTTTATACAATGGATGGATGGATGGATTGTGATAAGAGTTGTATGAGCCCCCAATAAATAATTTTTTTTAAATCAAAAGAGGAAAAACATATATATATAGAGAGAGCTGAATCAGTAGATGGATGGATGGATGGATGGATGGATGGATGGATGGATGGATAAACAGTTTGAGCTCAGCAGATAAACAATGTTCGTGGGGCCATGGACCTAGACAAAGAGCCCTGAGCAGGAAAGCATATGCACAGAGGCAAACCAGAAGGCTCAGGCTGGACACACTGAAGAAGACAGCAGGTGCCGTATCGGGTAGTGACGGGACTGGCCCCTGTCTAGATCCTCTTGCCCAGAGCAAGAGCTGGGCACCGTCCAGGGCCTAGGCTGCTCCCAAAGGCTTGCGAGTAAATGTGACTCCATTGTGCACAGCAAGATTTCCAGGAAAGTCAATAGAGGACACACAAAGCCTGATTCTCAGGACTTGTAAGATACTTATCTATCTCTGACTTGAGTGGCTTTCCCCAGGCCACAGGAAGAAAATAAACATCATGAAAGGGCCTTAATTGGCCTGCCCTGTGCCAGTAGTAACATAAGTTACCATGGCAGCTAATGCACACACTTCCTTCTCAATAAAGAATACCTCCGTATCTGCTTTCTGAAGCAAGAGTGAATGAAAGAGGACAAGAAAGCAAGTGTGAATGAGAGAGGACAAGAAAGCACAGCTACCCTTCCTGCAGAAGATGCCCCCTTCCTACTGCCTTTGCTTTTCGGGATCCTGTGTGCAGGGTGAAGCTCTGGGTCCCAGAGCCAACCAACCCTGACTCCATCACAGAGGCCGCCGCGGCACCACACAACGGAACACTTAGCTCCAGTTGACCGCTGGATGGCATTTTGAGGGACCAGAGGGAATTGGGAGGATTATTCAGAGTCCACTTAGGATGACATCTGCAGTAATTATGGAAGAAGGAATGAAACACGGAACACTTTTGGAAATAATTTCTAGCTTTAAAGTGGAGCGGATGATCTTATAAGATTTTAGGATGACATGATGCTAAGTGGACGTGTTTAAAACTTTTCGGTGGAGATGATCTGGAATCAGATCCCAACTAATGATGGAAAGGGCTCGGGGGCGGGGGCAGGGGTGGGGGTGGGGGCGTGAACTTACTTCTTTGTTGCCTTGGGTGAGCTCCGGCCTTTCTCCTTCATAGAAACCAGACACAGGAAAAAACCTCTGAGGTCATCTTATGGCTGCCCTGCAGGGTCAGTGCTGGTCTATTCAATACTGAGTGAAGGGCTTTATTCAGGCCATTTTGAAAGGATTTGAGTAATGCAGCTCCTACCGCTTCCTTTGGCAAATTTTAGTATTCACATCCTTGAGCAAAAATTTGGGTTCCTTTAAAAAAAAATGGCAGGCAAAAAATGGCTGAGTGTTGTTGCCCAGGCAGCAACCCACTGCCTCTGCTGGTGGTGGGCACCCGAGAGTCAGTTCCAAGTCGGAGTGACCCTCTGCGGGAAAATAATACTGTCCCCGTTTTCTAGGGGGTAATCTTTACAAAAAAAGATAGCTGAGTTTTTCCTCCTTGATGGGTTTTTAACAGCCAACCTTTCCGTTGTCAGCTAAGTGCTTACAAAATGTGCTACTGGGTCTCCTCTGCTGTTGGAAGAAATGCCATGCCTGTTAGTGGGGCCTCACAAAGATGCTTAATATGGAGCGAAACTACTAGGAGGCTCTTTTCCATGTGGGGGTCACCTTGGCCCCTTTGACACACGGTCCGCTACATGCTCTGGAATGGAAGCATGTGGGTCCAGGGAGGGAGAGGTGAAGATGGCACCATAGGGCTTTCCCAACTCTTGCCACCTGGGAGGAAAAGGGGACAAGAAGGGAAACCCACAGACTCAAATTCCAGCATTACCCAGTTCCTGAGTCCGCCCTTCCTCCTTCCCCAGACCCCTTGCTTGCCAACTATTCACCTGTCTCTTCAACCTGAGCGATCCTTGCTGGGATTCCCCAAACCGTCCCAACTGGATGACATTTGTAAAAACATAAAAATATGTTTTATTTAGTCCCTCAAAGCAATCCCACCCTGTGGGGTCCATTCCAGCTCATAACAACTAAGGAGAGTGCAGAATTGTCCTACGGGTTTCCAAGGCTGTAGATCGTTGGCGACAATGACGGCGACATCTTTCTCCTGCAGAGCTGCTGGGGGTGGAAGTGCCGCCAACCTCACAGCTAGCAGTTGATTGCTTAGCCACTGCGCCACTGGGGCGCCTCCGTGTAGAATCGATTGCAACAACACCACCATCTCATTTAACGTGTACTCAATATAAAAATTATTCATGAGCTGTCTTATATTCTCGGCACAGTCTTATTCCTATTGTGGTGACTGGAGATGTCATACAAACTATATCATGGCGGCACTTTTCACCTGTACAATTCAGTGAGATTCATTGTTAGCAGGGAAGGGGAGGAAGGCCCTTAGTGAGATGGATTGACAGTGTGCCTGCCACAATGGGCTCAGGCACAGGGACAATTGGAAGGGAGGCACAGGACCGTGCAGTGTGTCATTCTGTTGTGCACAGGGCTGTCGCTATGGGTCACAGCCCACCTGATGGCCCCTAACAACAACGGTTTTTATCACAGTGTGTAACCATCGTCTCGGTTCTTTCCCAGATGTTCTGGTCAACCCTAACAGGAAGAAGCTCAGTGCCCTTGGGACCACGAATGGACTTCAGACACAATATATTTGTCTATTGGAGATGCTTCAGAGATGTAATTTGATCACTAACACGGTCCTTCTCAGCCCCCTTTCCCCCTGATCCCACCACTGCCCTTTTTCGCTTTGACACAAGAATGACCGAGATCAATATCATAAGCCGAATTTGAATTTGAGCCCATGTCAAATGGTAACTCTTCCTGCTTCTGGGTAAGAGTAAGAGTATGTGATGTGGGAATCCGGCAGCTATTGGGTGCGAGGCATTCCATTAGCCCATTGATCAAAAGTGGCAGGAGAGGCTAAGGAAGGGGCATATTGCACCTATTATTAGCGTTTCATAGCAGCCACTCATCACCAAAATTAAGTGCAAAGAGAAAGAAGTAGGGTAACATCAGAAACAAAATGTAACTTATTAGTTGACTATATAGAGTCACAAAGCAGGGAAAGGAAGTTGGTCTGGTTCCCCTAAGGCTGCTGTCACCCAGTGTTTTAACTCATGGTGTCTCCTCCTGTGGCCAGAGATGACTAATGGACTCCCTCTCAGCTCCCTGAAGCCTCTCCCATTTATCATTGGCCAAAGCAGAGACCCTCCTCACTGCCCACACCCACCCCTGACTGGCAAGGGAGAGATGGAGGAACTTGGGACGGGTTACTGAACTGAGTGAAGAGTGGCACTAACTCCTGTGATACCAGTGCCTTGATGGCCCCTCTCTCTGAAGCACCAGTATGCCCACTGCCTACGCCAGTGTAGACATTTTTTTCCTTATAGTGCCATATATTTTTTGTATTTTAGCGGCTTATTGACATATAATTTACATAGCATACAATTCAATGGTTTAAACATATTAAAAAGAGTGTGCAATCATCACCACAATCAATTTTGGAACATTGTTTTTATTCTTGTACTTATCATTATTAGGCCCCCCTTCCCCCCAACCTACTGCCATACCCTAAGTTACTACTAAATATCAATTTACCTATCCTAGATTCCATATTAAAACAAACAAAAAACCCTCAAAACTTCCCTGTACCCAGCAATCACAAGATAGGATACACACAAAAACACAATCCAAAAGAAAACTGAAAATAATAAAAACTAGAACAAATTTAAAATGAGTCAAAAGAGAGACCAAATAATACAGTGTTAAATTTTAACCTAACTACATCTGCACTGTTCTATTTTCTAATGTGCTCTGTCTGAGAGTAAGGCTATTCAGTGGTCAGAGGGGATTCACCATGTGAGTGCTCTGCAAATGGATTTTGGACTTTTACTTTCATGCCTTGCCTTCTGCAAACCAGGTACATACTCAGAATTTAAGCTTGGATACAGTTTCCTCCTCCAGTCTTGTATTTTATTATAGACAATCCTTGGATCACACAGGCTGGTATGCTTCTTCCAGGTGGACTTAGCTGACACCACATTGAGATGGCTGCTTGTTTTAAAGACAAACTTTTAAGACCCCAGAAGTTATTCTTTCTGATGGCCAGGCACCATCTGATTTCTTCACCACACTTTTCTAAAACATCTATGTCTTCATTGATCTCCTAATGAGGGCAAATATTAAGTAGGACCATGTCATATGATTAATTGTTCTTAGGTTACAGTTACTATTAAGTGCAAAGTCAAAATCCATTAATATATTTATGGTTTAGGTATGGTCCACTTTAGAGTCCCTGCTATCATTTTATTGAGTAATATTATAAAGTATCCCCACGAAGCATACGGTAATTGTATTGATAGTATCATTAACGTAGTCAATGGTATAGAATTTAAAGTACTGTTGCGAAAAGGAAGTCTACATGAATAGGATATCTTTTTTTTTTTTTTTTTTTTACATTTTATTAGGGGCTCACACAACTGTTATCCCAATCCATACACACATCAATTGTGTAAAGCACATTTGTACATCGTTTCTCAAAACATTTTCTCTCCATTTAAACCCCCGACATTAGGTCCTCATTTTTCCCCTCCCTCCCCGCTCCCCCCTCCCGCATGAGCCCTTGATAGTTTATAAATGGGTAATTTGTCATATCTTGCCCTGTCCGACGTCTCCCTTCATCCACTTTTCGGTTGTCTGTCCCCCAGGGAGGAGGTCACACACAGTTCCATGTAATCGGTTCCCTCTTTCCTACCCATTCTCCCTTTACCCTCCCTGTTTTGCCACTCACACCACTGGCCCTATAGGGCTCATCCGTCCTGGATTCCCTGTATTTTCAGTTGAATAGGACATCTTTTCAGACAAAAATACATAGATTTTTGACTTGTACAAATTAAAAAACTTAAGTGACTGGACACTATGCAAACAATGAGGTTGGAGAGAGGGCAAACTTTTCAATAACACTCATTCACTAAGGCAGAACTAAATCTGCTGGCCTAAGATATGTCATAAAAAAGCAAAGGAAGTATTAAAATGGCAAATATATTTTTTCAGTCTTAAATTGCCACTTACTGGGCACCCTCAAAGCAAGAGATTTGAACCAAAGTCCAATGACTTCCAAATTCATAACCGTGGGATAGTCATCATCTGGTGCTTCGCACACTAGGGCATTTCAGCCTTAAATCCAAGGGAGAACTTCAGCCCTAAGTCCAAGTCCTTTCATCTGTTATTCTTTCACTGCCATCGAGTTGAGTGTGAGTCACACCGACCTTATAGATCAGGGTAGATGACCCCTGTGGTTTTCCAAGACTGTAACTCTTTATGGGAGAATTCTTCCACACGTCACCTGGTGCTTTCAAACTGCTGACCTTGTGGTTAGCAGCCCAGCACATAGACAGCACATCAGAGCTCCTTTTAATCTGCTTCAGGTGTGGTTAAGGTAAAGTCCAGTTTGCTTAGTGGGATTTCCAAATTGAATCCTCCTAGTGTTGTCTATGAAAGTTATTGTGCACCTTAAAAGGACAAAGTCTAAAGTCCCGGTTATCTATAGCATGCGGCCTTGGGTCAGCAAGTCAACTCAGCCCAAAATGCCTGACTAGGGACATAATACCAGAGTCGTCTCCTATCGGGGGTCTGTGTAAGTGCTGCTAAGCATTTTCCCCAAAGGCGGGTTGCCTGGGGCTATGTTGGTATCACCCCTTTGGCAGAGTCGGTGGCATGGTCCATAGATCATCCAATAAGCAAGCTAAGCACAAGGTTATCTCTGCTTACTTAATAATTTGCAGTGAACAATTTCATGTGGCTTTCAACACAAGTAAGTCCTGATTACTTTGCTTACTGGGGACTCTGCCTGTGTCAGGAATGGCAGTCTGCAGAGGCTGCGATTCTGTCTGAAGGTGCTGTGAGCGGGAGAGACAGATGCCAGCCAGAGTGGGAAAAAGAATCTTTGATGCGGTGGGAAGAATGTGAAATTGTTGACTGAAGATCAGTAAGTACACATAAGCAGGCTCATGTTTATCTTGTTTATTGGCTAATCTGTCACTGGTTTGGGGGTTGGTGTGTGTGTATGTGTTTTAAGTCAAACCTAGTCTTTGTAACATGTTCTCTTTTATTAGAAAGTATTGGCCAAGATGCATATATTGGGCAAGGATTTTAGGATTTTTTTTTTTCCCAATGGAGATTTTCAGAGTAAGCAATTCCAGAAGTTTTCTGGAGTTTGTGGCCAAAAAAAGTAGGTGGGGCAAAAGAACAGCCCTGCCCTAGCATTTTTATTCTTTTATCTGAATACCAAACTCCTTATAGTCCTGGGTAGAGTTCTTCCCAAAATGTGAAGGCTATGAGTTCAAGATGCCCTATTGTTCACACCCTGCGTGCTGACGTCCTTTCACCATTGGCTGTAACCTTTCCCGGGTCCTGGCAGGAAAAACTTCAGGTCACCAGCAGCGGGTGGCCTGTCCACAGGAACTTCCCAGGCTAGGTCTATCCAAGGCAGAACTGAAAGGGATGGAGGCAAAGGGGCTCCTGGTTCTCAAGACATGCCTCTCCTGGGAGTTTACATTTCATTGACACATCCTGCCTCCAACCCTGACACCGAGGCTGGGTCCATCCCAAACTGGAAACACGTCTGCACGTGGCAGGAAGTTTCTCTGATTCTGAAAGACGGTGCTGGAGAAACGGCACTTCATTCTAAGCAACAGGGGGAACCGATGTGGGAGGGGAGAGGAACAGGAAGGCAAGCCAGACTTTGCCTGGGTTTTACCCTGCCCTTCCTGATGCTTGTGGGGGGTGGGGGGGGTGTACAAAGGAGGCCTCACACATCAAATATAAAGTAAGGAAGACAGTCATTAAGTCTTAAAAAGGACTAAGACCAAGACATGTCATCTGAATGAGGAGGCACTAGCTCAAGGTCATACGGCATCTAGACATTTGCTGAATTACAGAGCTTTAAAAAGGACAGGAGAGGTCCAAGGAAGCTGTCACAAAAGCATGATGTTGGCAGCAGGTCACTCTATCAGTAGATTACAGGTGGGGCTGACACATTATGTCAGGACAAAAGGAGTTTACAGGATTGTTTCCAGGGACTTCCTCCCTGCAGTCAGGGCCCTTAGCATCATCAGCTCCATCAAAGACACCCCCAGGCAAGCCCTGACGGAGACTGTGAGGAGGAAGTGAGAGGCCTTCAGCAATGGGACCTTAATGGCAGAAAAGCAGGAGTCACATTGCTGCAAGTATTGATGGCAAATATTTCTCCAGCTGGGGTTTGCCTTTAAATAGCGATTGCAGACCCAGCAGGCGGGCTGGAGAGGGCTGGAGGTAATCCACTTTCCAATGCACGCTACCTGCGGGCAAGACTGCTCCCATCCCTGCACATGGGTTTGGGGCTGTCCCTGTCATTCATAGCCTTCTGCCAAATGGGTGCTCAGAATTTAAGTTCTCCTGCACAGCAAAATGTAAAACTCGTTTCCCCGCAGAGAGGATGTGGAAATGGAGGGAGCTTGTGGACCACCGAGCGCTGCTATTTACATTAAGCCCTCTCCCCAGAACTGAGCTTGTTTGCAGGAGGCTTTGCAGTGCCTGGCTTTCCATTCGGATGGCTCCATTTGCAGGACTTTGGCTTTCTGAAATTCTTTTGTAAAACAGGGCCTCAAATCCCTCCTGTGGTCTGCTGAGAGATCCTCTAGGAGGATTTGGAACAAGGCTCAGCATTCACTAGGCGCAGTGGCCTTCCTTTCTCTTCTGCAATGGCTATGCTAATGAACCTGTTAGGCGTCCAGGTGACCGGCTAGCTCGACGCAGCGGGGAGCCCTGCCTCTGAACTCCTGGTCTGCCGCATTTAGAAAGGAAAAGCGGCTGCAGCCAGGCTGAGGGGAGGGGTTGGGGAAGGGGAGAGAGTTTGGGAAGCTTTCCAACATTCAAGTCAATGTGCAGAGATGTGAACGGTCACACTCTCCTTGTTAGTAGCGGTGATAAATGGCTGGGCAGGCAATCCTGCCCCACGAGGATCGCTGAAATTGAGCAAGCCTCCTGGAATGAACGAGCAATTGAGGAGGAAGTGAGAGGCCATCAGCGATGTGACCTTAGTGGCGGAAAAAGTCATGTGTCACATTGCTGAAAGACTTGATGGCAAATATTTCTGTCTGGGGTTTGCCTTTAAATAGAAATTGCAGGCACAGCAGGCTCGGGGGCCTCACTCCCAAGCACAAAGTCTAGTCCCTGCGGAAACTTCTAGGAAGGGTTTCACAGGGTTGGGGCACTACTGTAGAATGCATTTGTCTCCCCAAAAGGTAGGGATCCCTGGTGGCATAGTGCTTATGAGTTGGGCTGCAAGGTCAGCAGTTCAACATCACCAGAGGCTTCTTGAGAGAAAGATAGGGCTTTCCACTCCTATATCCCAGGGAGCAATGCTACCCTGTCCTATAGCAAGGGAGTCATAGCAAACTCACTCTAACTGAGGGCAAGTCTTTTTTATTTTGCCAGTCAATGGTCAAAAGGAATCCAATTGAGACTGGATTTTTGTAGCGACTTGAAATTGACTTAGGCCCCCCCCCTGCAAACTGTCACCATTTGCAAGCCTAATACTCAGACTTTAAACTCTAATACAGTTTTCTGGATGAGTAACACCAATTAAGTATACATGGATATATAAAGAGAGAAATTTACTTTAAAAAAATGGCTCATGCAATGATAGAAGCTGGCAAGTCCTAAATCCATGGGTCAGGCAAAAGTCTGGAGGCCTTTACTGTTCATGTGGTTGCAGGGGCTGGTGAATCCAAAATCTGCAGACCAGGTAGCACACCAGAGACTTCTGCAGGCTTACTTCCCAAGAAGTGGAGCTCAGACGAGGCAAAGAGTACAGGGTCAAGAATGAAAGAGAACTTTGCCAGCACACCCAGGTGTGTGCTGGAAGCAGGCCACATCCCTAAGGAAATTACCCTTTGAACTGATGGGCTGCTACTCTCCAGCCTTCTAAGTCCTGTGTAACATTCAAATTCCACAGCTTCTTCAAGGAACCTACCTTTAAGATATGAGATGTCGTCACAGGATGTTGGAAGATATATATCATATATAGCCCATAATTAACCTGTACTTTCCTTCTTGATAACCTCTCTCTTGAGCCCTTTCCGCCCAGGAAATTATCTCATTCCAGCAAGTGAGGATCCATTATGAACAGACATGGCCCACTGAGCATACGCAGAAAGGGCAGTCATAGCCAGCAGACCGCTGCAGCGCGAACATACTTTGGCCACAGAAAGAAAAGTTACTGGAACGATGACACTACACCTAGTCAGAAGACAATTGATATCGAGAGCTCCGATGAGCCATTTATTGTCAAGAATCAGAACCCCAATGCATATCCAAGACCCTTCCTCCAAAGTCTGTTCCATATTCATAAGCCCCTCAGTTTACTTCCTGGTGTGCAACACTCAAACCAAATCACTGCCATGGAGTGGATGCTGGCGCCTCGCAAGCAGGGTAAGCCTGCCCCTGCAGGTGACTGAAGCCGTGCCTCTGTGTGAGGGGAAGAGCTCCTCTTTCTCCCGCAGATCTCACTGTTGGACTTGTAGCTAGCAGCCCAACGTGCAACCCACTTCCCACCAGAGCTCCGACTTGCGGTGTCGATGTGTAAAACTGGGTAGAGATGTGCCAGCTTCCTTTTCTGGGAGCTTGTCATGCTGACTCCAGGCACAGATGGCTCCTTGTTTGATCCATACAGTCCAGCTGGCCCCTTTCCCTTCCATCCGCACTCTGTCTTTGACTCTCAGCGGCGCCAAGGGCAATCTGGGTTGGTAACATTTCCCTTGCCAGGATGACACACAGCATTGGCGGTCTCAGGTCCTTCAGTCCAGTACAACAGTGTCCTTATAAGAAGAGGGAAAGTTGGATACAGACACAGACCTAGGGAGACGAGCGTGTGAAGAAAGAGTCAGAGACTGGAGTCAAGTGGTCACTGTCAAGGAAGGCCAAAGACAACTGACACCAACCGGAAGCCAGAAGAAGAACAAGGAAGGATCCTTCCTTGGTGCCTTGGGGGTGAGGAGGAGTATAGGCAGGCCTTGATTTTGAACTTGTAGTCTTCAGAGCTGGGAGGGAAATTCCTGTTGTCGTAGGCCACCCCCTTGGTGGTAATTTGTAGCCCGTAGAGATCACCCAGCTTTCTGAGTTTGATCTGCTATTTTGCAAAGAATGAGCGAATCTGGGAGCGTTAGAACTGATGATAGGCCTTTTAGTAAACTCAGGCTCTCAGTTCAACCGTGTGCCTGAGTTCTCATAAGTGATCAGCCCCAGTCTGTGTCACTGAGCTCTTTTATGGGCTCCCAGCCATGATGACCCAAAGGGAGGGTGGCCGTGTCCACTCGTTGGGTGAAAATCCCTCCATGGCCATGGGGCGCCGGGCGAGGTCGGCCACACCCATTTCTGAGTTTTAGCTCCATCACTTTGGATACAATGCTACAGCCGAGAAAGTGTGAGAGATGACTGGGTTAGAGGAAGTCTTCAGAACAGGCTAGGAAGTGCTTGCGGATGTAGAAAGCTAGACCGACATTCCAGGGAGAGGACTTTGAGGGATTTCAAGGTGGCTTCAAAGATGAATTCACAATGAACTGGCCATAGGAAGTAATTGATTCGGTAGTGGGCAAAAGGTAGTGTCATTAGACTCCCCATTAGGCAAAGAGTAGTATCAATAGGTAAAGGAATAAGTGTACCCTTAGACTACCACTCGGAAAGCCCTCATCTTGGACCCAACTCCTTCAGGGTGCAGATCTACCTGCCTCACCTCAGCACTTGTCGTTCATGAACTTGACTCCCTTTCTCTAGAGCTCAAGGAAAATTTATACCTCTGCATTTTCTTCCCATGTGCAATTTAACCTGGCTGGAGTGGGGAAAGAATGAAGAGGTAGAGAGAACTGTCTTTATTCCCAAACAGGGTGTATTAGACTGAGTCGACTAGAGAAACAAATCCAAGGACATTCATTTATGTATAAGAAAGAGCTTTATGGGCTCTGGGTCTCCACTTCGCACCCCCCTCCCCCCACCCCCGTCATTCACTATGGTAAGATTTTTTGTTCTGATGATGCCTTATACCTGATCCCTTCGACACCTCGTGATCGCACAGGCTGGTGTGCTTCTTCCCTGTGGGCTTTTTTTTTGCTTCGGAGCTAGATGGCCCCTTGTTTACCTTCAAACCATTAAGACCCCAGACGCTATACATTTTGATAGCCAGGCACCATCAGCTTTCTTTGCCACATTTGCTGGGGGGAGTGCAGAGTGGAGACCCAAATCCCATTAGTAGGCCACTGGAGATCCCCTTGCAGAGGGGTCTCGGGAAGGAGACGAGCCAGACAGGGTGCGATGTAGCAACGATGAAAAATACAACTTTCCTCTAGTTCCTAAATGTCCCCTCCCCCTCACTATCATGATCCGAATTCTACCTTGCAAGCCTGGCTAGACCAGAGGATGTACACTGGTATAGATAGGAACTGGAAACACAGGGAATCCAGGGCAGATGATCCCTTCAGGATCAGTGGTGAGAGTGGTGATACTGGGAGGGGAGAAGGAGGGTGGGTTGGAAAGAGGGAACTGATTACAAGGATCTATATGTGACCTCCTCCCTAGGGGACGGACAACAGAAAAGTGGGTGAAGGGAGACGTCAGACAGAGCAAGATATGACAAAATGATAATTTATAAATTATCAAGGGTTCATGAGGGAGGGGGGTGTGGGGAGGGAGGGGAAAAAATGAGGACCTGATGCCGGGGGTTTAAGTGGAGAGCAAATGTTTTGAGAATGACGAGGGCAATGAATGTACAAATGTGCTTTATGCAATTGATGTATGTATGGATTGTGATAAGAGTCGTATCAGCCCCCAATAAAACGATGAAAAAAATACAAGAAAAAAAAGAAAGAGCTTTATGTAAAAGAATAATTATATATTAAGAAAATATCCAAGCCCAGTCCAGATCAAGTCCATCAATCTGGTATTAGCCCATAAATCCAATACTAGTCCACAAAGCCCTCTTCAGATTCATGCAGCCACATGCAACAACGCAGAATGCAGGCACATCACCAGCCGTGTGTGCAGTCTTGTGAATCCAATGGCAGCGGAAGCATCACAGAGCTGTGGCAGGTCTCAGGGTGGCTCCCATATGCTAGTGCGACCACCAGGGGGGAAAGAGGAAGAGGCTGGCCTCGGAGAGCCTTGTATCTTGGTTGCCATCCAATCAAGCCGTGACCAGTTGACAGGCTTAACTCTGCCCACTTGTTCCCGCAGGAGCCACGTTGGCACACAAAAACCAAACTATCACACAGGGTCATACTTACAGATTCAGGGATTAGGATTTCAATATAACCTTGGGGGTGGAAGGGAACAAAGTTCAACACATCAGACTCTTATAGAGTTATCTTAAAAATAGATTTATGGATATCTCATTCATATGTTATGTAACTTGGTGGGATCGATAAATTATATGATATGTGAATTATTTAAAGCCATAAAATTCAAGGTGTGTTAACACATTTGCAGACATATGTAACCATTACTATAATCAATTTTAGAACACTTTCGTCATCTCTCAAAGAAACCTCTACCCTTTGCCCACCACCCTCATCCGATCACCACCACGCTCACTCCCACTCTCCATCCCTGCGCAACCACTCATCTGTCTGTCTCTGTAGATTACCTTGTAGATGTGTTTTCCTTTCGTTTGGGTATGTACTTAGGAGTGAAGTACTTGGTTCAGATGATCATTCTGGAAGAAAGGGCTTTCTGTTCCCATAAAGAGCGAGTCTCGGAAAGCCACAGGGGCAGCTCTACCCTGTCCTACAGGGTCTTTATGAGTTGGCATCGGCTCCATGGCACTGAGTTTTGGAGATGGTAGCTCCATGTCCCACATTTTGAGGAGCCACCATCTGAACCCGCACTAGCAGTGTGTGGGGACCCCGGCTTCTCCACATGCCCACCGACACACGTATAGTTTGAGGTGAAAGGTCTGACTTGGTATTCACAGCTTAACTGCCGTATTTTTCTTTGGTTCCCCAGCTCCTAGTCAAATATGGCAACTCTGATGGTATCAGTTAGCTTGTGAGGGCAAAGACATTCTCGTCTCCAGGGTTTGAAGTGAGTCAACAAGGAAACAGAATCTACCTATTGCCAAGCAAACATTGTCTTTATGGGGATTGGGCCCCCAAAAGTTCTGTTACATGGAACACACTGATGGAATTTAAAAAGTGGAATAGTTAAAATCAAGGATCCAATGGCTAAAAACAAATTTGTAGGCAAAAGATCACAGACCACAGCTAGAAACTATAATAGAGTATTCATAAGCAGGGATTAAAAAAAAAAAAGCAGAGATTCAAAAAATACTTGTTAACATAGTTGAAGGGTATGAGCAGCACTGCTATCAGGCAGGGAACATTGTAAAGTTGATTTGGGCAAACATAGTTCAAAATGTAAGATCATTTGATCTCTATCTTGATCCATTTTAAAGCTGTTTCAGTTAAAACAAAAATGCAGGGGGAATACATGTGGATTAAGACCCTCGGGAACCCTCTCTGGTCATGGAGCAGGGATGTGAATTGTCTTGCCATCATTGCAGAATGCACTGGCAAGTGGATTGTTACAGATGCCGTTAGGTTAAAAATCAGCACTTGATCATTGGATCGCCCTTATGATCCATTTAAAGTTGGTCTAGTTTGTCTACATTTTTTGCTTTCTTTTTGAGATTTTTTTTGTCTGTTTTAATTTGTTATTTTAAAAATGCTTTTCTGTCTCTGAAATCCAGGGTAGGTAGCGCTATAGAGACAGTAACTGGATTTACGGTTCCTTGGGGGTATGGCAGGGGAGGTTGAGGGAAATGGGGAGCTCATAACAATGAGTACAAGAAAGAAGAAAATTTCTAAAAGTGATTGTGGTGATGACTGTAGAACTCTTCTTAATATGATCAAATTATTGGATTGTATGATATATGAATTACATACCAATCAAACTCTTGGGGCTGGGGAAGAATATAGTCAATGTCAAGTAAGTTATACATGTAGAAATTACTTTAAAAAAAAGAAGAAAAGAAAATACCTGTTAGCATGTCAAGCATGATTAGAAACAAGTCCTGATAATAGGGTTTAGCCATATATACACACAAGCATGTGTATGTGTGTACACATCTGTATGTGTGTGTGTACACATACACACATCTATCTTTGGAGAGAAAGGCTGGGATGAAAGAGGTCCTGGTCACCATTCTCTCCGCCATTACTGAATTCTAAGAAGCAAAGAAATGGCTCACATCTAGCTCAGAAGCAACAAAGCCCACATGGAAGAAGCACACCAGCCTGTGTGATCATGAGGTGTCAAAGGTATCAGGTACCAGGCATCAGAGAACAACAAATCATATCATTGTGAATGAGGGGCAGTGTGGAGTGGGGACTCAAAGTCATCTGTAGGCAACTGGACATCCCCTTACAGAAGGATTGCGGGGAGGAGACGAGCCTTGCAGTGTAGCAGCAATGAAACATACAACTTTCCTCTAGTTCTTATTGCTTCCTCCTCCCCCACCCCACTATCATGATCCCAATTCTACCTTACAAATCAGGCTAGGCCAGAGGATGTACACTGGTACAGATAGAAACTGGAAACACAGGGAATCCAGGACAGATGATCCCTTTAGGACAGTGGTGAGAGTGGCGATACCGGGAGGATGGAGGGAAGGAGGGGTAGGAAGAGGGAACCAATTACAAGGATCTACATATAACTCCCTCCCTGGGGGACAGACAACAGAAAAGTGGAAGGGAGACACCAGACAGTGTAAGATATGACAAAATAATAATAATTTATAAATTATCAAGGATTCATGAGGGAGTGGGGAGGGAGGTGCAAAATGAGGGGCTGATACCAAGGGTTCGAGTAGAAAGCAAATGTTTTGAGAATTATAAGGGCAACAAATGTACAAATGTGCTTAGCACACAACGGATGGATTGTGATAAGAGTTGTGCGAGACCCCAATACAATGATTAAAAAAGAAGAAACGACTCATGACATTAGAACTGACCTCGGAGACATTGATGCCGTTGAATGACGGTGCCGGCAGACTATGGACAGTACCACGGGGCTGCCAGAAGCACAGACAAATCTGTCTCGGGAAAAGTACAGTCAGAATTCTCCTCGGAAGGGAAGATGGTCAGCTTTTGCCTCACGGACTTTGGACGTGTTACTGGGAGAAAGCAGCCCTGGAAAGGACCCCATGCTTTGTAAAGTGGGGGGCGGGGGGGTGGGGGCAGCTCCAAAGCAAAGACCCTGGATAAGACAGAGCAACGCAGTGGCCGCCACAATGGGCTCACACACAGTAACAATTGTGAGGAGGCCGCGTTTTGTTCTGGTGGGCATGAGGTCACTATGAGTTGAAACTGACCAGACGGCAGCTAACATGAGGACAATAGGGAAAAAGGCATCAGAGAGAGAGAGAGAGAGAGAGAGTGTGTGTGTGTGTGTGTGTGAGATTTTCACTTCCCATGATGCCATGTGACTTGTCTTTACCTATGGCCCTGACTACCCAGTCTCCTTCCTCTCCTTTCCCTTCACCCACTTGTTTCCTCTAGCCTTCTTATCACTGCGCAGGGCAAATCTCTCTGCCACATGGTACGGGTAATTTTGTGGATTTATCTATGAGGAATCCTGTCTCCCTGGTGTTTCACTGGATAGCAGGCAAAGGCACACTTTCCTAGTGGTGCCTGGAAAGGAGTGTATGTTTGCATGGGCAGCAGTTCGGTTCCGTCTTCTTGGCTCTCAAGTAGAGAGGAGTGACTGGTGTCAGCTGTCAACGGCACTGAGAAGTCTGTGTTGAACCGGAAGCAGATTCTCAGAGCAGTGGTTCTAGATAGCATCAGAGGTCGCAGGATGGCGCACTAGTGAGCACCTACCTGGAATTCTGCTCCATTGGGCATGGAAAGCCCTGCTCGCTTCAGGCGCTCAGCACATTCTTCTCGTAAGAACAGATGGTCTACCCCACGCCGCGTCCTTGCCTGTCCTCGGTGCTGCCTGTGAGCTCGCGGTTACTGTCGAGTTCATTTCAGCTCACGGTGACC
>NW_022103900.1:2134169-2155009 GCF_000313985.2 Echinops telfairi
GGTGGACACGAACCTCGAAACTTTCCATGAGCAGGCAAGCATGTGCCAACAGCTTGCATCAACCAGAGTGTAGGAAAATCATTAGTGTGTGTCCCTTACTGCTTCCCCCGGCCCCCTTTTTTTCCCCTTGCTGCTTTAAGACGTGTTTACTGTTTGCTGGCTCCCAATATCTCACAACAAAACCATGGACAACCGGGAAAACCAAAAGTTAACAGGGAAATCCTCGGGTCCAGAGGAGGCTGAGATGAGTGGGAATCACTTTTCTGTCTACTCTTTTGATGAATGCCATTGTTAACCACCTGTTAAACTGGATACACAGTTTTTAGGCCAATAGCCAACGGGCCAAGCCATTTTAAATTTGACTGGATGGAGATTTATTCCTCCAAAATTGCTACCTTGATAAATGTTTTCACTTTATTCCTTGGATGGAGTGGGTCCAAAGTCATTTGCTTATTACACTGAGAGATTCAAGCTCCGAGATGCTTAATTACATCTAACCTTTATCCCATTAAGTAGATTAAAAGTCTAAAGCATTGGCTGGCCCCCTGTATGGCTTGTCTGTTTGATGTGTACATTCAATTGCAGTCAGCAAAAAGCCATCTATTACATCAGCCTTAAAATAGTATTTATTCAGGTCCTATATTGAGCTTATGCCTGGCTCAATTGTGCCAACAAGGAAATAATATTACAGTGAAGGCTCTGAATTCATAAATATATTCTGTTAGGGAAAAGGGCCTAAAGAGCCATCCAATGTAAATTTCTCCTTGTCCACTGAATGGGTTCCTCTTTCAAGCACTTGAGAAATTGGCAAGACTTCTGGTTCTGTGCCAATCGCGTTCTTATATGCAATCTTCTAAAAGGGAGAACGTGCCAGCTGTAAGAAAGAAGACAGGTTTCCTCTTTGGGCAAGGCCCTTCACAGTATGCAAGTCCTTTATGGAAATTCAGAGAGAACTCTAAACATTGTGAGCACTAGTGATGTTGATCTCTTTATAGGCAGGTCACGTGTGTGGAAAGAAGCTCTAATGGGGGATGATGCCTGTGCCCCCATATTTTGAGGCATGGCAGAGTTATCCTTGATGTGTTGTGCTACCAAGACATAGAGTGAAGGTGGTGAAGGACGTCCACATTGGGTACACAGGGATCTGCTGATGAGTGTTTATCAACAAAGTCTCTGGGATACAAGGGCAAAGCCTTGAATTGTCAAGGGAATTATAAAGACCTTTGAGAAGATGCGTTGACGCCGTGGCTGCATCGCAAACATAAGAACAGTGAGCAGAGGGCCCAGGACCGGACGGGGTTTGTTCTGCTGTCCACAGAGTTGCTATGCAGCTCAGTGGTGCTTGACGGCACCAACAGTTTCCATGCTGGAAGTCCTCCCACCACAGGGGATTTCAAACCACCCCATGCGACTTCACTGTTCACGGAATTGGGAGGAGATGTCCAGCAACCCCCCTCCCCCAGTAGATAGCATGTCTACCGTTCTGAGCTAAACGTTGTTAGTTGCCAATTTAGGGCACCTTTATGTACAAGAGAATGAAACATTGCCCGATCGGTGCCCAACCTTTCTTTCAGGAATTGAGCCAGTTCTCGGTGCCTGGGTCTGTTGTTACGTGTCCTAGTCTGTTCTGACTCACAGCAGCCCGGCGAGTCCGCAGTCCAGCAGAATGAAACATGCCCGGTCCTGTGTCCTCATCACAATTATGGCGCATTCGAGCCCATTTTTGCAGCCACTGTATCAGCCCCTCTTGTTGTGGGTCTTCCTCTTTCTCCATGCCCTTTTGCTTTACCAAGCACTGTGCATATAAACCCCTCAACACAAACAAACAAATAAAACCTCACTGCTACCCCGTTCCATCCTGCGGGGAACCACCGTGGCCCATGGGATCTAAATCATGCCTGAGACTAGGGCAACCCTCGGCAGGAGCATGACCCAGTTACACAAACCAATTCATGTCTTTTCTTAAAAAAAAAATACATAAATAAACATATTGTGCTAGTTAGCTAGTCAAGAAATTGGAACAGAAAAACAAACCAAAAAAAGTCCACTTGTTAAAATCACTGGAAAGAAAAACCGCATAAATAAGGCAGGTGCAACGGTAAATCATACATTCTCACAAGGGAAACAGTGGGGAGATCTGTCTGATAGCATCTTGGTTAGTGGGCGATCGATTTTTTAACAATCATCACAAAAATAATAACACCGAAGGAAAAAAATTAATACAAATATTTTCCTGAAATGCTCAAGACTTTTCAGATATTCCCCCACTAATTCTGTTTTCCATAAACGGTGGCCAGAAGGGATCAGAAGGGATTTGTTCGTAGGGAGAAGCAGCTGGGTCAAAGCAGTCAATCAATCTAACGAACTCTTCATCCTGCCCCTCCCTTCTGGTTATCTTGCTGAGGCCCCAGTTAAGCCTCCTTATCTGTTCCTTGGAAGACAGCCTTAGTTCTCTCTCAGTTCTTCTGTATTCTAATCTCTTCCTTCTTAATCCCATTTTTATAGTGCTGTAAGAATCACTTCCTGAATAGAAATCTGATCGTGTCCATGCAAACCTCACTCACCCTTGACAAGCCGCTGACCCACCATGTCCACCCTGCACGTTGCTCTCCAACCAAACACCAGAGCCTTTTGTGCACTGCTGCTGCCTCTCATCTTTCTGGGGACCTTTTGCTCTTTTCTCTGCCTGAAAACGTCCTACACCTCCTTAAAGACCCCACTTAACGCCACCACAAAGCCTTCCGGAAATGCTCTAGACCAGTAGGAGCTCCATCTTTGTGCATGATTAGCACTTTCAATACAACCTTTAGTGTAAGTACGACACAATAGAAGACTAACTTAAATGTTACAAACTAGGCACATTACTGTTACCTAGTACCTGTGGGCACTTGGCATATTTTTAGAATGAATGAGGCCACGGGGGAACAAATGAATGATAGCAGATATTCTATAAGCACTGCTTATGCTTTAGATGACTCATTCTACTTAATCCTACCCAGAACCCCATAATGTAGGTATGATTACTACAACTGACCACGGGGAAACCAGCACTCGGCACAAAGTCATTCCTAAAGGTGGCACAGGAAATAGCGGTAGAGCCAGCATTTGACCCAGGATAGCTGAGTCTTGAGCCTGCTGCCAACTCCTAAACTGCCTCCCTACACGGAGCAGCTTTACTCTGCTCCAGATGTTTAGCGAGTCCTTTTATGTTGGCTGAGATTAACCAGTTCTTCTGGAAGTCATTGGGGGCACCTCATGAAACTTCTACCCAGAATTTTCTAGTTAGGCTCTCCTTTGAGCTTGGAAGGAAGGAGACCTGCCTAATTCCATCTCTGAGACATCTGGGTGTAGGGCAGAAATGCATTACTCATCCCCTGGGACAAAAGCATGCCGGGGGAGCTCAACTCTGTGTTTCCAGGGTGGGGCTTTAAGATTTAAAGAGCTAGTCTTAATTAGAGCATTTCCTGACCGAGTAAATATTACACTGAAGTTCAACTACGCCTTTGGTTGGCAAGTCACAGCTTGAGACTTTGCCTTCCATGTGTCTTCCCCGCTTCCTCAGGGGATGGGATCAGAGGCAGGGAGTTGGGTGAGGAAAGAGGCAAGGGGAGAATGCAGTCTAAAGAGCGGGGGAGACCTCGGGGTGCTGGTCTGACAGAGGCTGGATCACGCCGGGTTGCAGATCTGTTGCTAAACCCCAAACACACACTCTCCCCTTCCAACAGGTTAAATATTAATCGGCGGCACCATTCCTTCCGTTGAGCGTTTATTAGACTTTGTTTAAGTAAGTCACTTTGAAGCTCACTTGCCGGAAAGGCTAGCTTAAGCCAAGCAAAGTTCTCTTTACATTCTAAGAGGCTAGATATGCAGCAGTCACACATCAAGGACTGTAGTTTTATGGGGTGGAGGTGGGGGGATGGATGGCCAGGTCATTGGACTTGCGTAGGTTTTCTCATTTTAACTGGAACAATCGTTTTATTTGGGGGAGGTCTCATTTCCATTTTTCTAAAATGTTATTTTGGTGAAATAGAAAACATTTGCCATTTCAACCAAATGAGAGTTTTGTCTGGCGGAGAAAAGAGGGATGAGGTGGAGATGTTGGGGCCTTTGAAAGGGTCCCGAGACAGCAGCTGAGAACAAGGCGGTGCGCGGAGGGCTCCAGGTAGGAGGAGCGGGAGGAGGGGCCGGTCCGGCAAATACCTTCTTAGCCTTCTCTCTCTTGTCGTGGACCTGGAGCACAGCTGCCAACATCCCACGGGATGCTCTCTGGATAAGAGGATTGATCCCTGGACACTCCACGGGTCTTTGTGGAGCAGCCCGGGAGTTGACCGGTCTCTTCAGTGTTGTGTCCACAACAAAGTGTGTTTCCGGTGTCAAACAACTGGCATTGTCTGGACCCATGGTTTTTCTCAAGACTCCAAGTTCCTGCAGCTCTCCTGTCATTGCTTCTGGCCTTGCCCGTCTATCTGGGTAAATCTGCTGCATGACTGGGGCCAGCCTGCACAGGGAGACTCCCAGGAGGCCATTGGCTCATTTGACCATTTCTCTGGGTAGAAAGAAATCCACTCCCGAAGCAGAGAGGGAATCCCATCAGCATCAAGAAGGAAGAGCCGCCAGTGGAGCAGGTGTGAGGAGTGGTGGAGACCACAGAGGCACCAGTGGTCACTGCCCCAAGACCCTGAGAGAGCAGTGGGGCAGCACAGGGACTGGGAGGCAGAGTAGTGAGCTTCCTGGCCTATGGCACACGCAGAGGACAAGGGACCGTGAAGCTAAGAGGTGTCGGAGAGAAACATGGCAGCCAACATGGCAGAGAAGAGGCAAGTCCCAAGAACTGGAGGTCAGATGACAAATCAGAGGCAAGACCTCGACCCAGCAAAAACAAGCAAGCTTTCCCATCCTGTCCACATAGATTAGAAACGGGCTACTCCCTGTGAGGAAACTTCCTTTCAATTGATGGACTGCACACAGAGGATCTCATCATGGAAGTCATTACATTCTATTGGGACTCATCCCAAAGGGGATTACTATCTTCACGGGCAAACCACTAAGCACACTGGCCCAGCCAACATGACACAAAAGCTTAACTACCGCAAATATTGTGTGACTTAGAAGTTATGTGATCGCCGCGGTATATGTGGAAAAGAAGCACACGGGACAGGCACAAGTCTAGCTGGGGACTGCACTGTCACTTTTGCCCTGAGGGCTGCATAAACACATTGGCTCCACTAGTTCTGGCTTGTGTGGTCGCTGTCTGGTCTCCACAGGCTGTACCCAGCCCTGACCCACATCATCCACTGGTGGGCTAGCCTGCTTACCCGCACGCTCCCTTCCCTTCCTACCTCCCTGTCTGCCTGCTTGATATGATTCCAACCCTGTCTAACCCTCCTCAGCTGCCGCCACCTCCTCCCCAGTCTTTCCGGTTCCTGGATCCTAGCTGCCACCATGGAAGCAGCCTATGCCCATCATATGCTGGGTGCCTGGGATAAATGGGCAGCAGCCTTGCCAGGACATCGCAATCAGTGGCTCTGGTGGTGCCTTCACCATCCCCGCCTGAGGCAAACTCAACAGGACAGGCAGCCACATAAATGGGTGCTGTGACACTTTGCCCTGTCACCCCCCCTCCCTGACCCAACTGGGTTGAATCAGGACCCAGGCTAGTCAAAGGCAGATCAGATATTTGCACTTGCCCAGTTCTCAGATCCAGTCTCTGAACCGCACTATAACTTAATGGGACCACGGAAGTGAGGTTCCTAATGCCCGCAGGTGTTGTTCAAACCGGATGTGAAGCAATTCATTCCTGTAATGTCTGACAAGGTGATCTTCCCGGCTTTGCTCGAGGCCACATTCCCTGGGGGCACGGGGAGCAGCGCTTCCATCCCCTGAGTCACTGACTGCTACTTCTGAGTAACTCACTCAACCACCCCGGGCTTCACTGGAGGAGTAAGAGGAGCATGCGGAAATAAGAGTGCCAGGAGCCTACATAACCCGGGGGAACAGAGGAGAGACCAGGGACGATAGCCACAGAGGATTGTATGCAACCATGAATAACCTCTTTTTGTCAGGAATATTTCACAATCAGACAGGTAAACATATTTGCCAGTCTGAATTCTTCCTTTAGACACAAGCTCCCATGGAGACAACTGAGATTTTAGTTCCTCAAGAGAAGACCATTAAGATTTTATTTCTGAATGAAAGATTTTATTACGATTTCATAGTTCTAAGAGATAAGTATGTCTTTAATTCCTATTTTCACATCTGCAATATAATGATGCCGCATAGGATTTAATGAGATAGGCCATGTCTTTTTTCACTCATGTAAGCTTGTCTCTTCAGCTTGCTTCCTTTGTCTAAAGGGATTTTGCAGAAGTGATGGTCGTGAGTGTTGATTTTGGAGACGTGAACTTTAGCACACACTTAAGATAACGAGCAGTGTCCCGAGGCACCCTGGTGATATAGTGGTTGTTTGGGGCTACTAACCATAAGGCCCACAGTTTGGAACCATTACCCAAGGGAGGGAGATGAGGCTCTCTACTCCCATATGTAGTTACAGTCTCAGAGACCCACAAAGCAGCTCTTCTTGGCGGTATAGGGTCGCTATGCGTCCAAATCAACTCAAGGCCATGAGTGTGTGAGTAGTGAGTGCCCTAACACAATAAGACAGACACACTTAAAACCTCGCTTGGTTAGCGCTCCGAGAGGGGGACCAGCCAGGATTCGATGAGACCACCCAGCACAGATGTGCAAAGGGGAAGAACTTGTCAGGAAGGTTTCCTGGAGGCACAATGTCTTACCTGAGACTGAAAGAAGCATTTGAAGAGTTATTGTGTCTCTCAAATCAAATAATTCTTAACATTGAGAATGTAAGTTTTATTGCATTTTATAGAGCTAGCCTTCAAAGACGAATTAGACATATTAAAAATAAGCATAAAGGCATGCTCTCTGTCCCACTGATCTCGAGGTATGAAGAAGGGAAGCTATAGGAGGGATTCACAGCATTGTTGAGAGACACATAGAGAGGGATTAAGGCAGGCACTTGAGTGGTGACTGTTTCCATAAAAATCCCACTTGGGAGAGAGGAGACTGGAAGCATATTCACCAGAATGCTATAAATGGGCATTATCTCTGGATGGCGGTATTTCCAGGGATTTTTCAGCTCCTTAATTTGAAGTTGCTTCACAACAACGAATCCTGTAGCAGACATGTTTTGTTTTTGCCTATTCAGCATCCATTTTCCTGGCATGCCCAATACTCCTGAGCCACGGGATGGATGTAGGATCCAAGCTAAGCTAGTGGGTCTCTCTCCCGGGGCTCAGCAAGAACAGAAGGTAATGGGGACCCCTTGACAACACTACGGCAATGGCTTGAAGGGGCTTCCCGTGGGTCCAGAGTTCAGGAGCTCCAAGCTACCC
Source organism: Echinops telfairi (assembly GCF_000313985.2). Classification (NCBI taxonomy): domain Eukaryota; kingdom Metazoa; phylum Chordata; class Mammalia; order Afrosoricida; family Tenrecidae; genus Echinops; species Echinops telfairi. The sequence goes on from NW_022103900.1 coordinate 2,141,579, forward strand.
TGGATTCTACTCGGCCCCAAAACTTGGACCTTTAGCATGTACTGAACAGTCTCTGAGCATGCCCTTCCCACTGATGAATTCCCTGCCGTCCGAGGTAGCAGAGTTGGCTTCTTTGCTAGCATCAAAGAATACTGATTGTTACACATGTAATATCTCTAAAATAAGGAGGGAAAATCTTCCAGTAAAATAGATTCCAGAGACTGACTAGCAGCAGAGGAGAGGATTAAAAGCATGAGTTTTGTATTTAAAGGGGGAAAAAAATTACAACACCGGTTCCAGGGCCAATTCTGGTCCAACCACTTAACCAGCTGTGTGGTCTTCAGCAAATGTCTTCTCCGACGTCTCAGTTTCCTCCTCATATGGAATGATGAAATTACCTCCAGGATCATTGTGGAGATTGAACAATGAAATGTACGTAAATGGCTACAAACAGTGCCTGGCACACACGAAGAGTTACACACGCATTTTTTCTCTTCTCATTATGTGGCTAGGTACCGAGACCTGAATATAATGGGAGCTCTAGTGAGTGGGTTCTTTTGGGGGGCTCGGTCATGGGAGCTCATTGTCTCCACTTCAGGACCTCAGCCATCGTGAAACTCAGGCACTCACACAATTTCTAGTTCTCTCTGACTATCTTTTCCATGAAGGCAGTGTTGGCTCAGTGGCAGAAGTGTTGCCTCCCATGTGGGAGATCCATATTCAATTCCTGGCCAATGTACCACAAGCACAGTTACCACCCCTCCCTTCAAAAAAGGCACGTTGCGATGGTACTAAACAGGTTTCAATAGAGCTTCCAGACTAAGACGCACTAGGAAGAACGGTCTGGCAATCTAATTCGGGAATCTGTTCGGGAAAACCTGATGATTCACAACATTTCCGGATCCCAACCCACCATGGAGGTAGTGTGTAACCTGGCAGCAAATTGTTTCCTTGTACATAGGATCTAGCGTGAATCAGGAGCCCAATTTAATAACAGTTAGCAACAACAACAATATATCTGCTACTCAAATCCTTAGACAAAAAGACTGTGGTTGAAATAAGAGCCAGATCATGAATAGACATATGCATATCCATGTTCATTGTAGCATTATTCACAATATCAAAAAAAATGGAAACAATCTGAAAGTCCATAAATGGAAGAACGGATAAATTAACTAATACATGCACACAATGGAATGCTATGAATGGTCACAAATGACGACGCATCTGTGCAGAACCTCATAACATGGATGACTGTGGAAGACGTTATGCCAAGTAAAATATGTTAATCGCCAAAGATCAAATATTGCATGAGATCATTATTGTAAAAAGTCAAGAAACGGTTTCCACACTGAATGAAACATTCTCTGATAGGAAGAAAGGAAGGATAAATTGCTGGCTTGAGGATAAATGTGTTGACTTAGATGCAGGGAAAGGCAATAAAAGGGAGCTTAGCCAAAATGATGGAAGCCAGGGAAGAGCTGGGAAAGAGTGGAAGAGGTGCGGGCAACAGAGGCAAAAACTGTTCTAGACATAGTCCTGCCACTACGGAGATCTACGAGAGACCTACCAGGAGCCACACAGGTTGAATGGCCATCCGTTCGAGGGCGAATGGGAGTATACCCATATAGGTTTGACTGAGGATATTTGTGTCTGTGCAGTTACTGTAAGTTTATCCAGGAATATGGTGGAGCACACAAACTACTCACTGAAGAAATAATTCATTGGGTCTGAGGGCTCAGGACCATGGTGTTGGGGCACAGCAAAATCAATTGGCTAACGTAGTCCACAAGGACAATGCTCTACATCCTACTTTGGTGAGTAGTGACCAGGGGTTGTAAAAGTTTGGGAGTGGCTATGTAAGATACAACTATTAGTCTCTCCCTTCCTGGAAGAAAGAAAAGTGAAGAAAATTAAAGATGCATTAAAATAATTGGTCCAAGGGACTCATAGGCCATACAAACGTTAGTCTCCATCACCCTGAGGTCAGAAGAACTAGAAGTGCCTGGCTGCCACCACCAACTGCTCTGAAAGGGGTCACATGAAAAGTTCCTGGATATCGTGCATAAGCAAATGTGATGAAGAAAGCTGATGGTGCCCAACTGTCAAAAAATTTAGTGTTGGGGTCGTAAAGGCTTGAAGTTAAACAAGCTGCCATCTCGCAGAGAAGCAACAAGCCCACATGGAAGAAGTACACCAAGTTGTGTTATCGTGAGGTGTCGACGGGATCATGGAACAGGCATCAGAAGACCCCAAACAAACAAAAATCATATTGCTGAGAATGAGGGGGTGGGGCAAAACAGAGACCCAAAACCCATCTGTAGATCATAGAACATCCCCTCACAGAAGGGTCACAAGGAAGGAATGAGTCAACCAGAGTGAAGCATACCACCGATGAAACACACAATATTCCTCTGGTTCCTTGAGGCTTCCTCACCCCCCACTATCATGACCCCAGTCCTGCCTTTTAGTTCTGGCTAGACCGGAGCATGTACCCTAGTACAGATAAGAGCTCACAACACATGGAATCTAGATCAGATATGACCCCTAGGAAGAGAAATGGGAGTAGTGATACCAGGAAGGGAAGGGGAATGTGGAAAGAGGAGGGGAGGAAGGGGGAACCGATTGCAATGATCGACACATAAACCCCTCTCACCCCGCCCCAGGAGGATGAACAACAGAAACTGTGGGGAAAGGGAGACAATGGTCAGTGTTAAGATATGAAAATAATAATAACTTACAATTTATCAAGGGGTCACGAGGGGGGGGTGTGGAAATATAAAGGAGTTGATACCAAGGACTCGAATGGAAAGTAAAGGTTTAGAAAATAATGATGGCAACATATGTACGAATATGTTTGATACAATTGATGTATGGATTGTTATAAGAGCTGTAATAGCCCCCAATAAAATGATCTTTAAAATAAATAAATTAATTTAAAAGTGCCTGGATAGAGTGGGAGGAAAATGTAGAGCACCACTCAAAATCATAAATTAAAAAATAAAAAGAGCAGGCTTAGTGGTTGGATAGAGATTGGAAGCCCAAGACTATGGGCCTCGGTCACCCTTTAGGTCTGCAACCCTGTGGCTCAAACAAAAGATGCACCTCTACGGGAATCAGAAGCACTACTGAGTCACGCACACCTTGGGACTACTAAACCTTTGAGATCAAATGGGCAGCATTTCACTCAGGACACGGTTCTGAAGGGTTAAGAAAGGGGGAGGGGTGGAAACCGGAAACACAGGGAGCAAGTGGGATAAACGATGTACACTGAAGGGATTGGAATGAATGGCAGGAAATAAAATGTGTACAAATTGCTAAATGGAAAACCAATCTGCTCTGTAGACCTTCATCCAATTCATAATAAACAGTTTTATTGTTGTTGCTTTTTTTAAAAGAAAAAAGACTCTGGTTAGTCCAGTTGGTCTCCCTCTCTATCCCTATTGGCTAAGACTCCCTCGCTGGACCTACCCATAGAAGAGTGGAAGCGACCATGTGGCCCACAGGGAGGATGACCAGCCGGTCATAGACTACCTCCTCTATCGCAGGGTAAGCATCAAGGCCATCACAGGACAGCATGTCTAGTGCTTTCACTGCAGCCCCTTCAGTCCCAAAGCTAACCAAATTTGTTCAGGCTCCTTAGGTGCAGCCCTAAGACAGACAGAGCCAGCCAATCGTGCGGTCTAGCAGTCAGATTGTACGAGTTTTTACCTAAACAGAATACACCAAGCACCAAGGATGCCCTCTACTATTCCTTCTTGGCAGAGCTGCAGTACGATTATGTCACAGTGGAAATTTTCAACTCTCACCCTAGGAATGAGTTTTCATGTAGAGAATAATGTCTTTAAAAGGCATTTTTATTTGCACCGCTTTGTTATTTTGACTTGCTAGTGTACGAAAACAAGTCAAATTAAGAAAACCATGTAAATGTGAGTTGTTTATTGCACTAAACCCACCACTTGTCTGTCAGTGTGTTATACGGTGGTGACTTGTGTGTTGCTGTGATGCCGACAGCTATTTGAAATGCCAGAAGGACCACCCAAAGTGAACACATTTCAGCAAAACTTCCCGACTATGAAGAACAAGTAGACTGTCCACCCTGAGGAATTAACCTCTGAAAACCCTTTAGAAAAAACCCAAATCAGTATCAAGTGCTGAGCACCTCATCAAAAGAAGCAGAACATTGTCAGAGGAAGGGCCGGAAGATGAGCCCCGCAGGTGAGGGGGGCTCAACATCCACCTGGGAAGGCTGCCTTCCCAGGACCATCAACCAGAGTAACATGGATGGAGGAGAGCCTGCCAGAGTAAAGGCTTTGGGACTTTCATTTGATGGCGCACAAGGCAAAATGAAAAGAAATAGCTGCAAACATCAATTAATTGTTGGAACTTGGAATGTATGAAGTATGCATCTAGGGAAATTGGAAGTTTTCAAAATAAAGTGGAACACATAAAGATCTATACTTTAGGGGTTAGATAGTGTACAATACTGCTTGATGTGATTGAACTATGGAATGTTACAATATCTGTAAGAGCTCCCGATAGAATGGTTTTGCTAAGTGAGAATTATGTTCTAGGGGTTAGTGAGCAAAAATGGACTGGTATTGGCCATTTTGAATCAGACAAGCATATGGTTTACTATGCTGGGACTGAAATAATCAAGAAGAATGGCATTATATTGTTCATCAAAGAAGACATTTCAAGATCTACACTGAAGCACAACAATGTCTGTGATTGGATAATATCTGTCTGCATACAAAGATATCCAATAAATACAATGATTATTCAAATTTACATACCAACCACTAAAGCTAGGGATGAAGAAACTGAGGAATTCTACCAACTTTGGGAGACATTGAACATTCTATCTGAAATGGGTCAAACACATAATTCAGATGCATGGTTAATTATGGAGATTGGAATGCAAAAGTTGGAAACAAAGAGGAAGGAAGAGAAGTTGGGAAATGTTTTCTTGGTGATAGGAATGAAGCTAGCAATCACATTATGGAATTTTGTAAGACTGATTTGTTCATTGTAAACACATTTTTCCAAACAACACAAAAGGCTTTACACATCTACTTACCCATATGAATATACAGAAATCAAATTGGCTACTCTGTGGGAAGAAACGATGGAGAAGCTCAATTTCAGCAGCTAAAACCAGGTCAGGGGCCGACTGGCACACACAATCAATTGCTCACATGTAAGTTCAGGTTGAAGCTGCAGAAAAAATTGAAAAGTTCACAAGACCCAAAGTACAACCTAAATCTATGAATTTTGAGAACAGGTTTGATGCACTGAACACTAATGACAGAAGACCTGATGAGTCGTGCAGGACACTGAGAACATCATACTTGAAGAAAGCAAAAGGCTATTGAAAAGACAGGAAACAAAGGAAAGATCAGTGTGGCTGTCAGAAGAGACTCTGAAACTTGCTCTGAATTGTAGAGTAGCCAAGGCCAATGGAAGAAACGATGATGTCAAGGAGCTGAACAGAAATTTTCAAAGAGCAACTCGAGAAGACAAAGTCAAATATTATAAAGAAACGTGCACAGCCCTAGGTTAGAAAACTGAAAAGGAAGAACATTCTCAGCATACCTTACACTGAAAGAACTAAAGAAAAATTCAAGTCTCAAGTTGCAATATCGAAAGATCGTATGGGCAAAATATTGAATGATGCAAGAAGCATCAAAAGAAGCTGGAAATAATACACAAAGTCACTGTACCAAAAAGAGTGAGTCGACAGTCCACTATTTCAGGGGAAAACATATGAACCGGAACCAATGGTGCTGAAGGAAAAAGTTCAAGCTGCACTGAAAGCATTAACCAAAAACAAGGCTCCAGGAATGGATGTAATACCGATTGAAATGTTACAACACACCGATGAAACACTGGCAACACTCATTTGTCTATGTGAGGAAATTTGGAAGACAGCTACTTGGCCAACTGACTGGAAGAGAACCATATTTTTACCCTTTCCAAAGAAAGGTGGCCCAACAGAATGTTCAAATTATATAACAATATCACATGCAAGTAAAATTTTGCTGAAGACCATCCAGCAATGGTTGCGGCAGTACATTAACAGGGAGCTGCCAGAAGTTCAGGCAGCTGAATACCAGAAATATGTTTAGTTGTGTTTCATTGACTACACTCAGGATTTGACGGTGTGGACCATAACAAACTATGAACAACCTCGAGAAGAATGGGAATTCCAGAACACTTCCTTGTGCTCACGTGGAACCTGTACACTGATCAAAAGGTGAGAGAAGAACCAGGGCAGACTGCATGACTTAAAACCAGAAAAGGTGTAATCCAGCCTTGTATCCTCTCACCATGCTTTTCAATCTCTGTGCTGAGCAAACAATCAGAGAAGCTGGGTTAGATGGAAAAGCATGTGGCGTCAGGATTGGAGGACGTCTTATGAACAACCTGCAATATGCAGAGGACAGAACCTTGATGCTGAAAGTGAGGAGGACTTGAAGCACTTGCTGATGAAGAGCAAGGATGGTAGCCTTCAGTAGGGATCACAACTCAATGTAATGAAACCCAAATCCTCACAGCTGGGTCCCATCGTGATGAATAGAGGAAAGATCCAAGTTGTCATGGACTTCATCTTGCTTGGACCCACAATCAATGCTCATGGAAGCAGCGGTCATGAGGTCAACGGACGCATTGCATTGGGTCCGTCAGCTGCACGAGACCTCATTAAAGTGTTTAAGGCAAGGCTGTCACCTTGAGGACTAAGGTGTACCTGCCCTAAGGCATGATGTTCTCCATGGCCTCATATGCACGTGAACGTCGAACCATGATCAAAGCAGAGCGAAGAAGAATGGATACAATTGAATTATGGTGCTAGTGAAGACTATTGAAAGTATTGTGGATTGCCAAGAGGGAAAAAAATCTGTTTTGAAAGAAGTACAGCCAGAATGCTGTACTTAGAAGCATCCTTAGAAGTAAGGATGGTGAGACTTCCTCTCATGTACTTGGAACCTGTTGTCAGGAGAGACCATCCCCTGGAGATGCTTGGTAAAGTAGAGGGCCAGCAAAAACGAGGAAGGTTTTCAGATAGATTGTACAATGTCTGCAATGCAACAAAGGACTAACCTGAGGACGAAAAATAATGGTGAGGATGGTACAGGCCGAGGCAATGTTTCATTCTGATGTACACAGGATGCTACGCACCGGAGCCAACCTGATGACACCTAACAACAACCAAACATTCGACGTAGTGAATGATGCAAGAAGCATCAGAAGAAAATGGGAGGAATACACAGAGTGCCTGCACATGTCAATGGATTGACATTCAACCACTTCAGGAGGATGATCAAGAAGAACCCATGGTATTAGAGAGAGAAGTCTAAGTTTCACTAAAGACATTTGCAAAATCAAGGCTCCAGGAATGAAAGGAGTACCGATTGAGATCCTTCAACAAACAGATGCAACACTGGAATCTGAAAGAAGGCTGCCATGCTGACTAACTAGAAGGGGTCAATACTTGCACTCATTCCAAAGAAACATGATCCAATCGAATGTGTAAGTTATATTAATATTACTACATTAGCAATCCCACCAACACACAAATAACATTTTGCAAAAGATTATTCAAAACCAGTGTCAGGGAACTGCCAGAAATGTAAGTCAGATTCAGAAGAGGATGTAGAATGAAGGGTATCATTGCTGATGTCAGATGGATCTTGGCTACAAGCAAGATATTCCAGAGCGATGTTCGCCTGTGTTTTATTGGCACAGGCATTGGACAATGTGGATCATAACAATTTATGGATAACAATGAGAACATTAGGATGTGCTCATATGAAACCTGTATGTAGACCAAGAAGTGAGAGTCATTTGAAAAGAACCAGGGGGTCCTCCAAGACTTAAAATTGGGAAAGGAATGCGGCAGAGTTGAATTCTTTCCCCATACTTACTCCATCTGTATGCTGCACAAGTAACTTGAGGTGGTGGCTGTCTTATACGAAGAAGATCGCTCCATCGGGATTGGAGGAAGGCTCATTAACAGCTTGTGATTCGCAGATGACACAACCTTGCTGACCGAGTGTAAAGAAGGCTTGAAGCACTTATTGATGAAGATGAAGGGCCTCCACCTTCAGTACGGAAGGATGACACCTCAGGATAAAGAAAACTCCTCACACCTGGGCCAAAAGACAGCAACACGATAAACCGAGAAAGGATTTTATTTTCCTAGGATCCGCTATCAACATTCATGGAAACAAGTCAGGAAGTGAAATGACAGATTGCATTTGGGCAAATTGGCTGCGGATTACCCTTTTAAAGTATTAAAAAGCATGAAACACAGGGAGCGCGTGGGCAACGTGAAGCTATGTTAGGAGGATTGCAGTCGATGAAATGAAACAAAATGTGTCCGGATGATTTCATTGAAAATTCATCTGCTACGTCAACCTTCACCCAACTTACAATACAAAGTGTCTTAAAACTTAAGTGTTCAAAAGTAAATACAGCACCTTGAGGACTAAGGTGGGCCTGAGTCCAGCCAGGGTATTTTCCATCACTTTCTATGTATGCAAAAGCTGAACATTGAATCAGGGAGATAGAAGAAGAATTGACACATTTGAATTATGATGCTGGTGAAGAATATTGAGTACACCACAAACTGCCAGAAGAATGAACGAACCTGTCTTAGGAGAAGTACGGACGGAATGCGTCTTTAAAAGCGAGGATGAAATAAATGATCAAAGTGAGCTGTCCAGTCTTCGTCTCACATACTTGGGGTGTGTTATCATGAGGGGCCCGTCCTGGGAGAAGGAGATGATGCTTGGTCAAAATAGAGGCTCAGCAAAAAGAGGGAGACCTTTAAGATGGACGGACAAATGTCTGCACTAAAGAGGCTCATCATCAGTGTTTGTGAGGACGGCACGCACCGGGCCATGTTTTATTCCGCTGCACATCGGGTTGCCATGAGTTGGTACCTTAACGACCACAAACAGACGTGTACTGAGCCTTCAGCGATTTTCTGGGCGTGCTGAGATGCTGAGCCCCGGAATCCCGGCGACGGAGGCCGATGTGAAGGCATCGGCAGCTTATCAGACCATAAGTGAGGCAGACACACAGCAGCACCTGCCCGACAGGATTCTTTTAGCATCGGGACATCTGGGGCTGGTTCTGTTGACACCACATACATTTCATTTCTCCATAAAGTTCTGCCCCCACCCCGACCCCACCCCTGGGGAAGCACTTAAAGGAATAAAGATCAGGAAGCAACATGAACTGTGGGCTCCCGCTTCTGTAAGCCAGGCCTAGAAGCGGCACACACAGAAAGAAAAACGTTCCAAACAGACAAAGCCTCACGACAGAAGAATTAGGAGGCGGGCCTCCTGAGCTGGATTGTGGACAACAGGGTGAGTCCGTTTAGCTGTGTGGGACACGATCGTAACAGGATGCTTTGGTAACATGTTCCAGGGTGAAGGTAGTGAAAATGACAAATTCCATTTCTTGGTTTAGGGATAATGGCTCAGTTTTATTTCATTTCTGCACAGAAATCGGGAGCTGATGGAAGGCAAAATATACGCGCTCCCCAGCTAACATCTGGAGAAAGGAAGATGGCACATACGAGCTGGGAATGCAGACATGTGGAGAAGAGTGGCCTGTGCGTCCCTAAAACTGCAGGGGGTGTGGGCCAGGTCAAGGTCATGGGGTACTCAGATGGCAGCACATACCCACCTCCCCATTTTCCAGGGTAAAAACAGAACAAACAAAAGACAGAACAGAAAATGTACATACAGCCAATTCTGCAAATTCTACAACAAATGGCTCAATCCTATCTTTTTCGGTACTAGTTGAAGAATCACAAATTGCTTACCAGGATAAAAACTGAAATCAAACAAACCACCTCCCAGAGATCCTTGTCCTGCGCTGCCTGCATTTGCGTCTTCCCTCCTCCCTACAGAGTCTCTGATGCACGAACCACACCAAGTTCTGTGCCACCCTCGGATCAAGCCAGGGCTTTGCATAGACCGTTCCCTTGCATAGATGCTGTTCCTTCTGCCTGGGCTTCCCTGGACTCTGCCATCTGGCAGACGCCTATTTATCATCTCAAGCCTGAGCCCGTGTATTTTGTTTTTCTGTGTTGTTTCTTCTGATAGTCCCTCTTCCTTCCTCAGAGTAAGGCCTCTTTTACTTGATGTGCATGTGGTAAAGCCTGCTGGCTCTCCCCTAACATCCATTGAAAATGCCATTGGCTATTGGCCTGACCAAAGAAGACCGCAACAGACCCAGTAGACTTGACACTTTTGGTGTCCTGGTTGTTGTTGTATGACCATGAGTCTAGTCCAACTCTTAGCAAGCCAATATGACGGAGTAGAATTGCCCCATAGCCGTTTCCAAGGCTACGGTCTGTACAGGAGCAGATCACCAAGTCTCTTCTGTTGGTGAGTTTGAACCGCTGACCTTTCAGTTAGTGACTAACCTTTTCAACCACTGTGCCATCAGGGCTCCTTTCCATATCCTTCCAAACCCAAACCAAACGCATTGTGGTAGAGTCGATTCTACTTATAGGGACACCTGATGAAATCGATACCACTCAAACATTAGGTGGCTTTCCGTGGTTATGAAATCCGTACCACTGAGGAAGCACGAGGTTGCCCGGCCACACACCGTGAGTGAGTGATTGAGATCAATTTTCAGCAATCAGGTGCTCAAATCTCATACCCAAGTATGTGCTTGGCCTCATTTGTCTGTGATCCTCCTCCAAAGCATAATTCTAGAAAATCACCATCAATTCTCGATCGTCCAGGATGGCCCTGAAGATGGTGCACTCAGAGCTTCGGCTTCTCCACCGGGATTCCCAAGGCTCAGAGGGGGTGGCCCTGCGTGGTAGAGCCCCATCTGTGTTTCTTGTCATGCTGTGATGGCCCGTGTGTTGCTATAATTCTGGAAGCATGGCATGGGTGTTTCCAGTACCAGCAGGGCACGTGTCAATGGATCTGGCAGACTAGGACTAATTTGGAATACAGGGTTGATGATCTACTTCCAAACATGAGTCCAGGAAACCCTGGCTCGCAGCAGAATGCCGTCTCATAGAGTGCTGGAGAGTTAGTGCCCTCAGCACTCAAAAGCACAGTTGCTGCGACAATGCACTTGAGCATTGTGAAGCGACACATCTGACCGTGGTTTGTTCTCTCGTCCAGCGGGAAGCCGTGAGCAGAGCTGCCTGCACAAGCGCTCTGTAAGTCTGCAGCGGCCACATTTGTCTTCACTGGTATTTCAGGTCATGCCCCCTCTCTGCCCAACCAGCCACCCACCTATTCCTTTTTCTTTTCAGAGAAAAAAAATTGTAGCGCAGTTTATTGTTACTATTTTTAGTGTAGTGGTGATCTTGTGGCTCAGGATTGGGGCGTGGGGGTTAGTTTCAAACAGAAGGAATACATGTGAGAACTTCTGAACACACGGTCTTAAAACAACCCCAAGAGACCTCTTCGCTGAGAGAGGTAGGAAATTAGGGCTGGGGAGGTGGGGTGGACTGTAACTTCCTGTGCCTTTTTATATATTCTTGGTGGGATAGTTTGAAGACTAAAAGTTCAGTGTTGTAAGGTAGCTGCTTTTCAAGTCGATCCTACAGAAACACCATCAAAACTTGTGAGTTCCAGATGTGGGAAACATCAGAGCCGAGGAGGAATTCTGGACAGGGTGTGCTGCCCTTTTCTGGATGTGGACCCATCTGTTACATGTCATTCTGAGTCCTCCGGCATTCACGAGCATCTCCAGGGTCCACACACCAACCCACCCATTTCCCCAAGGGAAACAGTCTCATTCCTTGTGATGGGTTAGCCTTGTCAATAGTAATTACATTTGTCCTTTTACAAAACTGAAATTCAGCTGATTTTTATTCATGTGGTACAATCAACACAAAGTGATTCTGAATGCCAGGCACCTAATCAGATGAAGGAAACGTTTATGCTGGCCAAATCCTGGACTGCTGCAAGATAGTGACTTTCCCCATGAGCTCATCCATCTGAGAAAGTTGCCTCCCGCCCACCCCCTCTCTATCTCTTCTCAGGGGAAGGGGCCAGAGCCTACCAGAGAAGATTCTTCCCTGGACAAGACCCTTTCCAGCGATGCCCCATCTTTAAAAAAGATTTTAGTAAATCATTTTATTGGGGTGGGGGGGTCTTCTTTTTTTATTTCAATAAGTCATTTTATTGTGGCTCTTCTTTTTTCTTTTTTCCACATCATTTACATTATGAATAGTTGGTGGGACCAACTGACTTGGGGAAAGGCCAAATACACGGGCTTAAAATGAATATTGAATTTTGAGAGCAGATGATTTCTTTCATGAGTTAGTTTTTCCTAAGCAGCTGAGTTACTTATTGATACACTGAGATTTGGCTGAGCACTTATCTCAACAAAGGCATAAGGAGGTGGTAGCGCAAATTGCTTGCTATCTGACAGAAAGCTTTCTGGGTAAAAGGACAATAGCCTGGGGCAGGCTGGGGCAGAATCACCATCTAGATCCACTCCATGGAGAAGCTGACCTTCAGTGACCTTCCAGAAGGGAGTTGGTCCTAACACACACTCTCCAAAACCCAGGAATCGGAGGACCCAGGGGAGGTTCTCATTCACAACCTAGATTCGTATCCTGATCACACCTTGAGGTTGTATTTTATAATCGGTCATGTGCAAAAAAAAAAAAAAAGAATAGATAGAAGGTCCTTAGACGAGAGAAGGATAAGACTTCAAATCACTTAGGGCAGACACATCATCAGAAAAGGCCAATCCCTCGAACAGAACATCATAGTTGGTAGAGTAGAGGGTCAGCTGGCAGAAAGGAAGGCTTCCGTGAGATAGATAGATCTACCAAGGGTCGTGCAGGTGACACATGAATATGAGCTATGAGAGGAAGTGAGGTCGAGATAGGTGGCTAGCTTAATACCACATCTTGGCCTCCTTCCTGTCTCTCCATTCGTTCCCCCACTCTGAAGACCTGAGCCCTGTCACCATCAACCCGTCAGGAGCGGGACCTGGCCTGGATGTTGGTGTTCTGGAAATACAACACACACACAGGATGCCCAAGGCCCCAGATGCAGAAAAAGAACGTGCGTGCTTCCCTAATCATGTTTCTATTGATGGCATGTTGAAATAAGATTTTAGACCCACTCATTAATCATCCCCCTCCCCACCCAAAAAACCCTCCAAACGTCCTGCCATCAAGTTGATCCCGGTGCATAGCAACCATCTAGCACAGGATAGAACGTCCCTGTGCGTTTCCAAGACTGGAACTCTTTTCGGGAGTAGAAAGCCCTCTCTTTCTCCCACGGTTTAAATATATGATTACTTTTTTTTTAAGGAAGGATGGGGTATCCAAACATACTTTGTCCATTAAATCTCCCACCCACCCCCACGCTCTCCCTCCAACCCTGACCAGAGCGGTTAGTGGGAAATTCAAGAAATTGCTTCTCTGGGTCCTCTTGAAGCATTTTT
>NW_022103900.1:2156512-2162514 GCF_000313985.2 Echinops telfairi
CAGAAGAGGGCACCCCCAAAGTAGATGGGTCCTGATACTATTGTAATAGAAAGATGGGTTATAATCAGTTCCATTCTTCTTGGTTGGGTCCCTGGAGTAACATATCCAGGTCTGTCCACTATGCATTAAAAGGGATAAAAACCAGAAGGTGTGCAGTGTGATCACAGAGCTCCAAACCACATGATCCCAGACAGGGCTGTTAGCTGCAGAAGGGACACATCAGGGGAGCCATGAGAGGTCTCTTCAGTTATTTCAAAGTCCGTGCTGTGGAAGGAGTCAGCGTATTATGTTACTAGGGGTTCTAGAGAACAATAGAACCAACCGAAGGTAGAAGTAGATAGATGATCGGTGATAGATAAATCATAGAGAGATATTAAGAAAAACAAGCTGCAGCTGTCGAGTCGTTCCGACTCATCAGGACCCTATAGGACAGACAGCAGAATGCCCCGCCAGGCTTCCAGAGCTGTAGTCTTTAAGGAAACAGACTACCACAGCTTTCTGTCTCAGAGCAGGCTGGGGGTTTCAAATTGACAAGCTTTCAGTTAGTTAGTGTGGGGGGACGTCAGATGCTGACAGACATCCTCCCTGAAGGCAGTTAGTCGCCAGACTACAGGGGAGGCACCACGGCTCCCTGAAGTTCAAGGACAATGGACAGGCCCACAGTCATTGATTTGGTTCCTGTAGGTGGAGTTTACACCCTACTGATAACGGTCTCTATCAGTTGAGCCAGGGAACAGGTCAAACTGGCTCTGTGACATCCAAAGTTAACCTGCCATCCTAATTCCAGGATCCGCCCATCTTGCCACATGTATACCCCCAATCCCTCCTCTTCCTATTGTGTGGATACCCCTAGATCACCCCCTCCCATTACTGTATTACCTATAGCACAATCCCTTCCTATGATGTATGCCTTCCCCTGTAATTAGGGGGTTTGCATGTCCCCAGAGAATATAAAAGCCTTGGTTAGCTTTAAAGACTCTCTCTCTTCACATGGACCACCAAGCGGGGCTGAGGTAAGCATGCTACCATGAATTGTGTCTGACTCCACTTATTTCTATATTTCTCTTCTATCTCTCATGCTCTCTATAACTTCACTATAATCTTTACTTATTATCGCTGCACAATTACGCCTACCGGATTGGTAATGATGTGCTAGGGGCTGGCTTTCCCCTGGCAAGTTAGCAGCTGAACATGTAACCATTGTGCCATGAGGTCTCCTTAGATAGAGAGCTATTTATTTCAAGGAATTGAAGCATGCAATTGTAAAAGCTAGCAAGTCCGATAGCCACAGGCCAGGGGACTGGTTGAAAAGCTCAGTAGCTTTGAGTCTGAAGTCTGTGGCCAGTGGCAGGCTGAAAATTCCTACAAGAATCTCTACTTTAAAAAAAGAAGAAAAGAAAAGAATCTCTACTTTCGCCTTCTACCTTCCGGAACCCTTTGTTTTTGCACTGCAGGTCTCAACTGATGAGACCCACCTACATTATGAAGGGTAGTGTGGTAGTTATATAATCTGTTGTCAATTTGAGACTTAAGAGTGAAGGGGTGGAGTTTAGCCTGTCAATCAGGTCACAGCTTGATGACCTCATTTGGAGGCACAAAGGAGATAAATAGCTCACTGGAGATGGGATACACACTCACTCCCTGGGTGACATTTCTGTGGACAAGACACATGGAGCTACTCTAGAGTCCTGGAGCTGGAGAAGCCATGTGGAGACTGCTGCTAGCGCTGAGATGCTTCCACTGCCACTGGATCCACAAGACTTTCCACCCACTGGCCTGTGATCTTCCTGCAGTGGGTGTCATTGCATGTGTTGTGTGAGAATGAAGAGGACTTTATAGATTGGTATCAGCCATATGGGCTAATATCAGACTTATGGACTTGATCTGGATTGAGCTGGGATGTTTTCTCAATGTTCAATTGCTCTTGTATGTAAAGCTCTTTATTAAACACATGAGTCTCCCTGGATTTGTTTCTCTAGTCTACCCAGACTAACACAAGTAGTCGTCTTCTTCTTCTTTTAAAATGAATTTATAGCTCTATGAAGACAACAACTGAGAGGGTAGTATGAAGTTTATATTTAAACAAAACTTTCCCAGAAACCTAACACAGGCCTAAGAAAGTACAGTGCGGCTCTCGATGCAGCCTAGACAACATTGAGAACTGATGAATCTCGATTCAAGACAAAGCATCTTGGGAATCAATCGCTGCCCCAGCATGAAAGTTTGCTCCTGAGTCAAGGGCTTTTGAAATCTTTCAACCCTTGAATTGATTCAATGAAATCTGTGCTGTTTCTGATTGAACTCGGACGCCAATGGCTTCAGAGTTCAAAGGTAAAAAATGGAGCAGCTCCAAGCGTTTTCCCCCCTAAGAGTAAGCATGGGCCTCTCCTATTCTTCCATCTCCTATGCCACCCTTGTGTGCCTCCCTCAAGAGCGCTTAGCCAGAAGCTTAGATGCACAAGCTGGTATTTATGACTTATTGGAAAAGAATGGGTCTTCTTGTCAATTTTAAGAATTAGCTCCTCTAAGATATAACAATCTGCTTGTAAAAACAAAACAAAACTAAGAACCCGCACTGCCAATGAGTAGATGCCGACTCATTTCCACCCTATTGGCAGGGCAGAGCGTCTGTGAGTTTCTAAGACTGTAACTCTTAACAGGAGTGGAAATCCCCTTGTTTCTCCCACGGAGCCACTGGTGGTTTTGAACTGTTGGCCTTGGTGACTGCAGCCCTACAGGTAACCACTACATCACCAGGACTC
The DNA here is from genome assembly GCF_000313985.2 of Echinops telfairi. Classification (NCBI taxonomy): domain Eukaryota; kingdom Metazoa; phylum Chordata; class Mammalia; order Afrosoricida; family Tenrecidae; genus Echinops; species Echinops telfairi. The sequence continues at coordinate 2,159,275 of NW_022103900.1, forward strand.
CTATCTGCTTGTGTAGGCGTCCCAATAAAACACATTCCCTCCTCAGTCAATTTCCATTCCCAAATGGTGGATTGGTAACATATAGTTAAATCCTTCCTAGGGGATGGTATTAAGCTCAGGTTGGGAACATCTGGGTTTCTACGTTCTAGAACTTTCCACAGCCGCAGTCCACATTTATGTTGCTGAGTTAGGCTGGGCTATCCAGAGAAACAAATCCAGTGATATTCACATGTGTAAGAAAGAGCGCATATCAGGAAGTAATTCTATATCATGAAAGCATCCAGCCCAGTCTGACTCAAACCCATGAATCCAATGTTAGTCCATAGGTCCCTCTTCATGCAGCATCATGCGGGCGACCTAGAAAGGTGAACTGAGAAGCAGGAAGATCACAGGTTGGTGGATGTAGGGTCCTGTGAATCCAAGGTCAGCAGGAATATGGCAGGACTCTGGCAGCTCTTGGGGTCAGACGGCCCACACGGGACCATTCCTTGAAGCAGGCTGCGTTCCAGCAGGCAGGAAGACAGAGGGACAGAGAGAAGGAGAGAGAGAGAGAGAGAGTCTCTGTTCATCTTGCCCTTATACCAAAGGCTCACAACATCAGGAGGATGTCATCCAGGGTGCAATTTGATTGACAGGCTGACTTCACCCCTCACCAGGAGTGTCTGGTTGACATAATCCCTAACTGACTTTTTTTTTTTTTTTCCAGGTAAATATATTCTGGACATAGAACCAAATCAACAGTTGTTTGTTTTTTCTATTGTTTCACCATTTCTCCAGTCAGGCCCCCAATTTTAACAAAAGCGGTTCTACACACATCTTCCTTCTTCTCCAAATAAGATGCCAGTTATAGCCCCAAATTACATGCATGCTATGCTGTAACAATGTAGAGTTGATACTCTTGGGAAGAAGACTGGGGTGTGTGTAGGTGCTTTTTGAAGTTCTACATTACCTCCCACTCCCCCACTCTGCAAGTTTTATCTTTCATAGGAAGCCCTTCTCATTTCTCAGCAAAATGCAGAGTGGGTACCGCGAAATGAAATACTTATCTGCTTTCCCTCCACGGGGATGAGTGTGCAATGTCTATGGCCTGGGGCAGTGACGGTTTCAAAGCATTTGGGCTGCTTGCTGCAGGGCACAGAAACTATGCCAACTCGTCAAAGCACCTCATAGTTAAGTACCGTCCCACATCATTTTAAAATTCTTTGAAAATATAATTTCAAGATTTCACATAATATTCGAAATCCAACCATTCCCTTACTCTTGGGCACATACGTTCCTTCCAGTTTAACAGAACTTTCTAGCTGTCATCTCCAAAGGTAGAGCAGTGTGCCATAGAAGGCAACGGGCTGTTCACCCTTGGCAGTGTTGCATCAAAGGCTGGCTGGTCACGTCTTAGAAATGGACACTGGGTAGGTCATTGGACTATCTGACGGTTTGGCCCCTTCCAATTTTAAAGATGCTGCGGCAGAGCCCTCTGACCATGTCTCACCATCTCGGTTTCATCTTCCTCATTCCATGGTCTGAGTTGACAGGCTGGGTGACATTCCAGTTCCCAAATACCCGCAGGTCATCAACCCACGCTCACACCATTTCTTTATCTCCCGGCACAGAAATAGCCTAGATTGTCCTTAGCACGTCTTAATATTGCCTGAAAGAAAACACTAATGTCTCTGGCTCTTGTAAATGGGACCAACCTTGAGCATCAGTGTAAAAGACCTAAGCCTGAACTGAAGAGACTGAAGATGGAGAGAGCGTAAAGGCACCCTGAACTGAGGACAGTAGCCTGGATGCTTCTTTGGCTGCGATGAGTCTATTTAGGACTGAGCAGATACCGTTGTCATGACTGTCTACCCATCCTGAGCAGACACGACTCGGGCCACGCAGACGGCATGAGCAGTGTCACCACTTCCCTAGGTGAGTGTGTCAGCGAGTCACGGGCGTTGGACTGATGTTGGGGGACATGTCAGACCCCTGCCTTCTCAGGGAAGGGTTTCTTGTCAGTCTTCCTGAATACAGTTGGGCTCCCGAGGCGGTCTGAATCTAAATTTGCTTTCAGGAAATCAGAGAAACAGGCTCCGTAAGCCAGGCCTACCACTCAAAAACTAGACTTCAAAGCAAAACGTTTCAGGCATAGAAATCTGCAAGACGAACTATATATTGGGGGGAAGGGGAGAAATCCACTAACAATTTAATTGGTTTAGTCTCCTATGTGCAATTTTCATTCCTCTTACATCTTGTTATTTTGAGTGGTTGCAGGAAACAAATTTTCAAAGGTCAAATAATTTGGGAAATGTTAGCAATAAAAAAGTGTGATAGTTACATAATTTCATGTCAATTTGATAAATTGCATGTAGGCGTAGAGTCTAGCCTGTCAATCAGATCACAAGGTAATATCCACCAGGAAGATTCTGGGAACTTCCTCTTTTTCTCCTGGAAGGAGGCACACTCTCTCTCTGCTACACATTCCTGTTGACAAGCCACATGGAGCTATGGCGATGGCAGCCAGAGCCCTGGAGCTGGAGGAGCCACGTGGAGACCCACACCAGCCCTGAGATGCTTTCACTGCCACTGGATCCACAAGACTTTCTGCCCACTGGCCAGTGATCTTCCTGCATTCAGTATCATCGCATGTGCTGCATGACTGTGAAGAGGAATTTATGGACTAGTATCAGACATATGGGCTAATAACAGACTTATGGACTTGATCTGGAATAGGCTAGAATGTTTTCTTAATATAAAATTACTCTTTGCCATAAAGCAATTTCTTTTTTATTTTATTTTATTTTTTCTTCTTTCCCTAACCCTAAGACATAAAGCTCTTTCTTATACATCCATGAGTGTTTCTGGATTTGTTTCTCTGGTCAACCCGGCTTAACACAAAGAGGAAGGCCATCAAGGAGATGGACTGACACAGCGGCCGCTACAGCGGTCTCTTATGTAGTGACTCAGTGATACTGATGTGAGGGTGGTGAAGGCCTGGGCAGTGTTTCATTCTGTGCTGCGTAGGGTCACTGGAAGTCAGAACCAGCTCTACAGCAATATTGCTGACAGCAAGCATGAAACAAGCCAGTAAGAAAAGTTGCAGTGGGTTGCGTCCTGTGCTAGACCAGGTTCTCGGAACTTACATAAATATAGAAAGAGTGAGATTTATGTCAAGAAAATGGCTCGCCAGTCAGAGTGCAGCATAGCACCGATGAAACATACAACTTTCCACTAGTTCTTTAATGCTTCTTCCCCTCT
>NW_022103900.1:2163695-2167685 GCF_000313985.2 Echinops telfairi
GCTTCCACTGCCACTGGATCCGCAAGACTTTCCACCCACTGGCCTGTGATCTTCCTGCATTCAGCATCATTGCATGTGTTTTGTGAGTCTGAAGAAGAATTTATAGACTGGTATCAGACATATGGGCTAAGATTGGACTTATGGACTTCATCAGGACTGGGCTGGGATGTTTTCTCAATATTCAATTGCTCTTGTACATAAAGCTCTTTCCCACACACATTGAGTGTCAGTGAATTTGTTTCTCTAATCAACCCAGACTAACACACTCTGCTTACGGTCTGTTTGAAGCCTTGATAAGATGCAGAGCATGCTCTGAAGCGATTGGTCAGTTTTGAGAACTACGGAGGCCATGTCCACGTTTTCCAGGAGTATTTGAGGCGGAGGAGAAACCAAGTGGACAAGTGGTTAATATACATAACAGGGGTGAAAGGGAAAGAGATACATAGGTCACACGTAATATATGAACATCTGAGTGAACACAGCTGGGTATCCATCCGTTCCATAGTGGTGTGTTTTGTATAAGAATGACTTCTTCCCATAAATATGAACGGTGCACCCAACTCAAAACGCATTGCCACTGAGCCAAGACCAACTCATAGCAGCCCTTGAGGACAGCGTAAACTGCCCCTGTGGGTGTCTGAGTTCTAAGCCTCCTCTTTCTCTCTCAGAACACTTGGTGGTTTTGACTTGCTGACCTTGAAGTTAGCAGCTCCACATGTAACTACTCTGCCACCAAGGCTACAGCCAGGTTACTACCCATCTCCAATCCCTAGTTACAGCTGATTGGACTGGGAATGGGTACCTGACCAAGGTCAGTCAAATGTTCTCTCCTGAGCATTTGAGTTTGTGGTTTGGGGCATTTTAAAGTTCAGATAAGAATGTGTTGTGTTGGGTCCTATTGAGTTCATTTTTGCTCATAGCAACCCCACATAATAGAGTAAAACTCTCCACAGAGTTTCCCAGGCTTCAACTCCCACTGGGTGGGTTTGAATCATCTATCTTTCAATTAGCCATTAAGTACTTAACCATTGCGCCACCAGGGCTCCTTTAGACCACTTGAGCAGGGGGCTATACCTCCAGAGAAGAAGGAGAGCAAAAGAGAATGGAGGGAAGCAGTCACCAGAACCTGCATCCCCCTGCCCCAGAGACTGAGAAGATAAGCCTTGATGCTTAATGGCCTTGACCTTTCTGGTTCCAGACCTTATGGGGGTCCAGTGATATTCTTATCTTATGAAACATTCTCATCAATATTTACTGTTTTTTTCATGATTTTGGGGATTTATTAGGGAAGTTGCCAGGTTACTCAAAATCAGGATCTGGAAACAGTAAGAATGCAGTCCTTTTATCCAAAGCAGTATTTCTTCCAAGCCATACTGGCCAACGTGTTTCTCTCTGGTCACTGGGCTCTCAGCCACTTGGCCCCTTTCCAGCTTGGCCAAGTGTAATAATGCCCCTCTAGCACTGATAAACTCGCAAAGGGCATTCAACTCTGCAAAGCTGCCTCCTACCAGAAGTCCCTCTGCTTGACTTGTTCTATGGGCCAGAAAACTCGCTGCTCTGTCTCCTGGTCTCAGTGCTGTGGACTCTGGTACCTGTGCTACTTCCATCACTCCAGGCAGGACCTAACACACACTGTGATAGGGGCTCTTCTATCTATTTATTTACTATTTTATTGGGACAGATCCACATATCATGTAATTCAATAGTTCCATCATAGCAGGAGGAGTTGTATAATCATTACCACAATCAATTTCAGAATATTTTCTTCTTGTACTCCTTGTGATTAGTGCCCCAGGCATATTTACTTTTAAGCTCCTTCAAGTTAGTTGCTGGTACTTATTCAAAACAGTCTTATGAAGAACTTGGGCATTAACACAAGCAAGCAAACAGAGATCCACTGCCATCTAGCCCATTCCAATTCATTGCGACCCTATCCAGAATTCCAGCGCTTTTGCAAATCTTTCCCAACTGCATTATCAAGGCTTCTGGAGCATTATCATTCTTCTGCTTAAACATGCCTTTGAGTAAATAAAAAGAGATATGGATAACCACAAATGGCCAATCATCCAAAATCCATTTTCGGCATTGGAAGACACTTTGAAATGAGTGTGCTTAAATCGACGGGACCCACAGCACATTGAGTAAAACTTCAAACCCTTAACAACGTTGCCTTGATTTGCCCCGTGTCCTACCTCAGACCTGGCTCCTGCCTGTTCACGGGTCTTTGCAGGATACTGATAACCTTTCTTCTCCTGCTCCTACTCCGGCTCATTGTCTCCGAATACCCGCACTGCCTCCGCTGATAGCCACCGTGGCTCAGCACTTCTTTCTTAGAAAGTAATTCTTTTGAAAGGCCTTCCTGATCCCAAAGAGCAGCTGCTCCTCAGCCAAAATATTTCTACTCCCGTAATGAGTCCCAGTCTCGGAAACCCACAGGGGCAGTTCTACCCTGTGCTGGAGGCTCCCTGTAGAGTGGCATCGCCTCGATGGCAGTGAGTTTGGAGTGAGTCACGACCCAGGATCAGCTCCAAGAGGAGCAGCTTCCAGTTCACCAAGGACATTGCTGTACAGATGACATCATTCCATCACAGAACGCAGGCATTTCATGGGCTGCAGAAAAGCCCTAAAGCTTGAGAAGGGAGCCAATGGCTAAGACAAGGAAACCACTGGATTCTCTTTAGAAGAATTTACCACCACATCTCCGATGATGCGAACATCCTCAGAAGTGGGAGGCTGCGCTGAGTAGCCTCCTGGTCAGTGAGGAGGTCAAGCATGGTTCCATAGGAACTGAAATGAGAACCCTTGGAGGGATACAAAAAAAAGAGGCCGTCAGCCACTGAGCCCACGCAGGGTGGGTGTGGTAGGAGCACAGGAGCGGTAGTCGGATGGCTGGGGAGGGCCTCTTATTCCTGGAAACAGAATCCAGCAATTGCATTAAAAAAAGATTTCTTTGTATAACTCAAGTTTTCCTCCTGGCAAAAAATGATCCTTTTCCTCCTGGCAGCTCCCCCTAGGTTAGAAAAACACACATACACACACACACTCTCTCTCTCTCTCTCTCTCTCACACACACACACACACCCCATATTGCCTGCTTTCCTTCATCATTATCCAACACTTACATCCTAAGTAATTTATGGGCCTATTCTCTGCCACAAGCACTCTGGTGGCCTAGTGGGTCATGAGTAGGGCTGCTAGCCGCAAGGTCAACAGTTTAAACCACTAGCCACTCCCCAAGAGAAAGACATGACTTTCTATTCTTCTAAAGACTCTTGGAAGACCCACGGCAGTTCTACCCTGTCGTATAGGGTCACCATGAGTTGGCATCGCCTCAATGGCAGCGAGTTGGGAGTGAGCCTTGACCCGGGGTCTGGTTCAGCACTGACAAGTGTGCACCAGAGGGGCAGCTTCTGGTTCATTGTTATGTCGATTACTGCATCTCATCGCAAAACAGGATTCTATGAACCCTCTTCCAACTCAGCTCCTTCAGTTTCCAACTGAAATCAAGGCTTAGTATAGTTTTTAAAAGTGCGTCCACTCCTAGGAACGAGCTCCTGCCCTTAGCCAGATTTCTCTGTTTCCCAATCAAATAGGGCTCACCAGGCTGGCCAGCCTCCCAGCCCCAGCATGTGAGGCTTTGCCAACAGGCCTCACAAATGTCCAACAGAGAGGGTGCCACGCCAGGCCACACCCTGGTTTATCATCTGCAGGCCGGGTTCTCCCATGACATTCTGGCTGGCCCCCCTGCCACCGTTTGTTGTGGGACAGCTGTACCAGCTTGGCCGTGCCTGTGCCCAGTCACAGGGCCCACCTTTGTTTGGGGAAGGAACCTGATCGAGTTTCAAATGTTACTGCTAAGACACAGGGCACTCCTGCCCCATATTCTCTGCAAAGGCTGGGCTCTCTGGAAACTGTCCACGTCTTACAGAGCACAAGGGCTTGGGCACAAGGGACCATGGGAAAAGAGGAAGCTGCCAGTCAGCAGAGTCT
>NW_022103900.1:2169130-2185217 GCF_000313985.2 Echinops telfairi
AAAACAGATGCAATGAAGCCGACTGCAGGAGGAAAGCCAAGTCAGTGTGTGTGTGTAAGCATCTCAGCGCTGGCAGGGGTCTCCACGCGGCTGCTCCAGCACCCAGGGCTGCAACAGGGTAGGGCCATGTGGCTTCTCCTCAGGGATGTCTTTCAGTAAGTGAGCCTTGCCAGCTAAAGCAGGGAACTGGCTAAGGCAGCTGCACCCTGGTCATCAGAAAGCAAGAGACCCGAGAACTAGAAAGGCAAGGCTCACTGAGCCATTTATCCCTCCGCCCTTCAACTAACCCCTCATGTGTTTATCAGCCAGGTTGGCACAATAAACTAACTACCTCAATGAGGAAGACTATTCTTCTTCTGTGGGTCGCAATCTACTCGGTGGCAGTGGTTCAAACCCAAGAACTCTGGTGGTGTAGGGGTTAATCATCAGGGTCTGTACCCATGATCTGTTGCATGGGAGGAAGCTGCAGCTGTCTGCCTCTATAGACTTACAGAGATTTACAGCCTTGGGCATCTAAGAAAGTAGCTCCTTTCTATCCTAAAGGGTCAATGAGAACTGGAATCACCCGACAGCAGTGCCCTAGGTGGACCTGACCGCATCAAGCACCGTGCTAGGTGTGATAGTTGCCCACGATGGGTCCCTGAGACCAGCAGCTCATGTCTGCTTTCTACTTCACCTTTGCCTACAGAATCCTAGTTGGACCTCAGATGTCATCCCATGAGACCCAGCTTGAACTTCAGCGACTACTCAGGGGGACACACATCTAGGGTAACAAGTCTGTAAAACCCCTGGCCTCCATTGTCCTGTTTCAGAAACTAGGATAGCATGAAAATTCCAAATACATATTTCAGAATATGCTTGACTTTCAGAAAGAAGCCCACAAGAATGCAGAGGGCACCACTCCCTTAACGAGCCACATGCCATCCAAAATACCGAGACACCTACCACGAGGTTAGTGCGAGTTTCCATCTGTTGGCATAGGGGAACATTCAATTTTTAGTCTGCAACTTTGTTCCAGCCTTGAGCAAAAATCAGGCAATACACCTTATACCTAATGCTTGGCCTTATGTGTTACCTTTGAAGAATCAAAGCTTACCACGTGTCTCTTGCAGGTCTTCTGTTTTAGAGGAAAGCAGATATTTGCCTGATTTCATAAATTACCCTACCAAGGCCGGGGAATCTGAGCTTGGTTCAAGGTGTAGTATTACTGTAATAGTGGAGTTCTAGAAATTCTGATCTGTTGGTCAGAACCCTGAGTCACACTCTTTCCCATGGGGTCATCTCTTTGGGAACTCAGATTTTGTTGGCTGGTTCTTTTTAAAATCATCTTTGGGATGAAAGTTTACAGAGCAAATCCGTTTTCCCCTCAACAACTGATACACGTTTTGCATCATCACTTGGGTTGCCAAGCCCTCCACGTCTCGACATTCTTCCCACTTCCTCCCTGGGCTCCCCGCGTCCATTTGTCCTTCTTGTCTGCCCCTCCTGACTTCTGGGCTCTGTTTTGGGGCAAATGTTCTCTTTCTAGACTTCCTAGGTTAAACCCCAGGGAATAGATTCCGTTCCAGGCGTCAAGGGTGTCCGAGAGGTTCCAGCAGCCTCTTTCAGAATGTAAATGCAGAATAGTTTCACCTCGGTGGAATCTCACCTGCAGATAAATCTGACGCAGAGGTAATTCCGTCTCTATTGCCTTTAGTCTGCCGTTTACACTCTGCCCAGGGCCATTAGGGGTCTCATCTACTCCTGTGATTTACAAGAAGGAAAAAAACCCGAATGAATGAATTAGCAGCATGATAGTAAGGACTTAACATATATTCCCCAGAAATATCTGGATTATAAAATTAAAGTTGAGAAGAGGATTGCTGTACCCAAAGAAATAGATGGCCCATGGTGACATCGTAGGCATTGTTGGGGTGGGGACTTCCTGGAACTGTTATAAAAATGTACTTACTGTGTTCAAGAAGAAGGCCCAAACCCGTGTACAACAAATAGTCTATTAGAATGAAGAATCCTGCACACCGGAGAAGAATTGGTGCAACCACTTCCATTCAACAGCACTTCAGGAAGGCAAGCATGGAGACCTGGAATTCCAGTGTTAAATAAAATCATGCAAATGAGCTAGCCTGGCAGTGATGGTGAGGATGAGAAATGGTGCGGTGGCTCCTAAAACTATCACGTACAGAATTAGCCTGTGATCCGGCCATTCGACTTCTAGCCCTACACCCACAGGCCTTGAAAAAAGGGACCCAATCAAGTCTTTGCATACCAACATGCTGGGTGGCATTATTTACAATAGCCCGAATAGGGAATCTACCTAAGTGTCCATTGACATTGACTGGATAAACAATATGTGATATGTATATACAATGGCATATTGTCCAGCCATAAAGAAAAATGAAGTTCTGATACCTGCTGCAGCGTGGGTGAACCTTGAAAACTATGCTGAATAAAATAACTCAGACACAAAAAGCAACATAATGGTATATACAATATCTAGATTAGGCAAATGTATAGAGATAAACGTTTACTAGTAGTTATCAGGAGCTAAGTAGAGTCATTGTTTAAGGGGTACTGAGTTGATGTTTGGGAGGATGAAAGTGGCAAACTTTGCTACATAAATTTTACCACAATGAAAATGTTCAAATAGACCATAACTTCAAAGGCAGGAAAATGGGAAGCAGAATGTGGGGAGGGTTCAAAGAAAGAAATAGAATTCTTTTATGTGCATGATCATCAATGTAGAAAATCCTATGAAATCTAAAAGCTACTAGAATTGAAAAATTAACTTAGAAAGACCATCAGGTACAAGATCAATATACCCAAAGTGCTGTGTTTCCATACGCTAGCAAGAAACAATCAGAAATTGATATTTTAAAAGCAAGATCATTTATAACATCCAAAAAGGATAAACTGATAACTTCAAGATAAACAAAATGTCAAAAGAGAAGATCTAAATAAGTGGAATGATTTTGTGTTCATGGATCTGAAGCTCAAAATTATTAAGCTGCAAATTCTCCCCAAATTGATCTACAGATTCAAAGCTGCACTCCCAGCATGCTAGCAGATTTTGGTTTTGTTTTAGCTTGATTTTCGAAGAAAAAGATAAGATGATTCTAAATTCATATAGTCAGGGACTTATACTTCCTGACTTCACAACTTATTATATATAAAGACCAATAGATCAATGGAATACAATGCAGATTTTACAAATTAACCCATAAATACATGGTTCATTGTTTCTTTTTCCTTCCTTTTTTTGCAAAGCAGTGACAGTAATTCTGTAGAAAAATATACCCTTTTCAATCCATGGTGTCGGAAAAAGTTGGATATCCCTGAAGAAAAACAATGAATTTTGCTTCCTATCCTGCCCCATATGAAAAATGAACTCAAAATGCATGTAAACTTTAATCTAAAATGTACACTAAAAACACACACACACACCCAAAAAATCCAAACCCTAACCTTATAAATCTTTCAGAAGAAAATTTGCAGCTTTGGGTTCGGCCAGAAGGATTTAGATGTAACCGCAAAAGCACAGACGATAAGAAAAAAAGTAGTAAATTGAACTTAATGAAAAGTAAGAGCATAAACTCTTCAAAAGACACCGATTGAGAAAATGAAAAAGGAAAAAAGCCAGAGGCTAAGAGAAAATATTTGTAAATCAAATATTTACTAAAGAACTTGAATCCAGAAGGCATGTAGGTCTATAAAAAATTGTCTACATTCAGTGATAGGAAAAGCAAGGTTTTAAAGGCTAAAGGATTTAAATGGATACTTCGCCAAAAAAGCTGGCAAATAAGTACGTGCAAAGCTACTCCACGTAATGTTGTTGTTCTTTGGCCCTGTCAAGCTGATGATTGTGACCTGTGAGTACCTGTGTGACAGGGTACGTCAGCTCCTGCTTCCAAGGTGCTCCTGAGTGGGTTCAAACCGCCAGCCTTTTAGTCAGTAGTCGGGTGCTTAAGGGTTATGCTACCAAACCCAGAAAACCCCTGCCATCATCCCTGAACCTCTCCACAGGGGCCCCAAGATTAATCTCGGCAGGTGTAAACAGTGTCATTGTTCCCCACAGAGAGGAAGCAGCTCAATGCTGAACACAGGGCTTCAGGGCTCCTTATAATTGGTCTTAGAAAAATATAAATTTATTAAAAAGAAAGAAAGAAGGAAAAGAAAAATATACATTTAAACTGCACTGAGACGCCGCTACACACCTATCAGAAAGTCTAAAATGAAAAACACGGGCAGACCACTTGTCAGGGAACTGTAGGCAAGGATATAGAGAAATTGACCTCCCCATACACTGTCATTGTTGTTGATAGAAGGGGCATTGAGTCCATTCCAATCCATAGGGACCTTACGCACGACAGAAGGAAACACAGCCCAGTACTTTCACTATTCTCCAGGACCACAATTCAAGCGAATCAAGTCTTCTCCAGTCTTCCTTATCAATGTCCAGTGTTCACAGGGAGAGTGGGCATTTGAAAATACCATGACTTCGGTCAGGGCCACCTTAGTCCTCAAAGTACCATCTTTGCTGTTCAGTACTCGAAAGAGGTCTTCTGCGGCAGATTTACCCAGTGTAACTTGCCCTTTGCTCTCTTGACTGCCGCTTCCATGGGCATTGACTGTCGATCCAGGCAAGACGAAGTGCTTGAAAACTTTAATCTTTTCTCCATTTATCATGGTGCTACCTATTGATCCAGTAGGATTTGGGTCTTCTTTACATTGAGTTGTAATCCACACTGAAGGCTGCAATCCTTGATTTTCATCAGCAAGTGCTTCAAGTCCTCCTCACTTTTAACAGGCAAGGTTGTGTCATCTGCACATCGCAGGTGGTTAAGAAGCCTTCTTCCCATCCTGGTACCACATCTCTCTTCATATACTCCAGCTACACTGTCGGTGGGAACGGAAAATGGTGCAACCCTTTTGGAAAACACTTGGGCAGTTTGCTAAAACATTATTCATGCAGCTACCTTATAATCCATCGATCTTCTTCGTAGGTATATCCCCATGAAAATAAATGCAAGCTGATGGCTATTAAAAAGGCAAGGACATGGATATCCCATAGCAGCTTTAAAATAACCCCAAACTAGAAACCACCTGAATGCTAATCAACAGGTGGATGAATAAACAAATTGTGGGACCGTCGTCCAATGGGCTATTTCTGCTGTTAGTTGCCATTGAAGTCATTTCCCTTCATGATGATCTCATGTGTTACATTGTTGAGCTGCAACGTCTTGGCTTTACTCATGAGAGCAGGTCCGTGGTGTGGAACCATGAGGGGTTACCACCAATCCTTAGGTTAGGAGTTGCGCACACACTGCTTGTGCCACCTATTCGGTACTAAAATAATGAATTGGCTGCTATACGAAATGTTGTTGGTAGGTGCCATCAAGCCAGTTGTACCTCACTGTGACCCTGTGCACAACCGGGTGAAACACTGCCTGGTCCAACACCAGCCTCACCATTGTTATATTTGAGCCCACTTCTGCAACACCTTGTCCATCCAGTTCATTGAATGCCTTCCTCTTTTTTGTGCCCCTCTACTTTATCGCCCATAGTGTCCTTTTCCAGGGCTCTCTCCTGATAACATGCCCAAAATACATGAGACAATGTCTCTCCAGCCTCGCTTCTAACTAGCATTCTGGCTCTACTTTGTCTTAGATAAATGTGTTTGTTCTTCCAGCAGTCTACAATACTTTCAATATCCTTTGCCAGCGCCAGAATTCAAACGTATCAATTCTTTGGTCTTCCACCTGAGAATAATTATGCTGAGCAAAGGAAGGAAGACCAAAAAGGATGCAAGGCATGTTTCCATTTATACAAAATTTTAGAAAAAGCTAATTATCATGACAGAAAATAGATCAATGGTTTCCTGGGATATAGGGCAGGTCAGGGAGGCAGGAATTAGCAGGAAAGAGAAAATACAGATGGACATGAAGATGCTTTTGAATGTAATGGACATGTTTATTATCTTAACATGGTTTACTTATGATAAGACGTATCAAATTATGCACACTAAATACATGCAGTTTGTTGTTCTTATTAGATGTAGTTGAGCAGAATTTTTTTTTGACTCTTAGAAACGGCCGTGGATTAAATTGTGTCCCCACAAACACGTATCAACTGGGCTGGATCATGATTCTCGGTAGTTTGGTACAGATGTAATAATGCCCTTTGACAGCTAGGTAATGATGTCATCATCCCCGTGATGTGATCTGATGTGATCAGCCAATCAGTTGTAAGGGGAGCAGGGTGGGATGCAATACCCTTACTCAGGTCACACCCCTGATTCAGTGTGAAAGGGGCTTCCATCGAGTGCACCCAGCATCAACTTTTATTTGCTATAAAAGAAGAGAAAAGTGAGCAGAGAGAGAAGGACCCAACTACTACTAAGAATTGCTGAGAGCCTGACTACGACCTCTGGACCTAGGGCCCCTGTGCTGAGAAACTCCTAGGCCCAGGGGAAGATTGATATTGAGACACTAGAGATCTCGAAGGGATCTAAGGGGCCCACAGATGTTAAAAAGAGACAGGGACCGTCCCCTAAGAGTCAACGGAGAAAGGAAGTCTTCTTTTAGACCTGACACCCTGAATTCAGATGCCAAGCCTCCTAAACTGAGAGAATAAATTTCTATTTGTTAAAGTCATCTAAGCTACTTGTGATATTTCTGTTATGGCAGCACTAGCTACCTAAGAAAGCAACCCCATGCGAGACTAGACCAGCGCCATAAAGCTGGCTCAGGGGCCGCCTTATGAAGACAGCCTCACATCTTTCTGCTTTGGAGCCACTGGTGGCTCGAACTGCCAACTTTTCAGTTAAAGGTCAAATGCTTAACCATGGAACCACCAGGGCTTCTTATGTGCGGCTACTTGGATGTCGGTTATATATGAATAAACATTTTGTTTTGCATATGTTTTTAATGAACAAACAAGCAGAATACTCAAGTGATCTACCTGTGAAAGGAAACAGGTGATTGGGGTGACACCTTTTCCCAGCCCTGGGCAGATACCGCAGTCATTTACAGTTCCATCCAGGCAGCCATTAGCTTTGGAAACAACACAGCTGCAGCTGACCTAAGGGAAACACTTCATTTTATAAAACTGAGGCCTAAAAGCAGAGTCAATTTGTAGTAAAACGGAAACTCCAGATTGTAGCATAATGTGCCTTTCACAACACAACAGGTTTAAGAGAACCCACATAAGAAGAAACTGAAGACAGAGTCTCATAGAATGGGCTTGCAGCAGCTCATGAGACAAAAAGAATCAAAGACTGAGTAGGGACTCCCATGTGACTATTTGGAGATTATCAGCAGTGTCCTGAGCTGCTAGCTCCCAATGCATCTCTTTCTTAAGACCCGAGATAGTTTAATGCAAAAAACCCTGAGGTAGTTAATTTATTGTGCCAACCTGGCTGATAACCACATGTGGGGTTAATTGAAGGGCAGAGGGATAAATGGCTCGGTGAGCCTCGCCTTTCTAGTTCTTGGGTCTCTTGCTTTCTGATGGTCAGACCAGGGTGCAGCTGCCTTAGCCAGTTCCCTGCTTTAGCTGGCAAGGCTCACTTCCTGCAAGACATCCCCAAGGAGAATCTGCATAGACCTACCCTGATGCAGCCCTGGGTGCTGGGGCAGCCGTGTGGAGACCCCTGTCAGCGCTGAGATGCTCATACATTCACTGACTCAGCTTTCCTCCTGCAGTCGGCGTCATAGCGTGTGCTTTGTGAGATGGAGGGGGACTTTGTGGATTGGTGTTGGACATATGGGCTAATGTTGGACTTGTGGGCTTGGGCAGCACTGGGTTGGGATGTTTTCTTGATGTGCACTTACCCTTTTTATAAAACTCTCTCTTATACATGAGCGTGTGTGGATTTGTTTCTCTAAAGTACCCAGACTAACACAAACCCTTTGAACTCACTGTCCTGGAGCTGACAGTCCGGACTCATCGCATGCTAGGGGGCAGAGTAGAACTGCACCTATGGCCTTCGGGAACCGTGACTCTTCACAGGAATAGAAAGCAAAGGGTTACTTCAAAGAAAAATTGATGAAATTCTTATTTTTAAAACATTATTTAATAAAAATAACTCAAACCGTTTTGACCTAACATGGAAATGATTATTATGACCAGAAAATTATACTATCTGCAAATAAAACCAAGAAGAAAATGATGTCAGGTCACACAAAATGTGCCAATTGAGTCATTTGAAGATACATGGAAATAATATTAGTAATCTTGGAGGGAAAATGCATCATTAGTTTGAAGCACAAATAAATATTCCTCTGAACAGCAGTGACTTATTTAACAGCTTTCTGTAAGTCATGTGTTGGTGTAATAATTGTCATATGTGCTTTTTTCTTAAAAAAAAACAAAAACAAACCAAATACCAGCTGATTGGTGAACAAGGAACCATTTTCTGCCGCCCATTCTAGTTAGGTTACTGAGAGCAGGAGTTAGGTCTGATTCATCTCTACATTGTCAGGGTGAGCAGAACCCTGCTGTATACCAAATCCCCTCTACTTGCTCCCCTCTCCCTGTTTGAGCCAGATCGATCCTGTCTGGCTTGCAGCAAAAGACATCGGAATGAATACGAGAGTCAAACGAGTCTTCCTTTCTTCAACTGTAGAACAGAAATAACAAAACCCGCTTCATGGGGGTACTTTGCTTTATTTTAAAGGTACCTTTTCGTTATTTAGCACTGTTCTACAGAAATCCCTAGCACGAGCGGATGTCTTTGGAGAAAAAGGTGTTGATTCTTTCACAGTTTAGGAGGCCGGGAGTCCTCATTCAGAGTAGCAGCTCTAGGGGAAGGGAAGAGTTGTTTTTCCTGTTGGCTCTGGAAGAAGGCCCTTGGCTCCTTTCAACACTGGTGGGCCCGCTGTCCTTTGGAGATCTCCATTTGTTTTGGTGTCAATCCCCCCACCCCCCCACCCCCCGGGTTCAGAAGGTTCTCAATGTGGACACCCCAAGTTCAGAGGATGCACTCCACTTCTAGCTCTTCTTTTTGGGGTGGCCACCAGTCCCTCTGTCTCTGCTTGCTTATTTAAGCTGTTTTATTGCTTCCAAATACAACCTAATCCCCCAGATTGTGTTTTGCCTCATTAATATAACTGCTAGAAGTGGAGTGCATCCTCTGAACTTGGGGTGTCCACAAAGAAGTCAGACACATTTCATGGTAGCATGCTCATCTCCTGGATGGCCATGATCTCACCAGCCAGATCCGCACATGGGCCAAGAGGGCAGGGAAGAAAGAGTGATTTATTGCTAACCAAGGCTTATATATCTTGGGGGTGTGCAAGCCACCTAATTACAAGTAAAGACATACGTCACCAGAAGAGGTTGTACAATAGGCAACACAAGCAATAAGAGGGGGATATACAATGGGCATAAGTGTAACAGGAAGGGGATGAGCTAGGGATGTACACATGATAGGAAGGGGAGGGACTAGGGGTATACATGTGACAAGATAGGCGGACCCTAGATTCATGATGGCGGCCTAACCTTGGTCACCCTTGAGTGGGCTTGACCTCCCTGGGCTCTCCTACAGGGAAACAATCTACTACTATCCTTATCAGAAGGAAGTGGGCCCTACTTAGGGTGGGACAGACTGTGCAGTGTGATTGCTCTAGATGGCTGATAACCCTTAGGGAGAATAACCCCTGACCTACTTCTGTTGACCTCCAGGTGTATAGTCATTTACCATGTGTAGCAAGCAGCTAAGTTTGGCATATATTTGGGGAAGACAACTTGGGAGAAATCTTTCTGTTTCCCACTCATGACACAGACAAGTAGACGTATACTTATGGGGGGGGCGGGAGGATACCATCGATCAATAACAATATAGTACTTTACTCTGTTTTCAGTGAATGTTTACCCAGCAAATCCGGTTCCCTCGGACCATTTCTACACAAGCTGTTCAGTCCTCACTGCGTTTGGAAGGCCGTAAATGAGATAAATCCTTCACAAGTCCTTGTTCCGGCTCGAAACTCTAATTAATTGTGCGTCTTCCTTCTTCCCGTTTTTTCTCTGAAGGAATTTTCTATTTAAATATTATAAAGACCTGATGTCAGCACACCCAAAGCTGACAGAATCATGGTAGGTCACCCGCTAAACTCGATGCCACCCATTTTGGAGAGAATTGATTATTACATTAATCATAATGTCTCTTCAATTTTTGTTATTGTGAAACTCATCAAAGGATTTATTCCAGGAAGTCATTAAAAGAGAGCCTGTGGATGAAAACCCAAATTTGTACCAGGCGAGCAACAAAGAGAATGGCTGAGAACACTCTTCCTCTAAAGACAAGCCTTTATGCTGACGGGCAGGAGCTCTGGCCCCATTTCCATGGCAGCATGGCTTCTAACAACTTTTTATTTAGAAATAATGTCCAACTTATAGGAAAAGTTGCAAGTACAAAGGACACCCCTATGCCCTTTACCCAGATCCTCCTACACGGCAACTTGTTTATCCTGTTTGCTGTGTTCCCTCTCTGCCTAATTCTTTTGTCTTCTGAATCATTTAAGAGTTCATTGCCTCCACCATGCCTATTGTGATAGGTTTGAATTTTGTCTTAGAATGTAAACACTTTTAGAAATAGATGCATGCACATGGTTTGTACATGATGCAAAATCCCAAGTGTACAAAGGGGGATACATAAAAAAAAAAGTACGTCTTTGTCCCTTCTCCGCCTAAAATAATACACCCAGTGCAAGGTAGGGTCTCTGGTCCTTGCCCTGAAATACGGGTAGACTTGTGATCACAACAGAAGTGATGCTGCTTGACTTCCTAACGGCAGCACAGCCCCCATCTGGTTCTCCTGAGATGCTGTTTGCTCCCGCCAATCTGCAAAGGAGCTAAAACTGCCCTGTGAAAAACCCTCACAGAGAGAAATAGGTGATTTGCACCCACTTGTCAGCCTCATTGAGTACGCCATACTAAACAGAAACAGTTCTGGTCCAGTGGGACTGTATCAGCTGACATAACATGGACCCAAAGTAAGCTGTCTCTGCTGAGCCCGGCCCAAGGCACAGACCTGAGAGAAAGTTAAATAAATGCCAACATTTTGTTGTTGTTGTTTTATGTGTGTGTGTTATCTCACCTCAATAATAGTTAACCAGAATAAACAGACAGAGGAGACACAAAGAGAGATTTACAAAGAGAGGGGGCCTGTTCTTAAGGAGCTCACGCCTAGGGAATAAAAATCAACAACAAGGAGGATACAGAAATCCTGGGGCACTGGCACAACAGCAATCTAGCTGAGAGGAAGTACTATGAGGCAGAAGTAGGGCGAGCATGATGGTGGGGCAGAAAGAAGATAAAAGGAGACAGAGGAATGATCTAGGAAGCAAAGCTATGGATAGAGGTATAATAAGCATAGGTATGTTCATATGTGAATACATTAATCCATAAAATAGAGGTATATATATATGCCTCTGCTCATACCCTCCCTCAATACAAAAACATTTTGTTGAAACAAAGTGGCAATCTGAGATGCTCACCCTCCCAGTACAATCACTGAAGACAAAATGGATGCACAAGCAAATGTGGTGAAGAAGGCAGATGGTGCCTGGCTGATATAGTGTCTGGGGTCTTAAAGGCTTGAAGTACAAGTGGCCATCCAGCAGAGAAACAACAAGCCCACAGGGAAGAAGCACACCAGCCTGTGTGATCATGAGGTGTCATTGGGACCGGGGAACAGGCATCAGAAGACCCTTAACAATCAAACAAACAAAACCATATAGTTGAGAACGAGTGGTTCAGAGCAGAGACCCAGACCCATCTGTAGACAATAGAACATCTCCCACAGAGGGACAGGGAAGGGATGAGTCAACCAGGGCGCAGTAAAGCATCGATGAAACACACAATATTCCTCTGGTTCCTTGAGGCTTCCTCACCCCCCACTACCATCACCCCAGTGATGCCTCTCACTTTGGACTAGACCGGAGCATGTACACAGGTGTGGATAAGCGATAGGGGCTCACGACACACGCATCTCAGGAGCAGGAGTGGGAATAGTGATACCAGATGGGTAGGGAGAAGGTGGGGGTGGGAAGAAAGGGGACCTGATCATAATGATCATCACACACACACACACACCCTCCAGGAGGAAGAACAACAGAAACCATGGAGAAGGGAGACAGGGTCGGTGTGAGATATGAAAATAATAATAATTTATAATCTATCAGGGGGTCATGAGGGTGGGGGGTGGGAGAGAGAAAAGAGGAGCTGATACCAAGGGCTCAATAGAAAGTAATTGTCTAGAAAAGAATGATGGCAACCTATGTACAAATATGCCTGATACAACTGATATGTGGATTGTAATAAGAATTGTAAGAGCCCTCAATAAAAACAAACCAAAAGGAGCTCACACTCCAATGGAAGTTACAGGCAATTTAAAAGAGACTTAAGTGAATACAATATGATATAGATACCAGTTTTATATGTCTTTTTAAAAACAGGAGAAAGGAGAAATTAACCTAGCTTCATGGGGTCTCAGCAGGATTTGGCGATTATGAAAGTTGACTTTGGTCCTACAGGGTGAAGAATTGACCAAGTCAAGGAAAGGGGGCAGCCCATTTCTCTTACTTCTGTAACCCACTATGCCACCAGGGCTCCTTTGAGCGAAGGAAGGACCACACTTAGGGTTCTGGTCAGACTGGGAACAGAAACAAGCGAGGAAGCAGGAATTACAGAGGCTGGCAGGGGAGAGAGCAGGAAATAAAGTCACAGGATGATGAATACTGCTGGGCAGGGCAGGCCCTGTACCTGGGCCTAATTCTGCCACAGAGGAGCTGTGCAAGTTGAGTTGTAAGTGCCTGGGAGAATGCCTTGCAGTTTCTGGATCTTTCTTCCTTCTTTAAAACAAGGGGTGATGCTTGTGCGTACTAGTCTTGCCCAGTATTGGGACACTGAAAATCGAAACATCTAGGTCTCTCAAAATGTAGTTCACAGTCTCAGGATGCCTGCATTTATCTCAGGCTCTCCCAGTTGATGCTTGAGAAGCACCATCATGAGAAATGAATGGAATTGAACTTCTCTTGCCCTTGGTTTCTTGGAGCCATGTCGGGAACAATGACTTTTTTGCATTCAGAAGGCAGCCCAATGCAAACGCTATTAGGGCTCCCTATGTCTATATAGGAAGGGGTTAGTAAAATGCCCTCTTTGGCATATGAAGTTGGGGTTACTGCTGAGAAGACTTGACAGGACGGAGGAGTTAAAACTACTTACTCCAAAACTCCCTTTGGCTGGGCAGCTGCTGAAATCATGCCCTGTTGTTTGTACCAAACAGTACAGCATCTTCTAGAATCTCCTAGATCAGGGGTCAGCCAAATGCAGCTCTTTCAGTACATACATGTGGCTCTGAAGTAAAATGGGAAACATTTTAAAGGATATGATTTAGATAATGGTGACTTCATTTGTTTGTAAAAGTATATTATGGCTCTCAAATAACTTTTCAATTGTTGTGACGGACAGGAGTAGCCCATATCAAAAGTTTGCCGACCCCTGTTCTAGGCAGTGGGTGTACAAGAGATGAGAGTGATGTATCTCATTGGCCGGTGCAGAAATAGTCATGAGAGGAATCTTCCGGAAGAGAACATCAGAGCCTGGACATGCCTCTAGAATAGGACAAGTAGGAGCAGTGCAGAAACCTGGGCTTGCCTGTCAAATGGTAATGCATATACCTCAGCAGTCCCTCTGGCTTTCCCCACAAGGAGGGGGAGCGCTCACCGGCTTAAACCAGTTTTCTTTGAACAGCCAGGTATGTCTCTTTTAAATGACCAACCGGTCAACCCCCTGCCATGAAGTTGACCCCCAACTCAGAGTGACCCTCTGTGACCACGCAGGAGTGCCCCATAGGGTGGATCTTGCCAGACTGCCACCCGTTTTTCCCAGGCAGTAGCCAGTGGGTTTCGGTGAAAGCCTTTTGGGCTATGGATCAAGCACTTTAACCACTGGGCCACTACAAAACCCAGCTCACTGCCTCAGTCCACTCTGTCTCAGGGCAACCTTATAAGGGCAGGTAGGACACACCCTGCAGGGCAGGTGGAACTGTGGCTTTCGGAGACTAACTCATGGGGCCCACGACCCTCAAGGTCAACAGTGTAAAACCTCGAGCCTCTCCAGTGAGCATGACGCTGCTTTCTACTCCCGTAAAGAGTCAGTCTTGGAAACCCACAGGGGCAGCTCTACCCTGCCCTAAAGGGTAGCTATGAGTCGGCATCTATTTGATGGCAGTGTTTTGAGTTTGGCTTTAACTCTTTACCGGAGTAGAAAAGCCTGGTCTTTCTCCCAAGGAGGGTCTGCCTGGTAGTATGGAAGTGCTGGCCTTGCCTTTTACGGCATTAGAGCTGCGCATAAAACCTGGCAGGTGGTCGAGATTCCCTCCCGTGCTCTGGCACCCCTCTATTTTGCCCAAAAGCTTTATTGGGCACTGGAAGTGTACTTATGGAATGCATCTTAGCTACGAATCAGAATCGATTCCATAGCAGTGGCTTTTAATTTTCTGTATTACACATTTCAGCTGACATTTTTATTATCCCATTAGATCAGAAAGAGGGGGCGAGAGAAAGAAGATGGAAAAGGCAGCAGGTAGAGACTGGGCACCCCATTTCTAGGAAGAGCAGACATATTTGCACTTGTTCAGGTGAGAATGGTCCTTCACCAGCCAGAAAGGAAGCCACCCCCACAGTCGAGGGAGGGAGCTCTCGGCCTAAGGGAGCGGCCCTCCACCACTGTTGAGCCCTGTGGCCAGCAGGCCAACTCTAGGCTTTCTCCCAAAGGTCACGGATCTGCAGATAAACTGCTGCCAAGGGCCTCCTCTCCTCCCAGCAGTGGCGCCCTCCGCAGTTTCTCCACCCTCTGAAAGGTCCTGGGAGCTCTCTCAGCAAGGCGCTCCAGGAATTTCTGGAGGAAGCCTCTCCTTGTTTGTGAGAATACAGCTCACACAGAGGGGCCTTCCAAAAGCTTGTGGGGGAAATTCCAGTATTTCAAATTCCATCTTTCCATGAATTTGGGGGTTGCCGTCGCAAGGTCAGCAGTGGCTCCACAGGCAAAACTTGAGGCTGTCTGAGTTAACAATCTCCTGAACCCACAGGGGCAACTCTGCCCGGCCCTAAACGGTCACTATGAGTCAGCATCCACTCAATGGCAGTGAGTTTGGGTTCAGATATCAGTCGTTTCTTTTCCCTGAGCAAGAGTACTTCACAGGTCTGTTCACATCCAAGCGGCGGGTGCGGGCTCGCTTGCTGAGTTTAGCCACACAGCACACTGCCAGCGAGAACTACTGTTAGCTGCTCCTTTTTCAAGGGCTCATCGCCAGTACTTTTAACTTGTAGATTTAGGTCCTAAGTGATTTAATGGTCTTACATTGATATTTACAAACCCAAATTAAGGATAATAAAAGGAAGGAAAAAAACCACTCTTACAAACAGGGAGAACAGGCGACTGCAAGATTATCTTGCCCCACGGGTCAGCAGTCCTTCTGATAGAGGGAGGGCTGAAGGCGACTCACTTAGGGGGGGGGGGACCAAAAAGCCTCAGTCTTTACTGGCTACCTGAGTCCCTTTTCCTTACAACCCCTCGCCAAAAGACAAGAACTTAGTGTAACGGAGGAGAAGCCAAAACACACTGCTCCTGCATTATCTGCCGGTGGGAGCTCAGACACACGAGCCGTGGTGGAGACCGATTTTTCTCTGGAATTAAGTAACGAAATCGTGCTCTCTCCTGTTCCCTCAAGTAAGGGACACCTCAGTCCCTGACAATGAAGGCGTTATGAAGGATGAGGGCAAGTACAAATATATACCTATTGCTACTGGGGCTTCAGTTCATACATGTAAACAAAGCCTGTTTGAACATGCCTGCTGTCAGTGGATGCCTCCCGAGGCACCCCCTGTGTAGTGCACTTGCCTTCGTCTCCTTAGGGTGCCTGCAAAGGAAAGGTGTAATCAAAACAGCAGCATCCCAGTGGATCTGGGGGCCAGGAACATTCAAGGCAGAGATCAACCCAAGAAGGTTATGGTGACCTTGAGAATCAGGTTATGATGACTTGTGTGTGTGTGTGTGGGGGGGGGACTCCAAATGGGTGGTCTTG
>NW_022103900.1:2186127-2204508 GCF_000313985.2 Echinops telfairi
GGAGGGAGGGGGAAGAAATGGGGAACAGATAGCAGGGGCTCAAGTGGGAAGAGAATGCTTTGAAAATGATGATGGCGGCATATGTGCAAAGGTGCTTGACACACTGGATGAATGTATGGATTGTGATAAGAGATGTAAGAACCCCAAATAAAAGTAATTTTTTTGAAAAGAAAGAAAAAAAAAATCCAGAGTGTAACAGTCCCCTCCCTTACAGTCAAAATTCCTTTTAAGCTTAAGCAGCAGGGATGTTCCAATTTGGGAAGGAGACTAACAAGGTCAGTAAGATAGCCAGACAGGAAACATTGTCCCAATTTGGATAAACAAGGGCACAGGAAGCGTCAGGGGATGATGATCTAATGGCCCCTGGAGAAATATAGATACAATTTCCTAAAGATCATTGTAGAGCCTGCCTTAGAGTATTGATAGCATCTTGTAACACTATAAAACAAAAACAAAAACCTACGAATTGCCTCCTAGAATCAGTGTAAAAAACTTGTTTCTTGTATGTTAACTTGGGCAGGTCAGGAGTGGACTCTGAAACAGCTCAGAGGAGAAACCTGGCTGTTTTCGTTCTCCAAGCACTTGCAGGAATCAATTTCGAATTTCCCGAGTCAGCCTGGTTTGGCTTTGACCACAGGCTCTCCTGGACCCTTGAAGTCTGACAACACTATGACATGACCAGTTTGTAAGTTGAAGAGCGCAGCATTCAGGGGATGAGTTAGATGGAAAACCTGATTTAGAAGTACATAGACCTCGATGGAGGGTATGCCAAGAATTAATAGCTTCATTGTTTGTTAAATTATCGATTTATATTGTAAAGGAGCTCTGGTGGTACTGTTGCATAAGCCTCCAACTACTAACCACAAGGTCAACCACAGGTTCAAACCCACCAGGCACTCCTGGGAGAAAGATTGAGCAAAGATTTACAGCCTCAAAAACCCTACCCAGGGTCGCTATGCGTAGGAGCCGACTGGGTGGCAGCGCGGGAGAACAATTTTGCAGCAGGACTTTTTGCCTCCTCCCTGGGTTGGGTTCAGGCTGCCGCCTTCCAGAAGGCAAAGCCATCAGATGAGAGAATAAAAAGGAAATGAGTCTTGTTTTCAAAGTCTTCCGATAAGTGTGATCACACAATGCAAGCATGCCGTTCAAAAAGTCCAAGTAACACAACCTTGTATGAAAGAGATGATTCTGCTTCCTTCCCCTGACTTGTCCCCTAAAAGAACTCCTTAACTTTAATAAGCACGTTTTGCTATTTCGGACCCATCATTACCCCAAGAACTGTAGAACAAAACACTCCCAGCTCCTGCGCCATCCCCACGACCCCTGGCTTGTTTGAGTCCATCCTGACAGCTGCTGTGTCCAATCTCACCGAGGACCTCATTTTGCACTGACCCTCTCCTTCACCAAGCATATGTTCCTTCTCCAGGGACTAGGCTCTCCTTTCAACATGTGCAAAGTATGTGAAACAAAGTCTCACCATCCTCACTCACTCCAAGGAGGATTCGGGTTGTACTTCTTCCCATACAGATTTGCCTGCGCTTCTGGTTGCCCGTGGTGCATTCAGTAGTCTTCACCGGTGCCATCGCTGATGCATCGACTCTTCTGCGGTCTTCCTTATTCACTGTCCAGCTTGTACATGCGTACAAGTGAGAATATTATGGCTTGGCTCCTTTGGAGATGCCAGCAAAGCCCTGGTGGCGATGTTGAGTAATTGTTGGACTGCTAACCACAAGGTCAATGGTTCAAAACCACCAACCTTTTCTCCAGAGAAAAGTGAGACTATCTGCTTCCATACAGATTCACAAAGCCTCCAAAATCCTATATTGAGCTAACATGAGTTGGAATCAATTCTTCGATAATGAGGTTGGATCAGGCACATCTTTGCATTTCTTGACAAATTCAACATTTTCTCCATTATCATGTTATTTATTGAGGTAGTGGTGAGCAATATTTGCTTTCTTTGTACCGGCAAGCAATGTTTGGTACCTACATATCATTGATTGTTAATATGTGCATATTACTTTAGATTTATCCATTTGGGACATCATTTATTGACTTCTTAATATGCTGGAAGATTCTTAACCCTCTTCCGTATTTGGCTGCCCCATACTCTCCTAATAGAGATACATGACTATAATTGGTTAAATCTACAATGCATGTTCATGTTCTTACATATAATTTGATGCTGAAACTGGAAATGGACAATATTATTTTATTTCATGGCACCTAGGACTGCTTTTGTATTCTCTCACCATACTTATTCAATCTGTATGCTGAGCAAATCGTCAGAGAAGCTGGATTATATGAAGAAGAATGCAGCATCAAGATCGGAGGAAGGCTTATTAACAACCTGCGATGTGCAGATGACCCAACCTTGTTTGCTGACAGTGAGGAGGACTTGAAGCACTTGCTGACGAAGATCACAGATTGCAGGCTTCAGTGTGGATTATAACTCATGTCAAGAAGACCCAAACCTTTGCAACTGGACCAATAGGTAACATCATGATAAACAGAGAAAAGATTGAAGTTGTCAAGGATTTCATCTTGCTTAGATCCACAATCAATGATCATGGAAACAGCTATCAGGAGCTCAAAGGATGCATTACATTAGGGAAATCTCTTCAAGACCATTTTAAAATGTTGAAAAGCAAGGATGTTGCTTCGAGAATTAAGGTGTGTCTGATCCAAGCCATGGTATTTTCAGTCGCCTTCTATGCATGTGACAGTTGGACATTGAATAAGGAAGCCCAAAGAAACATCCATTCGTTTGAACTATGATGTAGGTGAAGAATATTGAAAGTACCTTGGGTTGCCTCAAGAACTGTCTTAGAAGAAGTACAGCCAGAATGCTCCTTAACGAGGAGGATGGCAAGATTTCATCTCATGTTCTTTGCACGTCTTTTCAGGAGAGAGCAGTCTCTGGAGAAGAACATCATGCTTGGTAAAGTGGAGAGACAGCGAGAAAGAGGAAGGCCTTCAAGAGGAGGCATTGACCCAGTGGCTCCCAGCAATGGGCTCAAACATAAGAACAATAGTGAGGATGCTGCGGCACTGGGC
This sequence comes from Echinops telfairi, assembly GCF_000313985.2. NCBI lineage: Eukaryota > Metazoa > Chordata > Mammalia > Afrosoricida > Tenrecidae > Echinops > Echinops telfairi. The sequence goes on from NW_022103900.1 coordinate 2,189,185, forward strand.
GGTATGTTGTTCTGTGGTAAGTAAGGTACAGAACTGACTGGATCGCACCTACCAACAGGGCTGCTATTTAGAAGTTCTATGTCATGCAATTCCCATTCTTTTGTTTTTCTTAATTCTGTTGCAAGTTTTGTTTGTTTGTTTGTTTGTTTGTTTTCAAATCATTTTATTGGGGGCTCGTACAACACTTCCACAACCCATCCATCCACCCATTGTGTCAAGCACATGTGTACATTTGTTGCCATCATCAGTCTCAACACATCTGCTTTCTACTTGAGCCCTTCATTTTTCCCCTTCCTCTCTGTTCCCCCCTCCCTCATAAACCCCTGATACTTATAAATTATTATTTTGTTCTGTTGGAAGTTTTAAAGTCTTCACATTTTCTGAAATCTCACAATGGTGTAAGTTGGTGTGGGTCTTTTCAAATTCACAGGGAAATTTTCTTACATTAGCTCTTTGCCAATTGTCTGCCCCCATTTTCCTTGTTCTCTCATTCTGGAATTTCTGTTAGATGACTCTTGGGACCTCCTGCATAAATCCTTTCACTCGCTTATCCTTTTTTCTCTACTGGCCATCTCTTATCTCTTTGTCCATTTTTCTGGGAAATATTCCCACTTTATCTTCCAAATCTTCTTTTTTTAAAAGCTCTTCTGTTTTTAATTTGTGAGACTTCTTATTTCTCATTCTTTGATTGTCCGTGAATTAAAGCATACTATTCCTTACTAAAGAATGTAGCATTGTTTTTTTTTTTATCTCCCTAAGAATATTAGTTATCTAATTTTTGTGTTCACAAGGTGGGCTAGGGTGGGTTCTCTAGAGAAGCAAAACCACTGGCATTTCTGTCGGTGTATAAAGAAAAATGGTCACACAGTTGTCGGGGGGTAAGTCCACTCCAGTTCAAGCTGTGGGTCAGATGTTATGCTGAAGGCATTTCTGGAACACTTCACGCCCCGGGGCCAATAGATCAGGAAGCAGGAAGATGACGCAGGATAATCACAGGCTGGTGGGTGTCAGCATATCAGTCCTATGGCTGGAAAAGTCCAACAAATCCAAAGTCAGCAAGCTCTGATGGGTCCCAGGGTCGGCAGACAATAGTCCACAGGGTCAGTGGTCAATGTGATAGGGCATTAGCTCAAGAACCAGAGATCAAAGCAACAGATGTGGATCCAGGCCAGCAACAAGAAAGAGGCTCTCTCCATAATTCTCCTATTTGAATATCAAGCAGGCCACAGCCCCAAGGAGACATCATCAGGGGTATGACCTGAATAACTGCGTGGCTCACAGCAGATCCCACGGTGGACTTGATTACATAATGTTAGATCACTAAGAGGGGAGGTCTTGACTGTCACACCACTGAGAATCCTGGTCCAGCCAAGGTGACAGAAAACCTAATTATTACATCCCTTCCATTGTTTGTTTTTGCCTAAATCCAATCTCTCTCTCCCCCCTCAGTCTTCCTCTCCCCTGCTTCCCCTGCCCTTTTCTTTCCCTCTCATTTCCCCTGCTGGAAGGAAATTTATCGTTTTCTTACAAGAAGTTTTCCTCCAGGGTCTGAGGGTTCACACCCACGGTTTAGAGAAGAGCTGTAAGAGCCCCCCAAAGATGATCTTTAAGAAATAAATAAGAATCAAACAAAAAGACGAAGGTCCCACACTGACCGGCTGCTTTGCTTTGAAGTGAGTGGGCAGAGCTTGTCAGCTGGTAAATGTCGCTGAAAGGAAGCCGGGTGGTGAGCCAGCCTTCTTAGGGTGAGACATCAAGGAGCGTTTTGTGCAGGGCTTTCCCCTGACACTGTTTCGTTTCCACAGTCCCATGCTTTCCTGCTGAGTGGGTGCTGCCTGGCTTTCAGCAGAGACAGGCTGGGTGGTGAAACTGCTACCATTCAATGTGTTGGCATTCATGGTCCTTCTGGTGTGTGGGAGTCTGCACATGTGGGAGTCTGCATGTCCCTCAGCCCATGGCCTGCGCCATCCGCTGTTTTTAAGCTTCCCATTCCAGGATATTCCCTGGCCTATTGTCCTGCCTGAGTTTGACCTTTGTGATGATTGGTGCTCGGTGGCAGGCAGCCGCCATGCTCATTGGACACCTCCACCAGGCATCCAAGTGCATCTCATTTACATGTGGACCGTCCAAGTGCACCTCATTTACATGCGGACCTGTTTGAGGACTGATATCTGCCATTTCTTCCATATTGTAGCTACATGATTATTGGATACTATTCGTTACACTTTATTAGCATATGATGTAATGTTACCCACCCACCATTGGGTATTCATTACGCTTTATTAGCATATGATGTAATGTTACCCGCCCACCATAGGGTATTTAAGCCCCTGCCTTCTGCTCAATAAATCGAGGCTTGATCAGACTCCTGTCTTGCCTCCATTTCTCACGTCTCTTGCCCCTCTTCATTCCCAGTCCCTCTTTCAGGTATCCACGTTGTTTGATGACCCGCAGGACGGGTCACTGGTGCCAATCTCAAACCTCCCTCCAACCCTCCAGTGTGCATAATGTAGTGGCGATCAGAGAGTTTGGGCTTTGTCACCTCTACCCTATGTCATCAGCTGCAGAAGGAGAGAACTTGTAATATTTCCTGCTTGTATGGTCTGGGAAGAAGAGCCAGAGTCTAAATCCGGTCTTCCAACGAACGCCCTGTGTCCAGCGCCTCAGCTCACCACTGCCTCTTGGAAGATCTGGTGCCCAAGGACCTAGCATTTCCAGGACTCCATGGGAAGGAATCAGCTCACCCCTCTCCTTGGAAACCCCCATAAGACGTCATCAGTCACCACCCCTCCATTTGTTTTCCATCTTCCAAAAGTATGTAGCTTGTGTATATATCCTTTTTATTCATTTACTGGAATTTTTGGTAGGGTATTGGAAAAGAGAGGCTTTGGGCCGGCCCTGTTTAACCAAAAGCTCTTTCCCACTGTTTAGACTTTGCGCTGGCTCTGGAGACATCTGTTTGACTGTGGTCCGTGGAGTCCATTGGCCTTTCCTGGGCTTATTATGGTGGGAAGTTCTATCTTTGGATCAACCAGGCATTAGATGTGTTTGCTGTTTCAACTCCACGGGCCTCATTTCCCTAGGTGAAAACTGGGGACAAGAGAAGACTTTTGTGTATTGATTTATTGGCATAAATAATGAACCTGTCATTAACAGAAAACTAAACCACTAATTATGTACAAGGGATAGCCATAGTAACAACCACGTGGGGTAGGCACACAGCATGCCTGTTTTTCAGATGAGCTTCCTTCAAAGGTCACTAGAATCTTCCAGAGGGTATTGGTATGATACCCTATAACTTAATTCCATTCTGATTATGTTCCATCTTCCACATAAAATCCAGATTTCCCATTAAATGTTCAATTTATTTTCACTTTAGAATTTAAATACTTTGTAGGTGGTGCCCAGCTAGTAGGAAGAATAGTGTCCTGGCTCTCTCTTAGAGGCTTGTCTTCAAACAAGCAGCCATCTAAGTGAGGCATCAACTAAATCCACATGGAAGAAACACACCAGTTTATGTGATCCAAGGATTATAAATAACATAACTCAAATCTGAAGGAGGGAATGGCATCAGAGTTTAAATTGTCAATACCTGGTTTGTAGAAGGCTACGGATGACAGCAAAATCTTAAAATCCATTCGCAGGGTCCACACATAGATTAAGCCTCCAGTAAATTCCCTCGGACTATAGTCGAGGGGTGTGAATAGCCTTGTTATCAGACAGAAAGCACTGTAAAGTCGATTTTGATAGATATAGTTAGGCTAACGTGTACTGTCTTATCATTTGATCTCCCTTTAGACCCATTTAAAAGTTGTTTCCGTTTTTGAAAATGTCAAGGGAAATACACCTGGATTAAGCCCGGGAATCCCCTCTGATCAGAGACCAGGGATGTGAATAGCCTTGCTATCTTGCAGCGTGCACTGGAAAGTGGATTACGGGAGATATAGTTAGGTTAGAATTTAACACCTTATCACAAAAATGTTCTCTAATAAAGAGAGTATTTTCATCCCATAAAACATGTCACAGGTATGTCGGGTCAACTGAGCAAATTCAAACCTGACCACAAATAGATCTGGGTTTTATTTGCCGTTATATCTCACCCACGCAGAATGATGCCATCATTCACCCATTCGCTTGGGGCTCTGTCATGAAGGCATTATTCTGGGCTCTTGGAATACAACACGAGCAAACCCAAACCTCTTCCCTTTGGCAATAAGTACAAAAAATAAATGATACAGTACATTGGAAGGTGTCAAGTGTTCCGGGGGCAAGAAAAAGCACAGGTTTCGGGGGTTAGGAACGTTGAGGAAACATAGTCAAGAGACGGTGACATTTGAGTCACAGGTGCAGGGCAGAGCAAAGAGATCCAGGAAGAGCTTATCCTGTGGAGGAACAGCCAGGGTAGAGGTCCCACAGTGGAGTGTGTCTAGGCTATTTGAGGTAACCCCAGTGAGGGTGACATGTTTGGGAAAAGAATCCTCTGAGTGTTATTATTCTTTGATTCCACCAGTCAGGCAATGAAACAAAGTTTAAAAGTTCTTGAAAGGGCCACATAACCCAGCAGTTCTGTTCCTAACCAAACACTCAAAATCATTGACTCCGATACTTGCAAACCTGTGTATACTGCAGTGTTATCCACAACCACCAGAATGTAGAAACAAACAGTGTCCATCCACAAATGAATGGATGAGCCAAATGCCATACATACGTACAACAGAATATGATTCAGCCGTAAAGCAAAACAAAATCCTGATACAGACTGTATACCTGTATGAACCTTGAAGGGGACCCAGGGAAGTTTAAGCCAGACACAAAAGGACAGATATTGTCTGAGACCACTTACATGAAATATCTAGATTGGCAAAAGCAAAATGACTGTGTTAGTCTGAGATGACTAGAGAAACAAATCCAGGGAGACGCATATGTGCACAAAAAAGAGCTTCATGGGCGAACCGATTACAAGGATCTACATATAACCTCCTCTCTGGGGGATGGACAACAGAAAAGTGGGTGAAGAGAGATGTTGGACAGTGTAAGATATGACAAAATAATAATAATTTATAAATTATCAAGGGTTCATGAGGGAGGGGGTGTAAAAATGAGCTGTTAACAAGAGTTCAAGTAGAAAGCAAATGTTTTGAGAATGATGAGGGCAACAAATGTACAAATGTGCTTGACACAATGGATGTATGTATGTTTTATGAGCCCCCCAATAAAATGATTTTAAAAAGAAAAAATTGTTATAAATAGAAAAAGAAAGAGCTTTATATACATGAGCAATTGAATATTGAGAAAACATCCCAGCCCAGTCTAGATCAAGTTCATAAGTCCAATATTAGCCCATATATCCAATACAATCCATAAATTCCTCTTTAGACTCACACAACACATGCAATGATGCCGAATGCAGGAAGATCACAGGCCAGTAGGTGGAAACTCTTGTGGATCCAGTGGCAGTAGAAGCATCTCATCCCTTCCCTGTGACCCCTCTGTGGGAAATGTTCCATTGTCTACAGATGAGTTTAGGTCTCTGCTCCGACCTCCCTCCTTCTCAACAATATGTTTTTGTTTGTTTGTTTGTTTGTTTTTTATGGGTCTTTTGATGCTCATGACACGTGACACCCAGTCCTGATGACACCTCATGATTGCACAGGCTGGTAAGCTTCTTCTATGTGGACTTGTTGCTTCTCTGCTGGATGGCCGTTTATTTCACTTCAAGCCTTTAAGACCCCAGATGCTATATCTTTTAATAGCCGGGCACCATCCGCTTTCTTCACCACATTTGCTTATGCACCCATTTGTCTTCAGTGATCGTGCTGGGAGGGTGAGCATCACAGAATGCCAATTTGTTAGAACAAAGTGGTCTTGTATTGAGGGAGGGTATGAGAAGAGGCCTGAAGTCCACCCACTACCTCAGTGTATTGACATATAAATATATGTACATAGGCCAATACCTCTATTTTTATAGATTAATGTATTTACATATGTACACACATGCTTATACCTCTACCCATAGCTTTGCTTCCTACATCCTTCCTGTTTCCCTTTACCTTCCTCCTGCCCCACCATCATGCTCACCCTACTTCCACCTCTTAGTACTTCCTCATAGCTAGATTGCTGTTGCTCCAATACCCCCAGGATCTCTACATCCTCCTTGTTGTTGATTTTAATTCCTTAGTTGTTCCGTTGTCTATGCATTGTTTGCTCACCGCAACCTTCCCCCGCCACCTTCTCCCCAAAGTCCCTCCGGGACTGTTGTCAGTCCTATTGCTTCCTACTCGAGCTTGCTTCCCCTGCCTTGCTTAGAAGTAGGCAAACCAACAGCAGCAGTGACCACACAAAAAGAAAACAAAAGACTGAAAAAGGAAGAGCGAAAAAGAGAAAAGACTTATAATTCCAGGTCTGTCCACTGACCATTATAACTATCTCCCCCTTGGTCCTGGGGGGATCCTGGGGGCTCCTCCTCCTAGCCTGAAGTCTATTTGGGGGGGCTCTTTAGGGGCTTTGTGGCTTGGTTTTGCTCCGGTTGCTGATCTGTTATGTTCCCTTCTTGGTTTGCCCTGCTGTGGGGGATGCAGACCACACTACCTCCCTGCTATGTGTCCCCAGTATTGTCCTCTGTTGCAGTACGCTCTAGTAAGGGGACAGCATGTCATGAGCTGTTGTTGGCCCTACAGTCCTTTCTGTGCTTTAGCAGCTCCACGCAGGGACATCGGCCTCCGGGCTTGTGCGCCGATATGGGGTCTAGACCAACCGTCCCTTTCTCTCGTTCCTTCTTGGTTTGCTTCTGTGCGGGTGTGGCATATGGGCCCCTCTCCCCAACCAGTAGGTTTAGTGTTGTTCTCTGTAGCATATACTTCTAGGGAGGGGATCAGTTTGGCTCTGGCTGGGGCCGGCCCTGTAGCCCACTCTTTTCATGCATTTCTCCACGTAGTTACATTGTCTTCATGGTTTGGTGTGCCACGATGGGCTCTGTATGCACACTCCCGATTCTGTGGAGACATAATCAGGACTCTCCCCCTGGGTGGGTTAGAGCCCTACTAGGAAACATTTTTCAAACTCATCTGTTTGAACAGATGGCAGCACCTCCCTCGTTTTTTCTTCACCTATTCCAGGTCATCAAATTGCTGTCCTTTCATGTCCCTCTTCATTTGAGGAAACAAAAAGAAGTCACACGGAGTGAGGTAAGGTGCGTGGGGCAAGAGAAACATGCTAGTTTTTGCTAAAAAGTGGAGTACTGAGATGGCTGTGTGAGCAGGTGCATTGTCATGGTGGCAAAACCAGTCCCCCATCTGCCACAAATCAGGCCCTTTTTGGTCACACAGTTATGCATTCTTCTCAGAACCTTTAAATAGCTTGATTAACAGTCTGACGAGTCTGGTGGAACGAACTCCAAATGTACTACGAGTGGACATTTTTGTCCATTCGGGTAGTTGACAGATGTCCAGAATGAGGTTTGTCATCAATCGACATTTCACCTTTTTTAAAATGAGAAAACCACGTGTACACTTGGGTTTTTCCTAAGGTGCTGTCCTTGTAGGCTGTGTTCAATGTCAGAACAGTTTCTGCGGCATTTTTCCCAAGCAAGAAACAAAATTTCATATCCGCTTGCTGTTCTCTTAAATCAGCCATCACAAAAAACGAGGTTTAAGTGAAACTTAACTTAAATTCACTGTGACCAGAGAGAACCTTCCCAGGTGGTGCCACTGGATGCACTAACTCAGAGAGGGTTGCTTGATGCTCTCCTAGTGGGAAAAATGTGTATTATGAAAGCTTCACCCAGCGGAGCTTTTTTCCATTTTGAGGGGGCGGGGGGGGTACTCCCTTGTGTACTGTCAGTGGTATGTTCTAGAGTATAAAATTCCTATTTCTGCATACCGTAGCTCTGGGAAGAGTGTGGCCGGGGTCAATAGAGACAGGATCAATGCTACTCTGATGTGCCAGAGACTGCTTTAGAAGATCCAGGAAAAGCTGGTTTTTAATTAGCAACCTGAAAGAGCTCACTATTGTATGGCTTGGCGATTTTCAGAGCAGCACAGAACCACCTGTTTCACACAACAGCCTGTGGCGAGGCAGCTCTGGAATGGGGCAAATGGAGCAGGCTTTCACAAATGTAAGGGCCTCTCCCTTTGAAAAGAACAGATGCTGGCATTTAGCTCCAAGAACATGAACAGTCTGGACAACTGCCATCTGCGTGACCTTGCTAACACGTCACATTATCACCCCTGATAATAACCGGCGATGTGTCTCGTCTTGACTGGAGAACGTACATAAGACTACTGCGCTAAGAAGAGATCTTTTCATTGTGCTGCTAAGAGGAGCAATCTGGAAGCCCAGCCAAATAATACAGACTAACCTTTGTTCAGAGACTTATGAAAACGAGAGGAAAGTTCTGCTGGGATAAAGACATGTTTGTGTTTCCAACGTGCAGGGCAGCTGGGACGAAACACCCCGCACAGCACACACACAGCAAGCCTTTTTAGGACAAGAAGACTCCGCATAGACTAGTGTGTCTCGTTAGGTCCTAGAGTTTACAGTGGCGACCTTGCTGAGGGCTGTGATGCCGCTGTGGATGCAGAGGGCCCAGCATGCCAGGAAAGTCAGCCAGACTGTCGGTGCTGAGAGTCAAACGTTTAGTTGTCCTGGGAGACACCACTGAAAGTAGGTCTGGGTTAGTCGCCAGCCATGTTATGTCAATAGAGTTATGTGTGTGCTTACCACCATCCCTCTTTTCAACTCTGGCACGTGCGCTGCCGTTTATAGAAGGAGCCGGGTAAGAAGATGCAAATGGCTCACCACAGTTAGTGTGCCCAAGTTCACCATAAGCAACCCTTCTCAAATGAAACTCAGAGGGCGTATGAAGACCAGGGACGTCATGTTTCTCACGAGGGAAGACAGAGGTACCTGCTTCACGATAGTGTGTCCGAAAGTGACAGTCTTGGCCAGAAACAGGCAGCACACTCTGCTGGGGACCTCAGAGAGATGTCTAAAAACAAAAACAAAAGGACCATTTTCAGAAGCATTGGGAGAGTTGGGGAATCAAGAGGAAGACTAGTAGTGAATTTGTGTTTGGGGGCTGGTATCCCAGAGTACCCCAGACTGGCTGGCTTAAAAATATAGACAGTTCTGGAGGCTGGAAGTTCTGTAGACTAGAGTGGGTCAACAGCCCCATGCTGCTCTTTTAAAGTGAGGATGGTGAGACTCCGTGCCACATACTTTAGACATGCTATCAGGAAGAACCTGATGGAAAAGGACGTCGTGCTTGGTAAAGTGGAGGGTAAACAACAAAAAAAGAAGAAGACCATCAGGAAGATGGGTTGACACAGGGGCTGCAACAATGGACTGAGACGGCAGCAATTGTGCGGATGGTGCAGGACAGGGCAGTGGGTCACTCTGCTGTACCTTATGAGTTGGAAGCAATTTGACAGCACACAATGACACTAGTAATGTAGTTCCCTGATGGGGCCAGGAGTTTTTTAAGCCTCTCTGCTCTTCAAGCCTCTCGGGATGAGTAGCGAGTACAGTCCAGAATGTTCTTCCCCACCTTGGTCTCCCTGGTGAACTTACCATCCTTCAGAGTTCGGCTAAAGCATGCCTGCTCTGTGAAGTGTCCCCTGATCACCCCATAAAGTTAGTCACTTCTGAAGTTGGATAGCATCTGACCCGTGCCTGTATTTGCCCTCCCTCAGTCTGTGCTCCCCTTAGTAGACTTGGGCCTCCAAACACTCATTCTCGTAGCGGCCCTAGAGTACAGAGAACTACCCCCTAAGGTTTCCAAGACTAACTCTTTACAGGAACAGAAAGCCTCATCTTTCTCCCAAGGAGCCACGGGTGGGTTCAAAGTGCTGCCTTTGTGGTGAGCAGCCCAGCAGGTACATCACCCACGACCCCCTCAGGGCTCCTGAATAAGCTAATAAAACAAACCCACCACCATCAAGTCGATTCTGACTCAGAGCAACCTTACACGACGGAGTAGAACTGTCTCCTTGGAGACGAAATCTTTCTAAGGGTAGACAGTCTCATTGTTGCCCACTACTCTACCACGGCTGCTCCAGTGATCCAATGATAAACACACACACAAATCTGTCATCGAGTCCGCTCTGACTCATCGTGACCCTCTAGGACAGGCTGGACGTGCGCCTGGCCGTGTCTGAGACTGCACACCTTTACCGCGGTGGAAAGCCTCATCCTTCCCCCGGGGAGCAGCTGGTGGTTTCAAACTGTCTGTCTTTGATAGGTGAAGAAACTGAACTTCAGATGGTAAAGTAACTCAGCTGGTCACTCAGCTCCGCCAAGCGCCGAACCTCGTTCACGTGACTTCCTTTCTTGACTACAGTAGTGAACGGTTGTGTTGCCTCTGTAAATCCAGGCTCATTAGGCCTTTGTTAAGACATCATACCTAAACAGGAAACCCTGACTTAGAAGGCTAAGGGTAGCTTAGTTTTGTTTTTCACCAAAAGATAACATATTTTATCAGCTTGGGATAGTGAATAGCAAGGTGATTTTCAACACCTGAATTTCTTTGGGAGCCCTGGTGGCGCAGGGGTTCGGCGCCGGCCGCCACTGCTCTGCGGGAGAAAGAGGAGGCTCCCCTCTGTCCAGAGTGCCAGTGTCGGAGCCCCACGAGGCAGTTCTACCCCGCCCTGCAGGGTCTCTATGAGTAAGGTTGGTTTTAGTTCAATCTCTCTCTCCCCAGAAACCGGCTAAACCAAATCAACCAAATGTACTTACTAGGCAAACATACTCCCTGGCTGACCGATAACTCCTGAGCAATTTGCTCCAGCCAAGGGCAGTCCTACTATCAGGCTTACCACTTCGTGCTGGAGTTCACAGGAGCCTCTGCAGTGTTTGAAAAGGTGCCCGAGTGGATTGTTCAGTTCTGCGTGCGGAGCAGGTCAGGAGTGAACTAAACGTGGCTTCACCACCTGGGGAAGTGCCCCCTCACCATCCCAGGAGTACCTCGGGGCAATCTGACCTCCTGCCACTCAGAGTGAGCTAGAGCCACAGGGCAGATTGCCCTGATAATCAAAATCAAAATCAAAATGAGCTGGGAGCAGGCGTGGTGTGATTAGGATACCTTTGATGTTGAGAAGTCAGCCTGTGGGAGCCCTTCATCTCAGCGCCCCTGCCCTTGAAGGATGGCCTCCAAGAGGCCCGTGTAATCATTACCCTGGGCTCCAAGTTGGAGGCTGGGCACAGGCACCAGGCTCAGGAGCAGCAAGGCCCGGCCCAGCCGGCTGCAGATGTGTTTCCTCCCCATGCCAGGAAAGGTTCTAATTAAAAAACAAATGCAGTTATCACTTCCAACCGTGCCGCAGGGCAGGGCATCCTGCTCAGGGTGGGGCTTCAGTGTGCAGCGGGAACAATGGCCAGCGGCCAAGTAAACCTCACGCTCCCCCGGGGTTCCTGCCAGTCTGCATCACACTGGTGGGGCAAGTCCAGCTGCCCCCGAGACATTGACCAGCACCAACCAGGGCTGACCCTCCAGCCACCAGCCAGCCAACCCTGGCCACAGTGGGCCCAGGGTTGAGATCCCCGAGCTATCAGCCCTTGGTGACTAAGGCTCTTCCTAACCCAGGGGTGTGGGCAAGAAGTTGATCAGGCGGGCAGTTGGTCATTTGCCTCTGAGTCTGGTGGCCTGTGCCCTTCAGTGTCCCTGCATATGAAATCAGAGGGCTGTTCCACCATAAGAGCATCGCATGGTGGCCCAAAGAGCCGGTTGGAAATTTTCCCGAGAGAAGGGGAACGAATTGCAGATAGGTTTCCAACTCACTTGGACTGTCCTGTGCCAAACGGTGGCTTCCCGGCTGCTGGAGTTCTTCCTAAAATAGACTTGAAATTCTCACTCTCCAACTGCAAAGTCCGCTGGGAGAAGTCTTCACACCCACGGGTGCCTGGCCAGGTTGTTTGTCCAATCTCATTACTCAATGCTTCTCCATGTCTGGCCACACCAGCCCCCAGCTCCTAAAAGCAGCCGCGTTCCTTCAGAGTGTCCCAGATTTCTTTCCTACCTTCTCTACAAACAGGAGCCCTGATGGCACAGCGGGTTACGCTTCGGGCTGCTAACCCCAAAGCCAGTAGTTAGAATCCACCAGCTGCTCCATGGTTGCAGGCTGAGGTAGTTGGTTTATTGTGCCAACCTGGCTGGTAAACACATGTGGGGTTAATTGAAGGGCAGAGGGATAAATGGGTGGTGAGCCTCGCCTTTCTAGTTCTCCGGTCTCTTGCTTTGTGATGGTCTGACCAGGGTGCAGCTGCCTTAGCAGTTCCCTGCTTCAGCTGGCAAGGCTGACTTCCTGCAAGACATCACCCAGAAGAAGCCACATGGACCTACCCCGATGCAGCCCTGGGTGCTGGAGCAGCCGTGTGGAGACCCTTGCCAGGGCTGAGATTCACTGACTCGGCTTTCCTCCTGCAGTTGGTATCACTGCGTGTGTTTTGTGAGACGGAGGAGGACTTTTGGATTGGTGTCGTACATAGCTAATGGATTAATGTTGGACTTGTGGGCTTGGGCAGCACTGGGTTGGGATGTTTCCTTGATGCACATTTACCCTTTATATAAAACTTTCTCTTATACATGAGTTTCTGTGGAACTTTCTTTAAAGTACCCAGACTAACACACAAGCTGAGACTTTCTACTCCTGTAAAGAGTTACAGAAACACACAAGGGGCAGTTCTACTCTGTCCTAGAGCAGCAGTGTGAGTTGGACTCAAGTGAGTTTTTGAGTTTACAATCTCCATCTTCTGCTTGTGTGTAAGGCCAAGCGTCAGTTTTACATCCTCAGTGAAAGTTCCCTTGCCTTACCCATCCTCATCCAGGCCAACTTAATGCATATATACTTTTATTAAGGGGCCCTGGTGATTCTGTGGGCTAGGCATTGGGCTGCTAACTGCAAGGTTGGCAGTTCAAACCTACCAGCCAGTCCACAGGAAAGAAACGAGGTTGTTTTGGGCAGAAGGCTACGAGTGACGGTGGACATCCAAAATTCATCTGCAAGGTCCCCCTATTGATTAAGCCTTGGGTGAATCCTCTCTGAGCAGAGTCAAGAGATGTGAATAGCCTTGCTGCCAGACAGCGAGCATTGTAAAGTTGATCGTGGCAAATGTAATAAGATTAAAATGTAACACCTATCCTTTGATTTTCCTTTTGGCCCATTTTAAAGTTATTTCAGCTGTAATCTTTTCTCCTTTTTTTTTTTTGCAGGGGAGAAGGGTGGTATGTTCTACCCATTCTTTGTGGTTGGTTTTGGGTTTGTTCGTCTACTTCCTATTTGTGTTTTATATGATCATCTGCATATGAAATCCAGGACAGATCCATCATTAGAGACAGTAACTGGATAGGGGCATGGCAGGGTGAGGATGGGGGAAATGGGGAGCTAACGATGAGTATGAAAAGAAAATGTTCTGCAACTGATTGTGGTGATGACTGCACAAATCTTCATGTGATCAGATGATTAAAATGTGTGATATGTAAAGTATATGCCACTCCCACCATTTGGAAACCTATTCCGTCTCGGGAGCTCTCTATCTGCTCTCTTTGAGTCAACCGACTTGGTGGCAGTGGGTCTGGTTTCTGGGTTTGGGTTTAGACCCTGATGACAACACTCAGCCACCGTGGAGCCCACTGATTTGATGATGTTTCTCTCTCTAATCTGGTTATGAGCTCAATTGAACAGTGATTCCCCTTTTAGCCTCCAATGTATTCTTAGTGACTAGGATAGTCCCTGGCACATAGAAGGTGTTCGATAAAGGGGGGAGGAGTGAATGAATGTTCCAAAACTCCTCCTTTTCCTAGAGTCTTCTTTTTCTTGAGTGGAAGTAATCCCATTCCCAAATGGGATTTGGGTGACAGGACATGTTTGCTTTGGAGGAATTCTGCCCCTGATCCTAGAGAAGCCTAGAAGGCAGAGAAGGCACTGTGCACACAATTGTTTCCAAAGCAGGGAGCGCACCAAGCCAAAACCCAAACTCACGTCCACCGAGTCCATCCGACCCCTAGCAAGCCTAACTGTAAGGTGACCAGATCTTAACATTGGTAAAGTGGGACACCATTGATAAAACTCATATCCTGGTGAAATAGCTACATGGCAACCGAAAACCATTTGTCATGCATTCTTTGCCAAAATTGGAACTTTGTAAAAAACGCTGCAGGAAAAATTGTTAAAAATTGGGACTGTCCCGCCAAAAGCGGGACGTCTGGTCACCTTAGCCAAACAGGACTGTGGGTTTCTTAGACTAGAACCCTTTATGGGCGTAGAAAGCCCAGTCTTTCTCCAAGGCTCAGGTGCTAACAATTTCATCGTGTCTGAAGAGCAAAGCAAAACCACAGACAGAATGTGCGATGGGGATTTGAGCAATAATATCCATCTTGAGCTATGCAAGGCCAGAGTTTGATGATTCTGTTATGTATAAAATGTCCCCCTTACCTTCTGAATGCATTTCACCCCAGAAGAAGGTAAAATCGTTCCATCCCTTGGTTTACGATCTGGTCTCCACCATTCCAAACCTTTGCTGCCATAATGATTACCAGCTTCAGATTCTTCTGCTTGGGGGAAAAAAAAGATTAGGATGAGGGGGATGATTGTTGCTGTTTTTTAAAAATCACCTCCCCCGCCCCCGCAAACAAAACAGGCTAACATCAAGCAAATACTCTAGCTTCCTTAAGGAATATCTTACCACATCAGGCATTATTATAGTGTTGTAGGGGAGAAAGAAGACCCCCCAACCTTAAATAGGATTTATGGACACACATTTACTAAGTCTTAAACAGGACAAAGAAAAGACAAAGACAATTCTTCCAGACCAGTGGTTCTCAACCTTCCTAATGCCAGGACCATAAAATTATTTTTATTGCTACTTCATAACTGTCATTTTGCTACTATTATGAATCAGGTGACCCCGAAAGGGTCATTCAACCCCCAAAGGGGTCATGACTCACAGGTTGAGAACCGCTGTTCCAGATGAAGGAGACCTTTGGCACAGGTCACAAAGACTTATGGAAGCTTGGCCGCTTAAACAGAGGTGGCAGTGCAAGGGGTACTAGCACCACAGCATGAGTGGTGGTTGATCAACACAGCCAAGGCTGTAGAAGCAGGAACAGGGGCGTAGTGGGGCCCACACATTATGCTGCATAGAAGAGCCGACCACATAGGTTTGTCAGCTCTCTAACCAAGGCAATCAGGATATGACTCATGACTATGTGACCCCAGAACCCCAATTTCCATTACAGACACACCCAGATAAGCCCCTAAGGGCTAGACTGCCCCTCCCTGGACTGGCACTTTCTAATGCACGCTGCCCAAGGGCAAGGCTAGTCACAAACCA
>NW_022103900.1:2205676-2209606 GCF_000313985.2 Echinops telfairi
CCCCCCCAAAGTGGTAGGGGAGTCACTTAAAACCATTCATCTAGTTCAGTGGTTTTCATAATAACGTTCCAATAAAAGGATAAAACAAACAATTCAACAGCCATTGGAAATGCTGCGGTGCACAGTTTTCTATTCTACACGAATGGGCCACCATGAGTCAGAATCTGCTCAATGACATCGAACAAGGACAGGTGTAGGCGAGGTGCCATTGACTCGGTTCTGACTCACAGCAGCCCCATGCCCAGCAGAAGGAAACACCACCGGCCCTGCCCCCTCCTCACAATTGTTCCTATGTTTGAACCCACCACTGCTGCCACTGTGTCCAGCCATCTCGTCAAGGGTCTTCTTCCTCTGTTTTGCCGGCTCTCCATTTTACCAAGCATGAGGTCCTTTTCCAGGGAAAGGTCTCTCCTGATACCATGGTCAAAGTATATCCGATGAAATCTCACTCTCCTTGACTGCATGTTGCCCAAGTTAGATTTGTTTGTACTTTTGGCAGTCCACACCTGGTGTGCCTGCCCAGAACGAATATTGAGACCACCTTCAATAGTCTTCTCCAGCACCATAATTCAAATGCACCCATTCTTCTTCACACTTCCTTATTCACTGTCCAACTGTCACATGCATATTTGACTATTGAAAATATGATGACTTGGGTCAGGCATACCTTAGTCTTCAAAGTACCAGCCTTGCTTTTCAACACTTTCAAGCGTCTTGTGCAACAGATATGCCCAATGCACTGCGCCCTTGGATCTCTTGACTGCTGCTTCCATGAGCACTGCCATGGATCCAAGCAAGAGGAAATCCTTGACAACTTCAACCTTTCCCCCATTTATCCCGATGTTACCTATTGGTTCAGTTGTGAGGGCTTGGGTCTTCTTGACATTGAGTTGTGATCCACACTGAAGCCTGCAAACCTTGATCTTCATCAGCAAGTGCTTCAAGTCCTCCTCACTGTCAGCAAACAAGGTCGGGTCATCTGCACATCACAGGTTCATAAGCCTTCCTCCGATCCTGATGCTGCATTCTTCTTCATATAATCCAGCGTCTCTGACGATTTGCTCAGCATACAGATTAAATAAGTATGGTGAGAGGATACAACCCGGAAACACACCTTTCCTGATTTTAAATCATGCAGTAGTCCCTTCGTCTGCTTGCACAACTGCCTCTTAAACCACAATAAGGTGGAAACCCAAAATGTCCAAACATAAGAACAATTGTGAACCATTGCAAAGATGGTGCGGGACCAGGCGGCGTTTCATGATGTTGCCTATAGGGAAACGCAGCATCCCTAAGAGATGGCCTTGAAACATATCCACCTAGAATTATCTCTACGACAAGACCAGGAGGCAACCCAGATAGGCATCTGAGGCCGGGGAGGAAGGTCATGTGGATTTAGCTGAGTGGTACCCACTCCTTTTTCCAAGATTCCTAGAATTTTTATGATAGAAGCTGATCTTTTTTAAAGTGCTTTTGAGAAACACTACGCAGTGGTGCCAGGAAAAACAATGACATCAGCTCCAGCCCGAGAGCAGCGGCTTTCAGGCAGCGCCTCAAGGACACACGAGGGAGGACACTGCAGAGCTAGGGCGCGCATGGTCCATTTCTGTGTGTCTGCTCAGAGAGTGCTAGACCCCACGTATACAGAGGCCAAGGCCTCCTGATGACGCAGTTGTGACCTCAGCAGTGCTTCATCTGTCGGGACCCATGGGTTCTCCTAAGGGGCTCTGCGGAGTTGTGCAAACAATGGACACACTCGGCTGCTATCCAAGATGTTGGTGGTTTGAGCCCACCCACAGGTGCCCTGGAAGAAAGGCCTGGTCATCTATTTCTCAAATACCAGCATATGGAGCAAAGACTATGTCGGGACCACTGATTGTAGGAGGCTGGGCGACATTTCAGATAATTGACCCCATGCTTCAGAGGTTCAAAATCGGAGGAGGGTTTGCTCGTGTTCCGAGCTTAATCAAGCACCTCGGGTCACTCTGACAGGGGCTCCACAACCTGGAACAACCTAAACAATCGTGGGAAAGCCGGCCACCTTCCTGGTGGCCCCAGAGCTGTGCTTTCCCGGCCACAGGTACGGTGGTGCAGTCATGGGCTGCAGAGTGGCTCCCAGCTGTGCTGGGAGTGGAATCCAGACGCCCAGCGAGGACCCATGAACTCCAGTTCTTTGGGAAGAGATGCCGCCAACGTTCAGGCCCCATGACCTGGTGTGCCCGCCCAGAACGGTCAACTCTGACCTGGTTACCATGGGTGCAGGAGGAAGAGCTTTTGCATCGGGGGCACAAAGTTCATTGTCATGACGATGGAGCACTTTGGAGAAGGGTAGCAATCATGAGGTCCAACATGAAGAGGACCAGCAACGGTCCTGAATTCGACATGTAGAAACGCTGTTGGCTTGGAGAATGCTTTGTTGCGTCTGTTTTGCCAAAATTGAAAAATAAAATTACATGAATAAAAAGGAGTAGGGGCGGGGAAGAAAAATGCTCTGAAATCAATTGTGGGAAAGACCGTACAGCTCTTCTTGATATGGTTGAACTGCTGAATCGCATGGTGCGTGGATGGAGTGCCAGCAAAACTACTAACGAAGAAAAATAAATAAATAAAGGTCGCCTCCCCCCACCCCCACCCCCTGAGCCATACCAAGATACTCTGGAGGCTACAAGCAACTTGAACAATCTGTCCACCCCTTGGGACCCCTTCAGCACCGCCCCTCCCCACACCAGACCCCAGCATTGATCTTAAATAGAAAAACCATAAAGGGTTTGAAGGCTCATCATTAGCCAACCAGCAATCATCCGGAGTTTTCCGGAGCACCCCCAAGACAGCCAGCAGAGGCAGGCCCTGCAGTCCTGGGGGCGCCGGCTCCTCCCCAGCCAGCTCCAGCAGGCCCTCTGCGCGAATGTAGAGCGGACCGTTGCCTCACCGGGTCTTGCTTTCCTGGAAAGAATCTGCCCAACTGCGCTTATGCTCAGATGGCAAACGTCTCCTGGGCTCGGTGACTAACAGGATGGCGGCTCCGTGGCACCAGTGGCTGCACAAGTGTCCAGGTTACAGGCGCGCCAAGGGGACCGGCTGCTGGACCCAGGGCCTGAGCGATGGACTCTGTCCTCACATGACTGTGGGGCTTGCGCGTCCTTCTCTCACACAGCTTCGCGCATCTTCTGAACGGGATGACCAGTTCGTGACAGACCGTGCACTGGGGCAGACAAAGAGCTCATAAAAGGGTCATTTGACCGGCTCTGAGTCTCAGACGTGTCCGTGGTGATGGGAAAGAGGACTCCCCAGCCCTGCCAAGGATGAGGAAATGCAATCCGGTTTGGGCTGGAAACCCTAGCTCTGCTACAATCTGGCTAATTGCTACTGGGCACGGGAGCAAAGAAAAGATAAGAATGTGCAGCTGTACGAGAAAAGAAATCTGAAGACGGGCAGAGCAGCTGAGCTCAGAGGTAGTTCGACCCTGAACCCACCTCCGTTCATTCATGGACCGGCTCACTGCCATCACGCCGATTCTGACCCCAGAGCAACCCGACTGCCTGGAAGTTTCGTCTCTGTCTCCCAGAGCCGCTGGTGGCTTCTAACTGGTGACCTTGGGGCTCGCAGCGTACGGTGCAACCCACAATGCCACCAGGGCTCCTCCGTGGGGCAGCTCCGAGCCCTTGCCTCACAGCACAGGACGAGGCAGGTCCCTCAGAGCTCACGCACAAGACAGCAGGGTGACCCAGGCGCACAGAGATCGTTGCGATACAATGCAGTAGGAAGCCAGAAAGAGACCGGGAGCACCAGGAAGGGGTGACCCTGGAGAATGGCGGGTCGTTTGCTGGGTGGGGCGTGGAGAAGGGCAGAGCGAACGACATGTCCACAGGCCACGGCCAACCAGCAGGGTCTGTGAGATGGATGACAGCCACTCTGTCTGGCTGCAGCTGA
>NW_022103900.1:2211303-2213153 GCF_000313985.2 Echinops telfairi
CCCTCCCTGCATGAGCTTCTTAAAACTTCTTAATAAGCTCCTGTGACCATTCTGTATCATTCGGGAAACTCTATCACAATTACCCCTTTGGAATCCGAAAAACAAAACAAAACAAAAAACAGTCGATAAGTCTTTCTGAGCTGACCCCTGTGCCTTGAATCTAGCTGGCATAGCAGCTGCCCTCAGAAGCCGCTGTTCCCATGGACCTATTTTTGAAGGTGACCTAGTGAGATTCTCACAGCGACCCCATAGGCCAGAGCAGACCTGCCCCCGGTGGGTTTCTGAGATTGTAACTCTTTACAGGAGTACAAAACTTCATCTTTTTCTCCAGGAATGGCTGGTGGCTTTGAACTGCCGACCTTCTGGTTAGAAACCCAGTACACCACCAGGGCTCCTCATGAGTCAGAATTGACTCGATGGCAGTAAGGTTTTTGTTTGTTTCTTTGTTTTTCAGTTTTAATGACAAAATGTATCTAAAGCCATCTATTGATCACAGAGACATGGCTAAACACATTTTGTTTGTAATAAACCTGTGAATGTATGAACTGCTCCCCCACCGTGACAATACTTTGACTTACTTTTACTTACCCTCGTGTACTTTAAAAAAACACACCCAAATCTCTTCCTATCGAAGGTGAGCGTGAAGTAGAGCAAAGTGGGTGAAGAGATAGCTAGTCCTTCCTCTAAGGGGCCAGGTGACTCCAAAGAGTTAACGCTCCTCCCCCAGAGGTACCGAGTGCATCCAGAGGGTGGTGGCCATGGGTCAGCCCCTGGGAAAGAGCCTGGAGCCAAGCAGCTGGCCCTGGGCCCGGGCACGGCAGGCACTGCACGATCTGCTACCCTCTCTGGAGCTTTAAGTCAAAGGTCCTCGGCAGGCAACTGAGGGCTCAGGTGGGCCCCACTGACTACATCTTAACTTGTCTAACCCTGGTCTTCCCTTCCTGACAAAACTCTTGCCTCAGAGGCTTTAGTGAGGAAATCCCTGAGTCAACAAAGTGCGTGCTGTTGGCCCTGAGGTTTCTCTAAGGGGCACCGTGCTGTGTGACCCCACTTCCAGTCTTCTCGCCAACCCTCTGAGCAGTCACAACCCTTGCTGTCATGAAGCAGGTTCTTTGAACTATTATGTACTGCGGCCTTTCACGGAAAAGCTTATGTCTCTGACCAGCAAGGCCGAGGAAACCTGAGGCAGATCTACTGAAGGCATGGCCCCTCCCTGGCAGCGGCCCCCTGGCAACAGAACAATGGCTTCGGTCAGCGGGGAACACCACAGGCTCCCAGGTTGGCTCATGCTCCCGTATCTGCGTGATTCGAGGGCCTCATCTTGTGTGAAGGGAGCAGGGAATAGTTGACATGCGGGGCCAGAGAGCCAGAGATATGGTTTCCCTCATTTTACAGACAAGAAAGCTGAGCTTAGGAGGTCACATAACTAAGAAGTGACAGGCTCCGAATTATGAGCAGGTTTATCATATGGAAAATCTCCTATCTTAGCCGCTACTCTAAATCAGGAATGGATTCTTTGGGTCATGGAGCCAGGGCTACAGGCCAGGCTTACCATCTGGACCGAAAGGGACTTTCGTGTACTGCCCAGGTCAAGGAGTGGCTCAAGCAAGGTGAGTTGAACCTGAGGAATGGGCTCAAGGAAGATTCATTTTGGCAATAACGGAAGGTGCTGTTCTTTGCTAAGCTGAAAGGCTGACGGGATGAAGCTACCCGGCGTTACCTGAGACCTCTGCTTCTCAAGGGTTGCAGCATTGCATTCTGAATGGAGCAGTTCTCTGCACTTCGGGGGTCGCCATGAGCTGCAATCAACTCAGCAGCATCTACTACCAACAAAGACGCTGCTGGCATTC
>NW_022103900.1:2217626-2219483 GCF_000313985.2 Echinops telfairi
TTTTCAAGGGGCTGGCTACTCTTGGTGCGGGAATGATTAGTTTTAAATAAATGAGGTGCTGTGACAAGTGAAACAATAGTGTCTGTCCGTGGATGATAACCTTTCGTTCACCTGTGCAGCTGGACAGCCCAGACTCGAAAGGGTGTGGATTGGGTTTAAGGGAGCCCTGGGTTTGGGGACCAAGATCCATTAGAGGAAAGGATCTCACAGCCCGGGCCATTGCAGGTCCCTATGGCCGGTGTGGTCCGTCTTCGGGACAGGGCCAGCTGCTAATCCCTATGCAGGTGGGACTCTTTGGAGAGTCTTCCTGGATGATGGATGTCTCCGTTGGGAATGAAGGCCAGATGTGCCATCCCAGCTTCCTCGGTTCTGGAGGAATTTCTCTCAAGGAACTTTCCTCTTCTGCCCGGGAGCCTAGGCAAGGTCGTGCCCTTCCGCCCGGCGAGCACCTGGCTCTGGAGAGCCGTGAGACGAATTCATGCAGGAGGGTGAGTTGGCGAGGAAGAAGAGGGAGGCTGGGAAATCCTCAGCTGACGCTGAGCTAAAGACATGAGCTGTGGAGAGTCGTAAGCTGCCTTTACAAGCGGAGGCTTGCCCTTTGAGAAACATCTCAACCTCCAGGGGCTTGTTGAGGTGGGGAAGGCAGGGGAAGGAAATACCAGGAGGCAGTCGCTGAGGAAACAGAGCCCAGTGGAAAAGCAGGCAGGTGTGTAAAATCGGAAATGGACCAGTGTACAGGAAGCCGGTGGAAATTTCGAAAGAAAAAAAAGAACTGTGGTACAAATGAGCACATTTGGCCAGCTCCGGGCTTAGATAATGTTTGTAAAGTGCACTATTAAAAATAATTAGCACAAGACATTCACTTCCCTCTTCTAACAACATGTGGCTACTATAAAAAAGAAAAAAGGTTTTAAAATGCAGAAAAGTAGAAAGGAAAAATCAAAATCAGCAGCAAACCCATCACCCTGGTTCACATGTGGCCTTCCCCTCTCCCTCCTTTAGAAATATACCTACCTAGGCTTGTCTATCAGCTATTTTTTTGTGAACAGTAGACCTATAACGTTGTTGCTGTCATTATGTTGTATTCATTTATCTAACAACTATTCACTGATGGTCTACCATGTGTTGGAGAGAAGTCACAGTGTAGGAGTCAAATTCTCACCTTTCAAGCAGAGGACCAAGGTTCAATTCCTGGCCAACACACCTCCCACACTCTCACCACTGGTCTGTCAGGAGTGACGTGAAACTTGCTATGATGTGGAGCAGGTCTCCGTGGCGTTTCCAGATTTAAAAGACTAGGAAGAAAGTCCTAGGGAGCTACTTCCAAAATTCAGCCAATGAAAAGTCTGTGGTTCCTGTTAGTCCTCCCTGGTGGTGCTGAGCTTGCTGTGGAGCAAGGTGGGCTCAACCGTAACCCACAACAACCCGGTGTTGGGGATACAGCAATACACAGAACAAGCAAGTCCCCTGCCCTCACAGAGTTGACTCTCTGGCTGGGGAGACAGAAAATAAGTAAAGGAGCATGCAAGAAGTCATGTGCCACGCAGGAATAAGGACTATAAAGAGAAGTAAGGCAGTAAGGGGACCGTGGCAGTGGGTGGGTGAGGAGTGCTGGCTATCTTTTAAAAAATCTTTTTATTGGGGGCTCGTACAACTCTTATCACAATCCATCCATCCATTATGTCAAGCACATTTGTACATTTTTGCTATCAACATTCTCAAAACATTTGCTTTCTACTTGAGCCCTTGGTATCAGCTCCTCATTTTTCCCCTCCCTCCCTCATGAAGCCTTGATAATTTATAAATTATTATTTTTTCGTGTCTTACACTGTCTGATGTCTCCCTTCACCCACTTTT
>NW_022103900.1:2220367-2230977 GCF_000313985.2 Echinops telfairi
TAGTTCTTTCCTCTATTTCCTTTTACTTTCCTCTTGTCCCACTATCATGTTCAGCCTTCATTTGGGTTTCAGTAATTCCTCTCGGTTACATTGCCCTGGATCAAGCCTTACCAAGCCTCCTACACCTTCCTCGCCATCGATTTTGGATCACTTGTTGTTCCCTTGTCCCTAGGTTTATTAACACCCACTTCCTTTTCCCCATCTCTTCCTCTCCCATGATTGGCTATTTTTATATGGAATGGTCAGAGGTGAGATTCTGAGACTGAATAAAGCACAGGAACATCCATGAAGATATCAGAGAGCAGAGTGATGCAGAGGAAACAAGTATAAAGTCCTGAGGTTCACAAGTGCTGGGCATATTCAGGAAGCCCAAATGGCTGGAACGGAGTGAGTGAGGGCGGGATGGTAGGGGCTGGGGTGAGGGGGAGAAATGGGAACCAGACAGTGGAAGGCCCATGTTTTTATTGTTAGTTATTGAGTCACCTTCATCTCATGGCAACCATATACATACTAGACTGGAATGTTGCCTGGCCTTGTGCCACCTCCGTGAGGCTGGTATGCTTGACTCCATAGCTACACTGTTGTATCAGTCATCTCATTGTAGGCTTCCCAGTTTTCATTGAGTCTCTGCTTCGCCAACCATGATGTCCTTTTCTAAGCCATCGGCCTTTCCTGGTGGCTTGTTCGATGTAGCTGTGAGGTGCCATGGAGTGCATTCCACCTCAGAGTGACCCTACGTTCAACAGATTGAACCACTGCCAGGTCCTGCACCATCCTCACCAGTGTTCTTATGCTTGAACCCATTGTTGTAGCCACCATGGTACTCCCCCTCATGGAGGGTAGTCCTCTTTTTCTCTGACCCTCAGCCAAGTACGATGTCCTTTTCCAGGGATTGAGCTTTCCTGGTAACATGTCCAAAGCATGTGGTATGAAGTCTCCCAACCCTGCTTGGTCTTTGGGCGGTCCACAGTATTTTCATTGTTCTTCACCAGTGTCGTCATTCAAGGGCATCAATTCTTTTTGAGTCTTCCTTATTCAGTGTCCATCTTTCGCATGCAAATGAGGCCATTGAAATGACCATGGCTTAAGTCAAGTACACCTTACTGTTCAAACTGACATCCTCATCCAAATAAGCAGGATAAAGTCTCACCATCCCCACTTCTCATGACCACTGTGGTTATACAAGGATGAGTTCATGCATGCAGGTTTGAGCAGTGGAGAGCCACAGACAAGTTCTCTCAGTCTTAATCTCATTAGAGTGCCTTCAAACATGTGTGGGGGGAGGTCAGATGTGTAGGCATTCCCTCCCCTGAAGGCAATCAGTTGCCAGTTGCCAGACTGCTGTCTCATCCCACCACTGGAGTGGGCCTGCTCCCTGCTGCTGGAGACAATGGCCTACTTCTCTCTAAAGCTTGGGACCATTAGCGTGGTTCCTCTAGGAGGGGTTTGCACCCTACTGATAAGGGTTCCTATGGAGACCCAGAGACCACCCCCTAGACCACCCTCTCATTGCTGTGTAGCCTATAGTGCAACCCTTCCCTGTGACGTATGTCTCTACCTGTAATTAGTGGGTTGGCTTGCCCCCAAAAGGTATATAGGCAAGGGTCAGCGATATAGGGGGTGGACTTCTCTCTCTGACTCTGAGCTCCTTGCTGCTCACTCCCTGGTCACTCCCCTCTCCCTTGTTCCCTTACCCTCCTTCCCTTCCCCCTCTCTCCACGTGGACCACCAAGCTGGGCTGAGGTGAGCAATGTTGCTATGTATCATGTCTGACTGCATCATTGTAATATCTCTTTTATCTCTCATGCTCTCAATGACTTTAATATAATACTTACATATCTCAACCGTACAATTGTGCATTACCGAACCCAGAAGTAGTATTACTGAACCAGTGAGTTCTAGCAGCGGGTGGGGGCTGGTTCCCTTCCTCCGCACAATTTTATTTAATACCACAAACATGAAACAAGGTCTTGTTCAAAAAGTAGCTTCTGTAGGGATCAACTGGGCCAGTTAAATTCAAGGTGGAGAAGCCAACTCAGAAAGTTATGCTGACATTTTGGAGGACTTGATTGATTTTCTTGAAGGGCTCAGAATGCTCACAGGGGCTTATTCTGCAGTTTTAAGAACACGAAACTGCACTGGGAGGAAAAGGCCAGGAGGAGACTTGTGCTGAGGAATCATTTTCCATCACGAGACCTCAGCTCCTCCTTCGAACAGAGCAAGAGCTGTCTTACAAGCATTTCATCCGACAACTCTACTCCATCTACCCTGCACCCCTGATCTTGCCCCTCAGACATCCTTCTGTTCCCCCAACTCCACCCTTGGAGTCCCTCGAGGGTGTCAAGTGCTGGCTGTGGTGTACCTCTAAGAGCACAGAAGTATCCAGGGGACCATCAGCAGAACGGAAGCACTCCATTCAGAAGTGCACAGACCTACATGGAGGATGTGTCGAGGAACAAGCTTCATGTTTTGGTGTTTTTTTATTTAATAAAGGTTTCTATGATTTTACAGCAATACTTTCGACTTAGCTTCATATTTCTTCTAAGACTCCTTTGCTCTTTTAGCAATGCAGAGGGAATTCAATACTTTCCACCAAGAGCAGAATTCAAAGACATCAATTCTTCAGTCTTCATTGTCCAGCCTCCACACGGCTATGAGGCTAGGAAAGGCCGAGGCCTGGGCCAAACGCACCTGTGTGGCAGCATCGAATTCCACCCCGTGACCAGCCATAACGTAGCAGACAATATCTTTTGTAGATTATTTTGAGTTTTTTCCCTCTCTATCACAAATGGCATGATGTTTAACAGAAATCTTGGGGGATTCCTAGTTCTGCCTATACAATAAATTCCTATAAATGTAGTTCCTTGTTCGAAGAACATAAGTACTTAAATGGTTCTTTATATACATTGTCAGATTTTCCAAGGGCGTTATGATCATTATAAATGTAGTGTGTGTGTAAATTTCTATTTCGCTATGGAATGTGACAATTTTAAAAATTATTGGCAATCTGAAAAATACAGAGCGATATAATACATTGTTCTTTTAATTCTTGATCACCAGTGAAATTGGACTGCTACATATAGTCACTGGCAATTGTGAACTGTTTAAATAGGTTCTTTGTCCATTTTTTAATGGAGTTCTTATTTCTCTGAATAGTTCTTTATACATTAAGCCTGCTTACCTATTTACTGTTTTTCCCCTTAGTTCTACATTCTCTTGATAATTCTTTTTCACTTATTCTTCAAGATAACTTTAAATCCTTGTTAGTATGATCCCATAAAGAGCCTCATAGTAATTTTTATTAGAATCACTTAACATTATAAGTTAGTCTGCAGAGAATGCAGCTCTACAATAAGATCTTTCGTAATAGTTCTCTAAATTTTTTCAGCTCTTTGATGTACCTTTAAACATATTAGCATTTTCCTGATATAGGTTATATACATGTTTAAGTGTCTATTCCAAGGAATTTTCCACTTTTGTTGCCACTGGGAGTGATGCTTTCTCTGTGTTTACATCCTTTACTTATCTTCAGAAAGCAATCTAGAAAACTGAGCAGAAGCAGTACGTTCATGAAGTCTATCATGAAGAACCACGCCATTCCGTGCTAACAGCATGTACCCAGCGGCCTTCCTCTGCATGCTCCTGCACTCTGAGAAACGAGCTGTCTCGTGTGTGTTATACTTATATTACAGGCTAAACTGCTGCAACCAAAAGTACCCACAATACCCTGAAATAAAGAACCAAGACGTTTCTCTCTCGTGTAACAGAGATGCGCATATAAGCCTGGTGAGCAACTCTTATCTACAAGGTCAATCAGGGACCCAAGTTCCATCTCCAGGGCATTAATATTGTCTCCATGAAAATCAAACCAAACCAAATCTGCTGCCATCAAGCCGATCTCAACTCACCCTGACCCTGTAGGCTGTAAATCTTCATGGAAGAAGACTGATACATCTTCCTCCCGCTAAACCACTGGGAAACGAAATTGCCTCCGTGTCAGTGCTGCAAACTGTGCGGAGGGAGGAGAGTGAGAGAAGGGCGTCCCAGGCTTCATGCAGGTCCACGGGATAGCACACTTCTTGCTGCTCAAATTCCTTGGAAAGAAACGGATCACACTGTCATATCTAAGTGCCAAGGGGATAGGAAAAATAGTCCAGTTATGTAACCGGGGTGGGGGGGTGGGGGGGGGCGGCGGAATAGCCAAGTCCGTGGATAACTACCAATACTAGCTATGGTGTGTGTGCCCATCAAAGACAAAACATGGCAACAGAGGGCCAAAAAGGGATACGTCTGCTCCACAATGACAAAGGTTCCGGTGCAGCAGTACCCTCCCTTCCCATCACTGTTACTGTCAAGGCCGCAACTCAGTATCAGGTTTGATTGGCCCCTTCCTCCCCTTTCGGAAGTCTATAGAAACCTCATGAGCCACCCAAACAAATGAGACCGTGCTGTGATTCTTCGCATCCGGGGTCGGCACTACGTTTGATGCTGTGCTCGGATCATCGCAAGCTGTGGTTTGTCGCACCAACACAGACACTTTGCTCGAGACATTTGTTTCTATTTTTAGCTCACCAGCCTCATCTGTCTTCCACAAGGCGATCAGGCCCTCACATCTGTGCTACATTATGTGAAATCAGTGAGCAGCTAGAATGGCAAATTGTTTACCACTTATCTCCCTTTCCATGGAAGGAGCTGAGCTCTACCTTGGCCACCCAGAACAAAGACGACTCGCCTCCCATCTTCCTCTGCAGCTAGGTGTGGCCATGTGACTATGTTCTGGCTAGGGGGACATGCACAAAAGGGACATGTGCACCATCCAAGTTGTGCCCTTCATTAGAAGGCGCTTGCCGGGCCTTCTCCTCTCTCCTTCTTCCTGGCTGTGCGTTTGGCTGTAACCTGGATGTAAAGGAGGATCCTGGAGCTCAGGCAACACTCCAGGGATGGTGGAGCAATGAAGTAGAAGGAGCCTCTGATGGGTCCTTGGCAACTCTATATTGCTGAGCTACATACTAATTTAGCCTTTGACAAGAAAAAGAAATACACTCCTGTACCAGCTGGGTCTATGTGTAGGCAACTGACCCTCCATCTTAATTAACACAGGGTGTCAGGGAGTCTTTCTGGCTACACTTCAAACCAGCGTAGGGCTGCTACGTATGCCTCTGGTCTTGGTCATCCTGCACCAGGCTGTGAGGCAGCCGGCCGCTATGTGCAGCATCAGTGAATCTACTCTTTCATTTCCTCCATCCCCTGCGCGAGCATCTGCCGTGGAGTGTGACAGCGGACACAGCCGGGTCTCACCCTCCAGAACGCTCCTGGAGAAAGCCAGCCGTGCTAAGAAACGGATAAGCATGAGTTGGTGGAGCAATTCAGAAAAGACGGCAAAATTCTTCTGAGAGTAACTGGTATCCAGGTAGAGACCTGCAGCCGTGTCTCTCGGGGTCTGGAAATGAATGCGTACAATCCCAACTTCACAAAGGGCCAAGGTGGCTGGGGAAAGAAAGCTTAGGGCAACTTTTATTCCCCAATCATTTTATTGGGGGCTCATAGAATTCTTATCACAATCCATACATCCATCTATTGTGTCAAGCACATTTGTACATTTGTTGCCATCATCATTCTCAAAACATTTGCTTTCTACCTGAGCCCTTAATATCAGCTCCTCATTTTTCCTCCCTCCATCCCAGTTCCCCTCTCCCTCATGAATCCTTGATAATTTATAAATTATTATTATTTTGTCATCTTACACTGTCTGACATCTCCCTTCAACCACTTTTCTGTTGTCCGTCCCCCAGGGAGGAGGTTATATGTAGATCCTTGTAATCGGTTCCCCCTTTCTACCCCACCTTCTCTCCACCCTCCTGGTATCGCCACTCTCACCACTGGTCCTGAGGGTTCATCTGTCCTGGATTCCCTGTGTTTCCAGTTTTAGGGCAACTTTTCAAATGATCTTTTAGATGAGGTTCTAGAAATTTCTGAAATCCTGCCTGGATAGGATGATCAAGACATCCCATCAACATTTTAGTGGAAAGGGGTGAAAGCAAGAATGCTTTTAAATGTTTTGTGATACAATCTATAGAATTTAAAACCCAACACCTTAACCTTTTTCTCCCCCAATAGCATTCGTTACCTTCACAACATCGTGCCACCGTCACCACAGGTCATTTCCGTTTTTCCATCCATCACTCTTAAAACAGAAACGCACACAATACCTCTTACACAGGAGCGCCACATCTCTCCCTCCTGGCAACCCCTGCTCACCACGAAAACCCTGTGGTCTCGGTGCAGCTGTGGGTTCTAGATGTTTCATTAAGTGAGGTCTTGTCCTGTTTGTCCTTTGGGAACTGACTTGTTTCACTCAAGAAAGTACTTTCAAGGTTCATCCGTGTCCTGGTACATATCAGAAGTTAGTTTCTCTTTGTGGCTGAACAGTTCAAACAAAATTATATTAACAACTGGCTCCGACACGTTTTCTACCTACAGTTCTTATAAACTGCAGCTCCGGTCAGGTGGCCATCACTGTTCCTCTTGCACAGAAATAGCCGGGTGGCGACTAGGGCCATGGAGTGAGTCTAAAGGTGACACCTGTAACCTCCGCACCTCTCGTGCTGCCGAGGACAACCTGGATCTGGCCAGCTTCGTCTCCCACGGCCTCCCCTACAACCTTGCTCTGATCAAACTCACCTTCTGGCAACGTCCTAGACAGGTCTTGTGCTTTCCCGAGAGTGCATGTTTGTTCAAACGGTCGATCCCTGGTGGTGTGGTGGTTACGCGTTAGGTTGCAGTCAACATGGTCGGCAGTTCAAACCCACCAGCAGCTCCGAGGGAGGAAGACTGTGCTTGCTACTTCCGTAAACAGTTACAGTCTCACAAACCCTCGGAGGGTTGCTGACTCAGCATTGGCTGGACCGCAGTGAGTTTGGTGGGAACGCGATGGAACCTCAGAGACCAGGAGGATCCCGTGG
This sequence comes from Echinops telfairi, assembly GCF_000313985.2. Lineage (NCBI taxonomy): Eukaryota > Metazoa > Chordata > Mammalia > Afrosoricida > Tenrecidae > Echinops > Echinops telfairi. The sequence continues at coordinate 2,227,330 of NW_022103900.1, forward strand.
GCAGATGTGAGCACCCCAGCCCACCCGACTGAACCCCTGTAGCTCTTTTCCTTTCCCCTAGACACTTAGGTGACTCTGCCTTACCTCCTGACTCGATCGTCAGCTCCTCAGACCAGAGGCTTTGTTGCCATGTCCCTTACTCTCCTCGGCCGGCCCTGCGTTCCTTACCACAGAGCTTTGCATAGCGGAGGCACTTAATAAATATTGTTGGATTTGGCTCTCTCTCTCCCGGCATAGTAACAGAGTCAACGGGCATGGCAGGGGTAGCCAGGGCACGGATGATTAGCGCACCTGGTGGATGGTGTAGCTGGTCTTGTGTATCGGTTTTCTCCTGTGAAAAATTGGAATAATGACAGTTTCAACTGGTGGTGCAGTGAACCCCTTAACACAGTCCTTCTAGCCTTAGGCTCTGTATCCCCCACCAAATGATTGCATGGAACTGTGAAATGAGGTGCTTGAGACTCGCCTAGGGGATTGGACAGCTTGTTAATCATCTAAATAAGGTGCATGGCACCCTTGTGAGGGTGAAAGCACACAAATAAGGTCTATGACACCCTAATGAGATGGGTCAGGTTTGCCATCCCACCAGGCTTAAAATGAGCCATCCCAAAGGTAGAGACCTGTCCCTGGAGAAGGACGTCATGCTTGGCAAAGTGGAGGGGCGGTGGGAAAGTGGAAGGCCCTCCTTGACATGGATTGGCACGGTGGCTGCCCCACGAGGCTCGGACATGATAACCGTGGTGAGGAGGGGCCAGGACCGGGCAGTGTTCCGCTCGCTCTGCTGTACGTAGGGTCACTGTGAGTCGGAACCAACTCGACGGCACCTAACAACAAAGGGAGGGAGAGGGACCTCACCATCGCCAAGAAGAAAGCCATGGTGGAGCACATCCTTTGGATCCAGGATCAGAACACATCCTTAGGATTTAGGACCCCTGCACCAAGAACCTCCCAGACTGAGGAGACAGCGAAAGTTGTAACAGCAGAAATGGCAAGAAACGGTAACCACAGCACCAAGAGACTTGCAGGACACCCCACAGTGGGTTCTGGCCCAGAGAGGAAGAAAGCTGAGCATCGTCAGGCTCAGGTGGGTCCCTCTGGGCACTTACTGGAAGAGCTCACAAGTTTTATAACCCTTGCACAAGCAGGGCAGAGGCCAAGGAGTGGTAGGCTGGGAGACCAAGGACCAAAAAGAGGCTTGCTGGTGCGACTGAGAAGTTGTCCTGACTGGAGAATTGTATCCTCAGTCATTTCTGATGCTGAATTGGAACCTGTTACTTCCCTGAGAAACCCTGCAATTGTGAATATTGTCTGTGAGTCTAAGTGGCCACTGAAGCAAATTATCCAATTATTCTGAAATTCCCATTCTTTGCGATGTGACCCTGAATTTGTATGGTCCACACAGGTGAGTGCCTGAGCAGAGTCGATAAACACAAGTAGCCATCTTTTAGGTGCTCTCTGCTTCCAGCCAAGAGCCATCCAACATCAGCCATGCTATGTTGAGGAAGTAAAGCGTGCCATTGTTGGAACTGGTTTTAGAACGCGGAAAAAAGGTTGGAAGGCAGTGCCATGTCTGATCTCCACCTCAAAAAAATCAGACATATGCTATTGATCTAGAGCAGGCGTCCTCAAACTATGGCCCGCGGGCCACATGCGGCCGGCCCGCCGAGGACATTTATCCGGCCTGCTGGGTGTTTTTTACTTCAAAATAAGACATGTGCAGTGTGCATAGGAATTTGTTGATAGTTGTTTTTTTTAACTACAGTATAGTCCGGCTCTCCAATGGGTCTGAGGGACAGTGAACTGGCCTCCTGTTTAAAAAGTTTGAGGACCCCTGATCTAGAGTCTCCTCCCCCCTTGTAAAGTTAGAGTGGGTCAGATGCTGCCCCGTGGCGTTTCACATTCTAAAAAACCCTCACAGGCATCCAGTTGATTCCAACTCACAGCAACCCTGTGGGTCAGAGTAGAGCCGCCCTGTGAGTTTCCAACACACAGCCTTCCTGATCTTTAAACCACACACTATCCCCTGTTCTGTTCAAGCAGCGGTCTTCTGGTCTACAGACTAGTTCTCCAAGCGCACGACAAAGCATTCTGAAATTCCCATTCTTTGCGATGTGACCCTGAATTTGTATGGTCCACACAGGTGAGTGCCTGAGCAGAGTCGATAAAACACAAGTAGCCATCTTTCAGGTGCTCTCTGCTTCCAGCCAAGAGCCATCTGACATCAGCCATGCGATCCCTCAGTCCACATCCTCTCCTATCCCACTTGGGAAGCTGGCCATTCCCCAAGGAGACAAGTTATGGAGACAAATGGGAGCACAGAAGTGGGAATTCAAATATATGTTTGAATGTTTCCATGGACCTCTCAAGTCCTTTGCTTTGGGCGTGACCCTGGGAAAAAGGACCAAGAGATGCCCCGAGGAGGGGGTCCTACCCCTCTTGGAAGTTCCCGTTTGGAAGCCTGGAACACAAGTGTATTCTAGCGTGAGTCTTGCCAACATGTGTCAGTTTGGTTGCCGGAATTTCCTCCTCTGTGCCACAACAGGGGGCTTTCTTTGTTCCCCATTCTTGAAGTGGTAATGGAGATTTTCATTGTCATCTCTGAAATTCACCGGGTTGTCATGGGAGACAAATGCATCAGTGTTCGTAATCCTTAGATAAAAGGTGCTTTGCATGTGCGAAAGAATTATCTACGTAATTCTCTCCCTCGGGTATAAAGTGAAGATTAATTAGTTAATCTCAGTAAAGTGCCATAATTGACAGGAGGAATGATCAAAACCCTGGGGAAGGTAGAGCTTCGAGTTGAGTCGTTTAAAATGGTTCTGCTGTTCACAGCTGAGGCAGCAGCTTGTCTCTCAAATGCCGCAGAGCACCTTCGTTCCCAGAAACGTGTCAGACCGTGCACACCTGGCCAGAGGTGAAAAGGTGAACAAGACTTTCAAAGCTGAGGGGGGAGCTGGCTGGTGGGAATAAGGGTATTAGTGTACCAAGAAAACTCAGGACCTGACTCACCCTCCAATCTGTTCTGTTCTTTGACCCTCATGTGGGTCCCCAAGGGCATCTGTGTGAAATGAAGTGGGAGATAAAGTATTGGCACACAGCTCCTGGGCGGGTGCAGACAGCACAGAGCAGGGCAGTCAGGCAGCAGCAAGGAAGGACCACAAATCAGGTGTGTGGCAGTGTGGTGGCATAGTGGGTTACACATTGGACTGCTAATCGCAAGGTCAACAGTTTGAAACCCGCAGCCACTCCACAGAAAAAAGATGAGGCTTTCTACTCCTGTAACCAGTTACAGTCTCCGAAAGCCCCAAGGGCAGTTCTGCTCTGTCCTAGAGGGTCACTATGAATCAGAATGGACTCAAAGGCAGTGAGTTTGATTTGAGGTCTCAACATCTGCAACATCTGCAACATAAAGACGTGGGTGGGGATGGGGAAGCCAAAGATGTAGGTCGTGTGCATAGACATAACCCTAGCAAAGGCTTACATTGCATCTACTGCATGCCAGGCACGATTCTGAGTTTTCACATGTATTCCTCAGTCACCCTAACAGGTCTGGGAAGACGCTATTGTCAGTTGTCATCAGTGGGCTATGGAACAAAGGGCTGGGATGAGAATCAGACCATTGTACTGGGGAGGGTTTTCATTGGCTTA
>NW_022103900.1:2231077-2232200 GCF_000313985.2 Echinops telfairi
AGAATGGACTCAAAGGCAGTGAGTTTGATTTGAGGTCTCAACATCTGCAACATAAAGACGTGGGTGGGGATGGGGAAGCCAAAGATGTAGGTCGTGTGCATAGACATAACCCTAGCAAAGGCTTACATCGCATCTACTGCATGCCAGGCACGATTCTGAGTTTTCACATGTATTCCTCAGTCACCCTAACAGGTCTTGGAAGACGCTATTGTCAGTTGTCATCAGTGGGCTATGTAACAAAGGGCTGGGATGAGAATCAGACCATTGTGCTGGGGAGGGTTTTCATTGGCTTATTTTCAGAAACAGATCGCCAGACCTTTCTTCCTAATCCACCTGAAGCCTGTTCAGCATCAAATGCCAGGGCTATGCCTGAGGCGAACTGGCTGGCTGTGGAGTTTGGCTCTCCCACGTGGAAGAGCGAAAGAATAAGGAAGACAAGAATTCCCCAGGAAACTGCCACTGCCCTCCGTTTCTTTTCATTTTTTGCATCTTTTGCATTTTTTATTTATTTAAATAAATCATTTTATTATGGGCTCTTCCAGCTCTTATAACAATCCATACATCCATTATATCAAGCACCTTTGTACATATGTTGCTATCATCCTTTTCAAAACATTTTCTTTCTACTTGAGCCCCAAGGACCTTTCTGAAGCAGATCCCCAAGTCTGTCTCCCAATATGCCTCTAAGTGGGTTTGAACCACTAACCTTCTGGTTAATACCAAAACTCCAAACTCACTGCCATTGAGTCAATGCCAACTCATAACCACCCCCTTGAGGGTGTCTGAGACTCTACCTGTTAATGGGAGCAGAAACCCCTCCCTGTCTTTCTTCCTCGGAGTGGCTGGTGGTTTCAAACTGCCAACCATGTAGTTCACAGCCCAATGCATAACGACCACACGCCAGGGCTCCTATTTCCAGTTAGTAAAAGTCCTTAATTGTTTGCACCACCCAGGGGCTTCCCTCACCTTATGTTGTTGTCATCATTGTTGTTGTTAGGTGCCATCAAGTCGATTCCAACCCATAGCAACAACAAAATGAAACCCTGCCTAGTCGAGGCAGGAGGAAGGAAGTGGTGTTAACAATCCCAGGGACAAGGTAACAAAAAGTGATCCAAAATCAATG
>NW_022103900.1:2234079-2235799 GCF_000313985.2 Echinops telfairi
GATTGTATCCTTTAAATAGCTGTTTAGACAATGTTGCTTTGGACTGTCTCTTAGCAAAACTGGCCAATGATGGGAACCCCAAACACCAGGCTTACCTGGTTTGCAAAAGCCATTTGGAGACTGCAGTGCACTGATTTGGGTCCTTTTACAAGGGAATCTTAAGAAATCTAAGTAGGAGAATTCTTATCTAGTCTTGTCTGGCTCCCCCTTTTAATGCATCCATCAGTCAGGAACTGCGGCATTCCCATGACGCACTGGATAGATTCGAGGTCCAGGACCGTGCTACACATCACAATGAAATGATTTCAGTGCCTCATTTTTACTTGTTCTCTCTTTTTCCGTCCCGCTTCTTCTGACAAGCAGGTAATGTCGGTCCCAAGCAAACACCCGTCAGGTGAGTTTATTCAAGTCACACCTGCTCGCTGGAAAGCCTGCAGCTCAGGTTTCCCAGGTCAGCGCTTTGTCAGCCTGTGAAGCACAACAGAACCACTGGGGACCTTGTTAAAATGCAAGATCCCCGAGGGTTTGCTGTGAGTTACCATCTGGCAGCCCTGTGTGCCCAGAGCAGAACTTCTCTAGACGGTTTTCAAGGTGGTAGCCTTTCGGAAGCAGGTCACCAGGTCTATCTTGCCAGGGATCTCTGGGTGGATTTCAACTGCCCGTCAAGGGTTTAGCCACTTGTGACCCTGTTAAAATGCCTGTGCTACTGGTCCTCACCACCCATAAGTGTCTGGGTTTCGGCCTGCACTGAGCGGGCAGGGAAGGAGGAGGAGGAAATGGTAGCGCCTGGCAGTGGCTTTGGTGACAAACCAACCTGAGCCCAAAGAGAGCATGATCTTCACATGATTTTAAGGGCTTTGCTTGGAAGGAGCTCCAACTATAGAAATCTCTCCAAAAATATCAAGTCACTGCCACCAAAACGATTCTGACTCTCAGCCATCGCTACAGATCCAGAGAGAACTGCTTGTGTGGGATTCCCACGAGCAATGTATACCTCTTTCTGGGAATAGAAGCAGTTGGTGGTTTCAAACGGCATACCTTGTGGTTAGCAGCCCAGCTCGTCACCACTACGCCACCAGGGGTGGGAACAAATTTTCCTTTGAAATTTTACAATAAAAATGTGATGCTTTCAACTTCTTACATACAAATCGCACAAGAAGAGGGGCACCAATTTACCCCAGGATTGAGCAAGGGCAGGCATTTAGGGCACACAGGGTATCTGGGAAACACCCAGGGGAAAGCTGACCGCTATTGAAATGGGGAGGGCTAAGTTCGGAGGCTTGAGAACACCCCTCAGATGTCCGGAGGGGTTCCCGTCTCAGCCCAGCCCTGCTGGCTTCCCAGCATTTGCAGGGGGTTGAAGACGAAGCCTCCGTAAAAGGCTTTCTTGCTGCAGAAAGAAACCGAGCAGAGGCTTGGTGTCCGAGGCGCTGCAGGAAGCTTCTGATCAGGGGGTAGGAGCAAGGGAACTCCAGGGAGGAGCAAGCAGCACACAGCACTCATACGCTCGCTGACTGTCGTAGGCACTATCTGCGGGTCGGTTCCGACTCTGCCACCCTATGTACCGAACACCGCCCACTCCCGTGCCATCCCTCGCAGTGCTGGCTTTGTTCTAACCGATCTTGCAGCCAGCGTGTCCACCCATCTCGTCCAGGGCCTTCCTCTGTTTCACTGCCTCTCCACTTTCCCAAGCAGATGTCCTTCTCCAGGGACTGGTCTG
>NW_022103900.1:2237896-2242699 GCF_000313985.2 Echinops telfairi
TTATATAATGACCACAAGCCTCTATTTTTAGGGTATTTCTGGATAAGCAGCTGAACTGAATAGGGACTGACAGATGAGGGTAACACTATTAACTGCCTCAAACTGTGTGGAAAGATTAGATGAGAGAAAGAGTGTAAGACTCAACACCATTTCAAGCACACACTACATCTCAATAACTGTTATTACTATTAAATCATTAAGAGGTATGAGAGCTATAAGAGACTTAGATTACCAATCCCAATGCTGCATTTTAGAGATGATGAAATCCAGAGAGGCCAAAGGATTTCAGCAAGTCCCCGAGACTCCCCCTTGCAATCCATTCCAGAGCTTTCTCGAGGCTGGGAGTGCAAAGTGATGCATAGAAAGGATCAGCGAAGTGGAGGGGTGACCCCGACATCATAACACAGCTTCCCCCACAAAAAAACCCTGAGGGGATGAACCATTTAATTCTGAGGTTTTCATTCAAGCAAAACCCATCTGAATTTGATTATTTCCTTATCAGGAAATGGGGAGGCGAGAGGCGAGAATGAATCAAGCGACCAGGTTGGACGACCTCATACACTGCTGGGGAGACCTGGTATCCAGAAGCCTGCCAGTCCATCAACCAGGGCACGGCTGTGGAGTAAGGATGGGGAAACCAGGAAGGAAGGGAAACAGGCTTCTCAGGTGGCTTTTCCTTGACTAGCCCCAGGCTCACAATTCAGGAAGAGATTGTCTCCGGAGACTCTGAAGAGTCTGCTCAGGGCTGGGCTTCCGCACACACCTTTCCTAACTGGGACGCCACAGTCACTTACCTGCCTTGGAATGCAGCGAGAAGTGGTTCTTTGTCATTTATGTTTCTCTGAGGAAAGAGCTTGGATTGAGTTCCTTGGATTTGTAACCAGACCAGAGATGGAGGCGTTCTCTTGAGGACCTGCAAAGATCCTACCTCTAGCCTGCTCAGCACAGCAATCTCCATGCAAACTTGCACATGCGCCAATGAAATATGTTGGCGCCAACACTCAGGGGGCTCCATCGTCCGTCGCCCAAGGAGCACGAGTGGGTGCCATTTCATGTGCCACCTGGCTCAACGAAGCTGCTGCCTGGAGGACTATGCTGAGAGGCGTTTTGAGCAGACCACCAGGCTGGTGATGAGTGCTGCAATGGATTGTCGATGTCTGCCATGGGCAGCGCAGGGGTGGACGTGCAGGTCCACATGTTGGCCACCCTTAGTATGGGACCACAGATGACAGAGATGTTTAGACCACCAGCCTGAAACTAAACTCCAACTGAATCTCCCTTCATGGAATTTGGGTGCCCACGGCTCATCAAAATAGCCTCACTCCTGTCTCACAGATGCTGTTTACATCAAGAATGGATTTTTTAATGCATTCATTTTTGCCACTTGTCTACTTGGAAACCGTCCATCTATAGAACCCACTGGATGAGCCCGACCTTGCCAGGAATGGTCACTTGGAAGTACCAGAGATTACAGAAAGTTAAATGCATACGGTGTTACGGTGGGTCAAGCGCTGCAATGCTGCAGTACTGCTTCTCTGGAAGCAAACTCCTCCTCTCTGGAAACTCCTCACTCCTCATTGCAGGGAGGATCCCTAGCAGATGTTCACCTCTAAGAACATGGCTCTTGATCATAGTTACCTGGTGTTGAATCCATCTGTGGTAGTTACATAATCTGGTGTCAAATTGAGACTATTAAGAGCGAAGTGGTGGAGTTAGTCTGTCAATCAGGTCGCAGCTTGATGACCTCATTTGGAGGCACAAATGGAGATAAGTAGCTCACTGAAGGCCAGATACACGTTCACTCCTTGGGAAACATTCCTGTTGAGAAGCCACATGGAGCTACGCTGATGGATCCAGAGCCCTGGAGCTGGATGAGCCATGTGGAGACCCACACCAGCGCTGAGATGCTGCCACCACCACTGGATCCACAAGACTTTCCACCCACTGGCCTGTGATCTTCCTGCATTTGGTGTCATTGCATAGCTGTGTGAGTCTAAAGAGGAATTTATGGACTATTATCGACATATGGGTAATATTGGACTTAGGGACTTGATCTGGACTGAGCTGGGATGTTTTCTTAATGTACAATTGTTCTTTGATATAAAGTCCTCTCTTACACACATATGAGTGTCTATGAATTTCTCTAGTCAACCCAGGCTAACACACCATCCTATTCAGCAGCTGTAGTACATTGAACAATATACTTGTGTGGGGTTTATGTGGTCTTAATTAATATTCCTAATTTTATCTCTACTTTCTCATATCTATCGCAAGGGCCACACAGAACTCAGACAAAATTCCTGATAAAAGGGTTTATTAAGGAAGTTAACTAATTGGAAAGCCAGTGTGAAATACCCAGGTTGAGCTGTTTATCAGGACAGGCTACAAAGTTCCCTGAGTCAGTTAACAAATGCCCAAAGGGCATTTTACCCTGCTATCAACCTCAACCCAGAGGCATTCAACTCAAAACTTGAGGAAGCCCAGAGGCACTCAGCTCCATTTTTATGAGTTGGCAAGCCCAACTCCCCCAATTAAGTGCCCAGAGGCGCCCCACTTCTCAAGCCATTCTCCTGCACAAAGCACTTTTCCTTGCTCTGTGAAGTCCATCATTCCGTCCCACGCGCAGGCTCTCGGTTTTGCTGCAGCTCCTCTAGCAGTATAGCTGTCATGTGGATCCAGGAGGTCCACTGAGGAGGGATTTGAGTCCAGAGCAGGGGTGTCAAACCGGTGGCCCACAGGCCACATGCGGCCCCCCCACCCCAGGTAATTTTTTGTGGCCCGCAATGCTCTGAAATAAAACGTAACGAGGGAATTGTGTGTATGGTATTGCCTCGATCTCCCTTAAGGGCTATTTTCTTCATAACAATGTTTTCTATTTTCATTTTATTTCAGAGGCCGCCAGTTTGACACCCCTGGTCTAGAGGAAGCACTACATTCATTCCTGGCTCTTCCTGCTTCTCAGAGGGCTCCGTGTATGCACAGCAGGGTGGCACTCCCAGTGAGTCCTATCAGTATCTTTCTCCCACCTTCTGACCAGATGCATGCAGGGAAAGGTCATTTGGTAGGAGTTAGAGACGTTGGCTAGAATCATCACGTTCCATAATTCACTGGCCCTTAAGGTTAGAAAAAGAAGTCTGTAACATTGGGGAGGTGAGAATGGTTCAAGACAGGGCAGCGTTTCCTTTAGCTATGGAGTCGCTGTGAGTCAGAACCAGTCCCTGGCACCTAACAACAACATCAGCAGGGAGTAGCATGTCTCAGGAGCACTAGTGGTGCAATGGTTAAGGTTGGCAGTTCAAACCCCCACAGGAAACCCCGTGGGGCAGCTCTTCGGTCACCCAGGGTCACTACGGGTCAGAATTGACTGAGTGCTACCCAGCGACAACCATTCGTTAACTCCAGCAGGGATAAAGCTGGAAGCTTGGAGAGAATGAAATTTACCCTGAAAGGGAGCTTCCTCAGGAGCCTCTCTCAGGCGCCGAATCAGAGTAACAGCAAATGCTTCTAACGTGTTGGGTACATGCCAGGTGGTGGCTTCTGTATACTCGCTCATTTAATCCACACACCTAGGGCTGATATCACACAACAAATAAGAAGGAGCATCACAGCCAAAATCCGTAATCAAAAACCTGTGCTTGAAACCACTGTCCCCGACGGCCTTTGCGGTACACAGCTTGTCTACAGAAGACGATTGCTCTCCCCTCCCCAGCTTGGCCAACCGTAACGTCAGGTCATGCAGAGGCAACAAACTCAAGTACCTGCTGCGCTGTTAGTGACTCATACCCCGAGAGACACTGAGCCCAGGTCTGTAAGACAAATGATAGGGTTCCAGCAAGACCGTATTCTCCAGTCCAGGCATATAATTTGTTGTTGTTGTTGTTGTTGTTGTTAGGTGTCATCAAGTTGGTCTGACTCACAGCGATCCGCTGCACAAGAGAACAAAACACCGCCCGGCCCTGCCCCATCCGCACAATTGCCCTTATGTTTGAGCCCGTCGATGTAGCGACTGTGTCGATGTGTCTCGTCAAAGGTCTCCCTCTATTTCCTGCCCCAATACTGTACCCAGCAGGATGTTCTTCTCCAGGGACCAGTCTCTCCTGACAACATGGCCAAAGAACACGAGACGGGGTCTCTCCATCCTGAGGTTAATGTCATTTGATGGAGTCACATAGATGGGTTTTCACAAGTGCTGATGGTGCTGTCTGGTAAACGCGGGACTTCTAACCACTCTTCAGCTGCTCCACGGGAGAAAGACGAGGCTGTCTGCTCCCATAAACACTTACAGCCTTGGAAACCCTAGTAGGGCAGCGTGCTATGAGTCTCATTGAACGCAATGGCTCAGGGTGTATGATATGTCATAGTGGTACCATTGGCCATCTCCGTCCTGTTGGTGATAGCCAATTATTCAGGAATAACTCCTAGAACAATTAAGTGGCTTGCAGCCTGGGTACTGCCTTTGAAGCCCCTTCCCTGATGCTTGCCAGTGTCAAGACCCACCACCACCACCACTTGGCACAACTCCTCAAGGGGACAAAATGGGGCGACACTAGTATCTGCTTCACAGAGTTGCAGGGAGAATGCAAGGAGCCTGGCACCGGGGGGCCTCGGTCAATGGTAATCCTTTTCCCTTGTGTAGTCAATTGATGAAAACGTGTTGTTGTTGGCTGCGTTCGTACTTAGCGAGGCCTTACATACCACAGAAGGAAACATCACCCGGGCCCGCACCCCCCTCTTAACTGTCCTTATGTTTGAACCCATTCCACAGCCAGAGTGTCAACCCATCGTGCTGAAGTCTTCCTCTTC
>NW_022103900.1:2243849-2246889 GCF_000313985.2 Echinops telfairi
CCATGCATTTAGTTCGGAATACTAACGATTCTCCTTTTCTTTTCCAACCAGGCCACGCTGTCAGGGGACAACAAATTAACAGGTTTATTTATGCCTAATCCATTGACACACCACATGAGGGTACCTGTGGGCGGCAGTTTCTGCACCAATACTGTGTCTGAATGAGAAAGTCGCTTTTGCTACATTGTGCATTCTACACGAGACAACCAACTCCGGGAGGGTCTCAGCCCAACCTAAAAGTCGTTTCTGCCCCTATTCGTGAGCTCAGCTCCCTTGTCAGAGAAACAATGGACATCATTTACTAGCAAGCGAGAAAGGCCTGGCACCAAGTCAGTGGACTGGGTCTGCTGTGCAGTCACCAACGGTTAGTCCATTAGAAGCCAGGAGGCCTTGGCAGAAAGGGAGAGCCAGAGGGTCGGCCAAGGGGCACAGATCAATACCAGGGTTATTTCCCAAGCAATGCAATAGGGAGTTAAATTGTTCCTGAGAGTTTGTTTGAAATGGCAACACAGAATTTCACAAGCTGAATGTACGCTTAGGAGCCTTGAGAAAACTGGGGCACAGAGAGGCTGGGTGGCTTGTCCAAAGTCACACAGCTAAGTGACTTGTTTCGTTGGGGAACTGAAATGTGAGGATCAATCCAGCCATTCTACAGTTTGCCACGATTAGAAGTTGTCTCGTTTACATTTTGTGAACTCCATTAGACATGATTTTTAAGGGGCAATTCAGTGGCCTTCGTGTGCATCACAAGGAGCCCTGGTGGCACAGAGGTTACTCGGTGGCTGTCAACCCCGTGATCAGCAGTCCTGAAACACTAGCTGCTCCAAGAGAGAAAGATGAGGCTTTCTACTCCTGGAGAAGTTAGTCTGCGAGACCCACAGGGGCAGTTCTATTCTGCCCTTTAGGGGCCGCACTATGAGTTGGAATCAACTCAATGACAGCAAGAGACAGAGTGAGTGAGTGAGTGAGTGAGTGAGTGAGTGAGTGAGTGAGTGAGTATCAGAGTCAAAACATTTGAAGCCCACTGTACCAGAAGCTTTGTTATTAAGAACAAGACCCTACCTTATTCATTTCTGGATCTTACCATCTGTCCGATGAATTAAATGGAGGTGATTGGCACTTTGTTCCCCAATTCTCCTTCACAAAGATTTCTGGAAGAAGCTATTTTCTGCCTAACTTTAGCAAGTTGAGCAGGTAATTTTTTTTCTACGGCCACAATTCACATCCAATGCCTACTTTCAGCCAAAGAAGTCCCCGAGTGGTATGGTTAATCACTCCAATTATGAGTCCAAAGGTTGGCAGTGAAACACCCCCAGAGGTGCCTCACGAGACAGGCCTAGTGATTTGCTTCCCTGAAGTCATCGCCCTAAAAAGCCCATGGAGCACACAAGTCACCAGGAATTGGAATGGCCTCGACCGACCAGCAACTCACACCTTTCGGGCAGGTCTTGGATAGGCATGTGGCAGACCTTATCTGATTGAATCTCCCCAGCGACACAATGGCTTTGGTATTACTAGTTACATTTCCGGTTCAAAAGAGGTCACATAATTTGCGGAGGGCCCAGAAGAACTGGAGGGGTAGCAGGATTTGGATCGATCGGATTGAAACTCCTGTGTCCTGTCCTCCTCCAATAGCACGTTGTACCAACCCCACCCCCAACCCCGGCGCCCTTCTGGAAGAGCAGTGAGAGACACAACAAGGGTTTGGTACATTTCAGGGTGGAAACACCTCTTAGCCCCAGCCATTTCCTGAAACTTCTTCGCTTCACCTCATCCAATACTGTTCAACTCCAAGTCCCAAACAATTCATCCTGCCTCCCCAGCAGCTCCGGCGCAGGGACACAGAGACTTCACAGCTGATCCTGAGCATACACAACCTGCGCCGATGGGATCCCAGAGCACGGTCCTAAGCAATGGAGCCAGGACTCCCGGCTGCCCACACTAGCCTTCTCCAAGGTCTCTCGGCAAGCAGCCCCGGAAGAGCACTCGTTGGGGGTTAATCAAACCATGCTGGCATTGGTCAATAGCTACTGCTGTCTCGAGGGTTCCCATCATTAGTAACCTTGGCGGTTCCTTAGTAACCTTGGTGGTTCCAAGCTTTCCGGCCAAGAGTCATGTGCCATTGAAATCTGGGAGTTATTTCATTAATCTGGTCTCAAGTTACATGCTCTGATAGGGCTGAGGGGAAATTAAAGCAGCTGGCCTATTGTCTGTGCTGTAAATAAACACTTTATTTCTCAGTGAAGTTTCTCCTTTATTGAATAGGGGGGCAGGGGGATTGTGGTCAAAGAGCTGACGTTCCGAAGGAAACTTCCCATACCTCTGTTTTCTCAGTGGCCCCCACTCCCCTGAGTTCTTGGGGGCCCTGTCTTTTGGGGAGATCCCATCAGCACCTTCAAGCTTCTTCCACACATGCAGAGGACACGTTGACCTTCCCTGTTGACCGCCTCCTCTCACTTCCATCGAGGCAATTCCGACTCTCAGTGACCCTATAGGGCAGCGTAGAATCATCCCTGGGGTTTCGGAGACTGTGATGCTTTATGGGAGTAGAAAGCCTCATTTTCTCCTGCAGAGCGCTAGGTGGTTCCAAACTGCTGACCTTGTAGTTAGCAACCCAGTGCATAACAATTACGCCCTGTTTGCAGTTTCTATTATTATCATCAGCTTTCCTACGATCCCCTGCCAAATTTGCCACAAAATTTGGATTTAAAAAGGAAAAGCGAAACACACACACACACACATCTTAATTTTGGCCTCAAAGGTAGTGTTGCCTTCTTTTCACAGCTCACTGTTCTTGGCTGCCTGTCGGTGGATTCCGACTCACAGCAACATGTGATAGAGCAGCACTGCCCCCTCCCCCCTGGGGGGGAGGTCCTGGCCGTAATATTTCCAGGCATATTGGCAGGTCTTCCTTCTGAAGAGCCACAGGGTAGCTTCCAGCTACCAGGCTTCCAGGCATCAATCAACAGCCTAACTATTATGCCACCAGTGCTTAAAAGGCACACACACACACACACACACACACACACACACACACACA
>NW_022103900.1:2246989-2249359 GCF_000313985.2 Echinops telfairi
ACGATCCCCTGCCAAATTTGCCACAAAATTTGGATTTAAAAAGGAAAAGCGAAACACACACACACACACACATCTTAATTTTGGCCTCAAAGGTAGTGTTGCCTTCTTTTCACAGCTCGCTGTTCTTGGCTGCCTGTCGGTGGATTCCAACTCACAGCAACACGTGATAGAGCAGCACTGCCCCCTCCCCCCTGGGGGGGAGGTCCTGGCCGTAGTATTTCCAGGCATATTGGCAGGTCTTCCTTCTGAAGAGCCACAGGGTAGCTTCCAGCTACCAGGCTTCCAGGCATCAGTCAACAGCCTAACCATTATGCCACCAGTGCTTAAAACACACACACACACACACACACACACAATGGCTGAAATGGAGTCTTGGAGGATAATGTGCTTTCCCCAGGCCAGACGGCCTCAATGCCAGCTAACCCCGTGGAGGTGGGGTTACAGGGCTCTGTGTCTTTGAGAAGAGTCGCTCTCTCTCCTCGGTCCTCTGACAGCCAGCATCTGTACAGGAGGAGGCCACCCACCCCCCTGGTGACAATTTTGGACGTGTTGCCTCCCTGGGAGATCCCTGGGTAGCACAAGCAGTTTGCAACCAATGGCTAAGCTAAAGGTTGGCAGTTCAAACCCGTCCCGCAGTGCTGTGGAAGTAAGGTCAGGCAATCTGCTCCCATGAAGATCACAGCCAAGGCAGCCCATAGAGTTCAGTGCAAAACCACTATCAGTTCTGATCGCTCATGAGTGCGTGGTGTTGCCGGGGGTCAGAATGGACTCAGAGCCAAGGGGTCTGGTTTTTGAAGGGTGCTCCTAGGAAACTCACAGTGGACGGAGGGCCCCTGGCCTTTCCCCCACGAACACTTTGTTCCCAGTGTTGCGCGGAAAGTGACATCATGGCACAAGTTTGGGAACAAGGGGACCTGGGGGAGGGGATTTGAGGGAAACCACCACAGCTGACTCTGCCCATCACAATAAGTTCATGACTGGGCCTCTCTGTGTTTAGATTAATAGCTGCCACATGGTCATTGTCCGAATTCATCATACACTTAATGAATGCGGGGGGACTGTAAGGTTGTCCCCAGAGTACAAATGAGACCCGTCCCTGTCTGTGTCTTTAAGAATTGGTACAGGACAGGGGTCTGGGGCTCTTCTAAAGCCTTGCTTTAGGAAAGGAGGAGATCTGGAAGGGTAGTGGGTTCCTCCTTGGGCAGCAAACCTCACAGTTAGTAGTTCAAAAGCACCCCCGCTCCACAGGAGAAAGACACAGTTCTCTACTCCAGTAAAGAGTTACCGTTTCAGAAACCCACAGGAGCAGCTCTGCCCTGTCCTTACAGGGTCTCCACGAGTCCCCATCGACTTGATGGCAGTGCGTTCGGGTTTTGAGTTCATGAAAAAGCCCTTGGGGTAGGGGGTGGAGTGCTGTCGGGTACGGGTGGGGCTGCTAACTGCAAAGTCAGCAGTTCAAGCCCATCCACCAGCTGCCCTCCAAGGGAGAACCATGAGGCTGCCTGCCCCATAAAGACACGCGAACTCAGAAACCCCACTCAACAGCAAGAGGGCAGGGCAAGAAAAGGGTGGGCGCTTTTTCATGGATTTCAAAGCTGCAAGTGCAGCCAGTGACGGTGCTTGTGATGAAGAATTTGCCATGAGTAGGGAGCGGTTCAAGCCTCTCAAAGCTGGAGACAGTTCACATGACCTTAAAGGGCAAGGTCATTCATTGGTCGGACATTCATAACCCGGGGCATGTCAAAGCACGATTCTTCATCAGAGTAGTTACGTCGGTGTCGATGCTTGGTTGCCATAGAGTCTGGCCGTGACTCATCGTGAGCTGATTTATAAGAAAACATGCACTTGTCCCTGTGCCTCTTTATGGATGTTGGAAGTTTGAGCCCCGCGGTGTGGCTAGGGGACCACCTTTGGCATGCTATCAGACATGATTCTGTTGTGGTCCATACGGTTTTCAATGGCTAATTTTCAGAGGCATATTACCAGGCCTTCCTTCCTGCGCCGGAAGCTCTGCAGACCCCTGTCCACCAGGAGTGACCCCTAAGAGTATTTGGAACGCTGAAGGGATAGAGGCGCCCAGGGTCACAGCAACACCCAAGCCACCGTGCAGGACACTGGCAGTGAGTACAACATCAAAGAGACTCCGTGAGCTCTTCTCAGATGGGTCCCAATGCTGCTACCTCTACTGCTACGTGCAGGCAAATTTTTTTTTAAGACAATTGGCATTGTCATCATTAGCCAAGCACTAGAAATGGGCTTGGCATCAGATGAAATACAGTCCCTTAATCGTCCAGTTGGCCCCGCCGGTCCAGCCATCGAAGCATGCCCTGGGCAGCCTCTTCAGCGGCATTACATGCCTGCATCAGACTT
>NW_022103900.1:2250109-2251816 GCF_000313985.2 Echinops telfairi
GAGATCACAGGTCAGTGAGTGCAGAGTGCAGAGTCACACAGGTCCAAGGTCAATGGGAACGTGGCAGGGCACCGACAGCTCTCAGGGTCTGGTGGCCCACACGAGGCCATCCCTGGAGGCAGACACAGAGTCCCAGTAAAGCACCAGCGAGGAGGACGGTGAAGTGAGAGAGAGAGATCGGTGTCTCTCATTCGTATACAAAAAGGTTTATAACACCAAGAAGACGCCATCAGGTTGCAAAGGGATGAACAAGTTGAACGCTGCCCCTACCCAGGAATGTCCGGTTGACATACTATCTAATTAGCACATAATTATACAACTCTTGAGATACGGCACAGCACATGCATGCCCGGTGCGGAACAGAACCCCAAAGCTCAAAGTCACCCCCATCAAGTTGAGTCCAACTCACAGTGGCCCTGGAGGACTTGGGTAGAAGTGCCCCTATGGGGTTCGGAGACGGCGACCCCTCCTGGGGGTAGATGCCCCATTCTTCTCCCTTGGCCTGGCTGGTGGCTTCCAACTGGTGGCCTTGTGGTCAGAAGTCCAATGTATAACCCCTGTGCCAACAGGGTCCCTTAAGGGATTTCACAGCAGCATTAACCTACTCTCAGAGTTACAGCAACTCTTCATGGGTGCAAGAGAGGGAGGGGAGACACCCATCCTCCAGTTACCTGACTCAGACAGGCACCGCCCAGCCCTTGTGTCTCAGCAACCCTGAACTCTCACACGAGTTACTTAGACATAACGTGGCATGCTCAAGAGCGCTTACAAGCATTGAAAGTGGAAATCTTTCTTTTTTTCTTTTTCAGGAAGTGGCTAGTAAGTGAGTTTGAAAATGTGGGCCATATGCAAAAGAAGGACAAAAGGGAAGGGGAAGAAGAGAAGGGAAGTGAGAAGTAAAATAAAGCACGCTGACCCTTTCTTGTGTCCCGACTCCAGACACGGGCTCCCACTGTCCTCCCCACATCCCCTCAGCAAGGCAAGGGGGGCAGGACCCCACGCTGCTTCTGCGGGAAATCCCCTTTGCCCATGGATCCCTGGTATGTTCAATCCATCTCATTCTTTTAGGTTTGGGTTTTAGTTTTTCCTATTTCTTAGCAATGGGCTTGACTTGTTGGTGATTGGCTAGAGAAGTGGGCTTCAAGCTGGCTCATTCTGGTTTGAACCCCTGCTGAACTATTGCCATCCATTGTTCTCTCTCTCTCCCTCCCCCACCCCCTTACTGCCATTGATTCTGGCTTATAGGACAGGGTAGAACTGCCCCACATGAGTTTCCAAGAATGTAATTCCTTATGAGAGTTGAAAACATTTGTCTTTCTCCTTCAGAGAGGCTGATAGTTTCGAACTGCTGAGCTTGAAGTTGTGTAACCCATTAAGCTACCAGGGTTCCTGTTTCCACCTCAGATATATTGAATCAGAATCTACAATTTAACAAGATCCCCCAAGTGGTTCTTACAGATTCCCAAGTGACACACCCAGGGATCTCCTTGAAATGTCGATTCTGACTCAATGTATATGGAATGAAAAGGCAAATTCTTAGCAGTGGTCAAACCGGAATAAACCAATTCAAAGCCTTGGCTAGAAGTGAGCACATTATCATCGACCATGGACAAAGCATCTTCTCCCGAGGTATACACTGGCTGCCCATCAATTGCTTTTTGTTGACCTTGAATGAAGATCAATGGATCCAAGTGCTACCACTTAAAA
>NW_022103900.1:2252799-2254208 GCF_000313985.2 Echinops telfairi
TTTTTTAACTGCAGTCAAACTACCAGCTGTGTCCATTCTGACTTCCCCCTGCAGTGGCCATGGGCAATTTGGGGACAGTGCTAAGGGGAAGTTGAGTTGGGAGTAAGTTTAGTCTGAGTTTGGTGGGGTGGGTTTATGTGGTTCACAGTCACTTCTGTGCAGAGTTAAGTTCTTACTGGTCATCATGATGTGGAAACAGCTTCCAGTGTTTCCTTCCCTCCCTGGCCACTTCTCGTGGTGTAGAGGCGCTGATGGGCAGGGCGGCAGGTTGTCTCCAATATAAATATGTCTCCCGGCACTTACTAGAAGTAGATGGCATGAGGAGTGGAAAAGAAACAAGGCTTGAGATGGATGGAGCCAGAAGTCCGCCTGTGGAAAATCCTTCCAAATCTCACAGCTCATACATGAGAGAAGCCTCGGTGAGCCTTTCCCAAATTGGACAACAATCCCCAGCATCTGCGCAGCCTGGCCAAAAATAAGCTGTCAGGCCCGAAAGCACTTTCCTAAATGATCAATAGTAGAGAGTAAGTTTCCATAGAATTCTAGAGAAGAAAGAGCGTCCTCCTGGGGCTGGGAGGTAGGCACTGGGCTGTTAACCACAGGGATGTGACGTAAGCCATCGCTGTAGGACACAGATGAGACTGTCTGTTCTCCAAAAAGATTGCCAGACTCAGAAACTATGGGTAAGAATCAACTCCATGGCAGCTGCTTTGTTTGTTTGTTTTTCAAAGAGAAAGAAAAGGAGTCCTGGTGACATCCGGCTGCTCACCAAAAGTGGTGGTGGTGTGGATGGGGGTCGGGGGTGTTTCAAACCCACCAGGCGCTCTTTAGCAGTGAAATATGCTTCTGTAAGGATTGCGATCTTGAACCTGATGAGCCAGTTCTTCTCTGTGCTTTAAGCAGACAAGAGGAACATCCCACCCTGGAGACCCATAAAGGCCAAGAAATCGTCAGTACCAGCTAACATCACACGTCTCCCTAAAGAGAAGCAATTTCAACCATCACATTAGGGGGGAGTTATCTAAATGTTTGACCAGTATCGCCTTCGAATGCTGTTAGGAAGATCCAAATGGCCCTTGGCAGAGAAAGGTTCCCCATCCCTTCTGTAGAGTCACCTTGAACCTGAAGCCACGGGCGACAGTGGGTTTGATTTGGGTCTGATAGAGGAGAAAGACTGAATTAATCCTCCAGTCCCTGAAAAAAACCCAAAAAACAAAACAAAACAAATAAACATACTAAAATCATAAATGACATACCCAAATCATTGTCATACAGCCAAAAAAAGATAAGACATTCTAGAAGTGAGTCAGGCAATTACCTAATAAGACGATGACGCTATTTCTATGTATTCATGATGTCTGTGATCTCTGTCAGTGTGGTAGTTATAGAATCTGTTGTCAATATGAGAG
>NW_022103900.1:2255345-2256469 GCF_000313985.2 Echinops telfairi
CCCCCCGGGCAGCTCTCACTGGGTGGCTAAGTTGGAATGAATCCCACAGCAGTCAGTTTTGTTTGGGGGGCTTGGGGTTGTTATTTATTCTGCATTCTTCCTGCATTTCCTGTTTCCACTCCTCAGAGGACTTTTTGACGCTCTGGGAGGAGCTATTGAAATCTTAGAATCGGTGAAACACATACTGTGTGTGACTTCATTGAATGCCACGTAACATCGATGTAAAGGAAGTCTTATCAAACTCACCATACCGATAAGGAACCTGGCCCCAGGAAGTTAAAGCATTTGCCCCAAAGTAATGCATCCGGGTTGAAGTTGCTGTTTCATCTTCACGGGCACCATCCTGAACTTGAAGCCCCCAAAGGTGGCGTCTCTCTTCAAGGATGCTCAGAGCTCCCCAGCCCCCAGTGAATTCATATGCTGTAGAGTTCTATCAGAACCCATTTTTGTCCTAGGCCCCGAAGTCATGCCACCACATAAGTGCTATCAACCACTTCCTCCTTGTATAAATTTCTATTTCCTGCTAACTCTCCAAAGAGGTGTTTTGTTTTTCACTGGCACGCAATGTTGCAATGAAAAGACTTGTCTTCTCTTGGAGGTTTAGAAATGTGACAAAAGGGCATCATCACACCTGTCCCCAGCCCCTCCCACCAGGCACCTTGTGGAGGACTTTGAAGTCAGACTGAACTTGGGGTTAAGAGATTTAATTCCCCTTCCTTTCAAAATGCATTGACATGCCTACCTGGACACACGAACCCAGTAAGGAGCGTGCACATTACCACTAGAAATGTTGCCAACTGCTGTCAAATCAGCCGCCAAGACACAGCACTGCCTGGTCCCCAGCCAACACCATGATGGGTCGTGACCCACGGGACTGTCGTTGGCTGATTTCTGAAGTAGATTGCGGAACTTTCTTCCTAGTCTGTCTTAGTCTGGAAGCTCGGCTGAAACCTGGCTGATCAATAGCATCCCAGTCAAACATCCACCCCCACTGACAGAGATTGATGGGGCTGCACATAAGGTGCATGGGCCAGGAACGGAACCCAGGCCGCTTGCATGGAAAACCAGAATTCTACCACTGAGCCAGCCATGTCCCCCATGAAGAATTTTACAAGAACGCATCA
>NW_022103900.1:2257454-2259321 GCF_000313985.2 Echinops telfairi
GGTAGCATTGCCCCATTCTGTACCATCCTCCCCATCACTTGGATCTCCGAAGCTCCCAAAACAGCGGTTCTCAACCTGTGGGTTGCGACCCCTTTGAGTGTCGAATGACACCTTCATAGGGGTTGCCAGATTCATAAAAGTAGCAAAATGACAGTTATGAAGTAGCAATGAAAATAATGTTATGGTTGGGGAGTGCACCACAACATGAGGAACTGTATTAAAGGGTCGCAGCATTAGGAAAGTTGAGAACCACTGTCCCAAAAGGTTAAAAACCAGTTTTAAGAGGAAAGAACTGAAAGAAAAGTTAGTACAAGTCTGAGAAATCTGCTGATAGCAAAACAAAAACCAACATTGCCAAAGTTACCAGGAGATGTGTATATATGTATGTATATAAACATTTAAATTGGTTTATAATGTTTTTAACTTGTCAGCTATCAGGTATGAATGTCTGATGATTAGTCCATCATTGAAATAATGATTCCACATGTATTGCTTTAAAACACTTTGTATTATATAAATAACAGTAGAGGATCCATCAACCTTCCGCTCTTTTGAAGTACTAGACCACTTTATTTTGAGTAAGACAGTCAAATGGAAACCCTCCTTCTTGGCCCTACGTCAAGCTGCTAAATGGGAAATATTGAGCTGCCTTGAAATCATCCTATCCCAGGTTCATTTTGACCTTCCAACCCATAGCTATTTTTTAAAATATATATTTGCTCTCTGTTTTGAAGTGCATTATTTATTGCTTGAACTAAAGAAGTGATTTGTTTCTGTTAATACCTAAAAGCTCTGCCAACTCAACCAGCTTCCTGAGCCCACAAATTTCCTGATACATTAAGGAGCGCCTTTAAAAGGTGGGGGGTGGGGAGCGGGAAATCGTTTTCCTTAAGAAAGTGGCTTCTGTTTGACCTTCATCTAGTTTCCTTGATCTGCCATTCTCCGATGACCCTGAATACTGTCATCTCATACTTCTGTCCCGCAGGTGCTTCCAGTCTTTGACCCCTGACCCCATGTACCAAATCTAATTTTGGTATCAGAGCCAGGCACCCCCATCTTACAGCTTTGAGAGAAAAGAAAGACATCTCGGAGAGACTGTAAACTCAAAGGAGGTTCATTCCAGATGGTTCCACACACAGCCAACACAATCAATTTACTTGCAAATAAACTCATTGCAAGTAAAGGGGCATCATTTTTTAGGAGGCAGAAATGTTTCCATTTCCTTAATGGTTGGGCATGGAGTGTCCTGTCTGCAAAAGTAAATGCTGATTCTTCCATGATGCAGCAGACCATCAGATGCTATGAGAAGAGTTACATCCAAAGTGCTCAGCACATCTATAGGAAGCCATCCCTCTACAGAGGGAATAGAAAATTAAAAATCCACTCTCCCTGCTTCCCTTGCAGTCAGGCCTAGCCACATGACCAAGACCGGCAAGCAGACATTCTTGCACAAAGCTTCAAGTATTTGGAAGTCAGACACACGAGGAAGCCGGCTACACAGAAGTCACTTTCCAGAGAGATTGATAGTGGTGGGCTGGCGCTAGCTCCGAGCTCCATGACAGCAGGATTATGTTACATCCAGCAGCTAGCGCAGGCCCTGAGACAGGTGCTCAAGAAATATTCTTGACAGTCTGGTGTTCATCAACACGGAGCACGAACGAAGAGAAAGAAATGCCAATGAGTCCTGGTGGCATCGTGGGTTACACACGAATTGGGCTGCTAACTACAGTGTCAGCGGTTTGAAATGCCCAGCTACTCCTAGGGAGAAAGATCGGGCCTTCACCTCCCTTAAAAATGTTACAGACAGGAACTGGAAATCCAGGGAATCCAGGGCGGATGAGCTCTACAGGACCAGTGGTGTGAGTGG
>NW_022103900.1:2260300-2271129 GCF_000313985.2 Echinops telfairi
GCAAACAAATGTGAGCATCCCCACTCCCTAAAGCTACAGGGTTCACGAAGGCGTGGCAGGAGGGAGAGGCTGCAGGACGTGAGCCAGGGAGAAAGGGGCCAGAGAACAGGACTTGGATCAGAGAGAATTTCAGATCCTAGCTCTTCTTCCTCCTCTGACAATGGGAGCGGGGGACAGAGCACCTCACCGCTCACTTGCTCATTTTCAAATGAATCCAAGTCACCATCCCATGTGGGTAAGAAGATTCAACCAGCCAACCATGTGGGCGTGGATTTCCCCCAGGAGGCCCTGGAAGCCCTGCTCCTACCTGTACAGGCTCACTCCCCAGAAAGGTTCTTTTTCAGCCTTTTTTAAAGTCTCATGTCAGTTGAAATGTTTTTGAGATGGGTCTGTGGGTTGTTTCTTCTCTTAAAAAGCCCCTAAGAACCAGGAGGCAGGGTGGGATTTGGCACTGCAGAGAGAGAGCCAGCAGTAAGTGGAAACAGAGGAAACCACCCAGAAGCCCCCAGGAGGTCAGGGTCAGGAGCCTGCTGACCACGGAGCAGCTGTGCTCACAGGCCTGGCGCGCCCTGCACAGGGCCAGGCCTCCCTGGGTCGTCAGCCCGGAATGAAGGGCCACCCGCAAGGCAGGCTCCACTGATCCCACTGCGGGCGGGCGCCACCACCACCTGAAACCATGGGCGGAGGGCAGGCAAGCAGCAGGGCTTCTTGACCCATTGTGCTGGCTCTTTAAACAGGAAGCGGCAACTGGCTGCTGCAGAGTTGGGGGTGCAGAGGGAGGATGCGGACAGAGCCCATTCCTGCAGCTCCACCTCTCCTGTGTGGTTGAAAACAAACGAACCACCCCTCACCACTAGGCTTCCAGCGACCGCCCGCCCTTTAGGTTAGCCGTCATCCTATGTGATAACCCAGGACTCCTCCAAGGCTTCCCCAGGAGGTAACTGTGCAGACAGCCTCCTCCACAGGGTCGCCTACCGAGGGATTCGACTGCCCTGTGGGGACGGCAGGGGCACCCCAGGTCTTTCCCTCCCCAGCACTCCCGCACAGACACTCCCCACCCGAGTCTGTTAAATGCTGCTTCTCTCCTTCTGGTCCCTCTGAAGTGTGCCCTTTGCCCTGCCCTCTGCCCTTGCAGTTTGTCCAGGTCCCGGTGTTGGTCAGTCTTACTTCTCAGCACGATTTGAGAGCACTCCCCACCACGCCGCAGCCTGCCAAATCCTCAGGCCTGGCTCCTGTTTGCTTTAAAGCACACACGCTTTGATGGAAGCTTTCGAGATAGCTTGAAGATCGTCTAAGAGTCGGTGTTTTTTTCCCAAAAACATTGGCTGAAATTCATGTTTTCAATCGTTTCTTTACAAATCTATGTCTAATGGACGGCCATCGGTTCAGCGATCATTCCGTGAGTGCTTAGCGTGTACAAGGTAGAAAGTAGACGCAGGAGGTCTACAAATGGAAAAACTCACCCACCACCCTCAAGTCCGTTCCAACTCACCGTGCCCCATACAACCGAGGGGGCTGCCCCAAATGCAAGCGGGCACTCTGCGGTCCAGTGGAGTGGCTGGGGGTCCCAACCTTGGTTAGTGGCTGATTACTAAACCACAGTGCCACCAGGATGCCTTCGTCAAACCATACTTCGTGGAAAGAACCTCATGGAAAAATTGGATTAAAGAGTAATGGAATTGTTCCATGAATCTTTCGAAGCTCCCGTCTTAGGGAGCAGAGGGACTGGACTTCCCTGTGGAGACAGTGTGGGGTTTCCATGTCTTTCCCTCACCAACGCCCCTGCACAGACGCTCACACTCAGAAAGCACACAAACTCACTGCCATGAAGTCGGTGCCCAGCCCTGGTGACCCTGTAGGGCAGACTAGAACTGTCCCCAGGAGAGTTTCCAAGACGAACTCTTCCCGGGAGTATGAAGGCGCATCTGTCTGTGAAAGGGTGCTCCTTTCATTCCGGTCAGTCTGAAGGATGCCCTTTGCCCTGCTTTCCTTGCAGTTGGTCCAGGTCCCAGTGACATTCACATTAATTATGAGCTGTTAATCTTGACATCAAGTACATTAATTGGTTAACACACACACACAAATGATAATAGGAAAGTATCTATTCCTACCACTGCCCTCTGGTTGCTTCCAACGCATCCCACACAGTCCAACACTTCCCCGACAGCGCCACCAAGGCTCCCTTTGCTTTGGTTCTACCATGGTCTTGCTAGGAGGTCTGAGGGCGAAATGGGTTACATGTGAAGCTGCTAACCAAAAGGTTAGCAGTTCAAATAGACCAACCACTCCACAGAAGAGAGACGAGACTTTCCACACCAGTGAAGAGTCCCAGCCTCAGAAGCCCACGGGGGCAGTTCTAGTCTGTCCTATAGACTCGCTGTGTGTCAGAAGCAACCCAATGCGGTGAGATTTTGAACTGAGCTAGTGGTTCTCCGATCAAGTGTACTCATCTGAATCAACTTTTTGGAAGTCTAAATGACAACCCCTCAGACCCACCAAATCAGAATTTCTGACACTGGCACCCACGGATGTGTCCTTTAGAAACGCCCTCCGTTCGTGAACTTCTAATGTTTCCCTTTGTTCAGAATCACTGCTCCGATGACCTTACAGGATCTGAGCAGCTGAGATCCAGATTGCCCAGTGTGCAGGGACTGGCTAAAACCAGATTGCTTTATTATTTTGAAGTAGTAAGCATTAAATGTGGCCATATTTAATCTGAAGGAGCAATGTGGTGCAAGGACACTCTTACAGCGGAATTCAGCAATCAGTGACATCAAGTCGAATTCTGACTCATAGTAATAGGACAGGGTAGAGCTGTCCCAGTGGGTTTCCGAGTCTGTATCTCTTATGGGAACAGACAGTCTCGTCTTCTTCTCTTACAGCTAAAACCAAACCAAGCTCACTGCCATTGAGTCAACCCGACTCATGGAGACCCTATAAGACAAGGTAAGCGAAGGGAGGCTCAGAAACAGTAAACACCACAACCAAGAGCGCTTGTGGCACAATGGTTACACGCTTGACTTCTAACCAAAAGTTGATGGTTCAAATCCTAACAGCAGCTCCACCAGAGAAAGATCTGAGGATGTGTCCCCATAAAGATTACAGCCTAGAATGCATCAGGAGGCAGTCCTATACCATCATACGTAGTTGCTTTGAGTCAGAATCAACTTGTCAGCAATAAATAACAAGACCACAAAAAAGAAAAAAAGACAGGAACCCCAGGCAGACCATGAGGGAGGTAAGTCAGAAAGACTACATGAATACTGTAGATGCCCCCGAAGTAAAATCCATCCCAGATACCCAGAAAGTGGCATGAAGAGCTGCAGACCAGACCCCAGACTATTCACTAGAGAAAAAAAGGTTTCCATCAAGTCGATTCCAACTCATAGCCACCCAATTGGACAGAGCAGAACTGCCCCACAGGGTTTCCAAAGGCAATCTAAGAAGCAGACTGCCACCGCTTTCCCTTGTGAAGTGGCTGGTGGGTTTGAACCACTGACCTTTTGACTAGCAACCAAGAGCTTAACTATTGCACCACCAGGGCTCCTTGCTCGCTAGAAGGAGGATCTCTACTCCACCATGGGTTCAAGTACAAGTTGGGGTAAATCCAGTCTATGACAGGCCCTCGTAGCTAGCAGATAGGGGAACCAGAGGCCAATATTCTCCAATTTTGCCCCAATTAAAACATTGGGGCAAAAAGGCTGAAGGAAATGTTATAAGTCCCACAGAAATTCATTTATACAAATAGATTTATTTCACACAAGAGAAGTGTAACTAACAGGGAATTTTTATAAAGCATTTACTATGAACACTGTTCTTAGTGCTTGAAATAAATGAGCTTTACTAAATATGAATTTGCAGGTAAGGAAACTACATTTCAGAAAAGTTAAGTAAATTATCCAAAGCCCACATGTAAGTGGTGAAAATATTTATATCTGAACTAAGCTCACATCTCGCTCTAACACTTCATAGGTAGTACAGGTAAGTTATAACAGAATATCTCCAATGTCTTCCTCCTCCTGTAGTCTTGCATTTTACTTACCCATAAGCTATAAGCACACCTGTTCTTGGATATTGCCCACTTTTTCCATTAGAGCTTTTGGCATATTAATCATAAATCCATTGCCACGGAGTTGACTCTAACTCATAGATACTCTAGGTGCCCCACAGGGTGTCCAAGGCTGGGTCTCGAATTAGTGACCGTTTGGATAGTGGGTGAGTGCTTACTCTCTGTGCCACCAGGGTTCCTGATATTCATCAGACAAGACAGTCCAAAACATTGTAGAAAAATAGAATTAAAACAGAAAAAAATTAAGGTGAAGCTTTATTTTTCAACACAAGGTCCATTAAGGTCAAAACATTTTATAAGCAATGATACCAATCACGTAGTCCAACACTAATGTACTGAGGGTCCCGGAAATTTAACCACAACAATGCAATCCTTTTGACATTATTAACTGAAGAAAAATGGATACCCTTTAAAGATAGTTTATGATTAGGAAACAAAAGAAGTCAGGAGTCAAATCCCCTCAACACAAGAGCACTTTGTTCTAATAACCTGGCATTGTGTGATGCTCATCTTCCCGACACAATCACTGAAGTAAAAATAGGAGCATAAGCAAATGTGGTGAAGAAAGCTGATGGTGCCCAGCTACTAAAAGATATAGTGTCTGAGGTCTTAAAGGCTTGAGGCTAAACAAGCGGCCATTTAGCAGGAAAGCAACAAAGCACACATGGAAGAAGCACACCAACCTGTGTGATCAAGAGGTATGTACAGGATCAGGTATCAGGCATCAGAAGATCAAAAACCAACAATCATAATGATGCCAATGATGGGGGCTATAGTGGAGACCTAAAGCCTCTCTGTAGACAATGGGACATTCCTGCACAGAAGGGTCACAAGGAAGGGATGAGCCAGCCAGTCTGCATATAGCAATGATGAAGCACACAACATTCCTCTAGTTTTTTAATGCTTCCCCTGGCCCCACTATCATGACCCCAGTTCTACCTTACAATTCTGGCTAGACGGAGCATGTACACTGGTACAGATAAGAGCTCTCAACACAGGGAATCCAGGACAGATAAACCCCTCAGGAACAGTACTGGGAGTAGCGGTACCCTCAGGGAAGGAAGAGGAGAAAGGGAGAACCACCCTTCCCCTGGGAGGGACAAACAACCGAAATGTGGGTGAAGGGAGACAGCGGATGGTACAAGATATGATTAATTATAATAATTTATCATTTATCAAGGGTTCACAAGTGTGGGAGGGAAAAAAGAGGAGCTGATATCAAGGGCTCAAGTAGAAAGAAAATGTTTTTAAAATGATGATGGCAACATATGTACAAATGCGTTTCACACAATTGATGTATAGATTGTTATAAAAGCTGTAAGGGGCCCCAATAAAATGATTTATTTTTAAAAAGGAGTCAAATCCAGACTGCAGAGTGGATGGATGCCTAATCATTTCCCACAGAAACAAAATTGCTCCGATTTGATGAGAGGACTGAGCAGGAGTGTTGTCATGGTGGAGAAAGACTCTCGGCTAAAGCTTTCACTAATGTTCTCAAAGCACTCTCATAAAAGGTAGGTGTGATTGTTCTTTGGCCCTCCTGAAATTAAACCAGTAAAATATGCCTTGAGCATCCCAAAACACGGCTGCTCTGGACCATGCCTCTTCGGCTTCAACTGGACCACTTCCCTTTCTTGGTAGCCATTGCTTTCATTGTGCTGTATCTTCAGGGTTTTACTGTACTGGTAAAGTCATGTTTCATCTCCTATTACGATTTTTCTAGGAAATGCTTCAGGATCCTAATCATACTTGTTTAAATTTTCCATTGAAAATTTTGCTCTTGCCTATATTTGATTTGGCATAATGATTTTGGCATTCATTGATGTGGCAGTTACATAATTTCATGTTAACTTGTTAAATAGGTTATATGGGTAGAGTCTAGCCTGTCAATCAGGTCACAGCTTGATGACCTCATTTGGAGTTATGACAAAAATAAATAGCTCCCTGGAGGCCAGATACACACTCTCTCTCTGCTTCATCTTCCTGTAGACAAGCCACACGGAGCTTTGCTAATGTAGCCAGAGCCGCGAAGCTGGAGGAACGACAGGCATCCACAGACTTCCCCCACTGGCCTGTGACCTTTCTTCCTGCACTCGGCATCATTGCATGCGCTGCGTGTGTCTGAAGAGGAATTTATACACTGGTAACGGACATATGGGCTACTATAGGATTTATGGACTTGATCTGAACTGGGCTGGATGTTTCCTTAATATATAATTGTTCTTTGCTATAAAGTTCTCTCTTATACACATATGACTGTCTCTGGATGTGTTTCTCTAGTCTAACACAATTGAGCAAAACATTTGCTAAACTTTAATGTCTCCATCAGAATTGTGCAAGCGGAACCAACTGAGATAGCTACGGTGTTGGCTATTGCTTCTGCTCTTAACTGCCGTCCTAGTCAATTAGGGCATGAACCAGACGGTGTCCTTGCAAACTGGGGAGGGTGGGCTGGTGCTGCGGGCCTATAGTCAGCACTGTGTCCTCCTTTCGTAAAGTCAGAAACCCATTTGTTAACTGCTGGTTTTGGGGGGGCACTGTCCCCATTCACGTCTTGTAAAGTATATGTGGCTTCACCCTTTACCACATAAGCTTCCCTAGAAATGTAATGCTCTCTCTTGCTTCAATTTTAGCAGAACTCATGTTTCCCTGATAGGGACTCACTTTGACATGCTCTCTTATCCTTCTGAATATTTCGAATTTGATCCTGTGCAGACATATTATAACAAGTGAGTATGGTTCATTTTGGTGGTTTTTTTATCTATGCATAGTTTGCTTCATAATATGCATTGTCTGTGAATTTTTTAAAAGGCCCTCACTCGTGTTTTTAAATCCTTGATCTGATAATTCCTGAAGCGAGGCTGTCACCGAGTCTAGTTCTGCAGAGGTTCCCTTTTTAGTCTTTTAGTATCCCTTGTCCTTTTGGGCTGAAATTTGGGCAAGTGATAGGAATAGAGGGTTTTTGTTTTTTGGGTTTTTTCTCTGTTCTCATTTTCTGTAAATCCTTGTTAATGTTGACGTTGATAAGGGCCTAAGTTGTGGATGGAGGGGTCATGTTTATTAACCCAATGACTTGCTCTCTGCCCCCCCCCCCCCCCCCCCCCCTATAAGAATAATCAGGATGGCCCGCAGAACTGTGCAGAGCGAGCCTTGTTCCACGTACTTCGGACGTGTGATCAGGAGGGACCAACCCCTGGAGAAGGACATCATGTTTGCTAAAACAGAGTCGGCAAAAATGGCTGCAACCCCGGGTTCAAATGTAACAACGATGGAGACAGTAACGCAGCGGGCGGGCAGTGCTTTGTCCTGGCATGCATGGCGTTGCTGGAAGTGGGAACTGACTGAGGGCACTTACCAACAACAGTGGTAACAGGGAGAGACGTCTAGACTGTGTACGCCCTTTCCCCACATCCAAAGCCAGGGGGCTAGAGCTGCATCATTCCCTGCATCCACCTGGCGGTAGTGTGGTTGCCACGGGAGAGCTCCTCGCCACAAGGTCTTCGCTGTGAGTAGGGATTGATTTGGTGGCAGTGAGCGGGTTTTTGTTGTTATTGTTGTTGTTTGAACCTTGAAGATTCGAGGGAGTTGGGCTGGGGTGGCTTCCTTCCTCCATGTTGGTTTAAAAACAAACACCATTTATAGTCCCTTATTGGATGTGAATTAGAAAAGCATCGATGAAACCAATTCTGACGCATAGCGACATTATAGAGCAGTGTTTCCAAAGTGGGAGATACTGCCTCCTGCTGGCCACTGGAAAGATCCAGGAGGCTGCAAAAGCAGATGCCTACACTGTATACTTTGGGCTCTGATCTGCATGATCAGCAGTTTGAAACCACCAGCAGCTACACAGGAGAAAGAAGGGCTGGCTACTCCCATAAACAGGTACAGTCTCTGAAATCCCCGGGGTCGGGGGCGGTGGCTGTAAGTCAGCATTGACTTGATGGCAGTGAGTTTGATTTTTGAGACACTTTATCTTGGATTATGGGCTATGGTACAAGTGTGCTTCATTGCCCAGAGGAGCACTGAATAATTCCGCAAACCCCCTCCCCCCTCAGTAGGGGCCAGTAGGTCACATAAGTTTGGGAGTCTATGCTATATAGGATTTCCAAAGAAATAATTTTCTTGGAACCGTCCCATCTTCATGAAATAAACATATCGAAGTGTGAAGTTATTGCTTGTATCCGTCCCTGTGTCCCGTGCTGCACACTTCTGGAGACGGTGCAGTCTCGGCTCTCATTCTCTTTTGAAGGATGCTGCAGTCTGTAGCTTGCACGATGTTCAAAGGGGGGTTAGGCATCCTTAAGGGGCTCATATTGTGTTCCCTTTCAATGTTCTTTGAGTTTGGAAACAAAAAGACATCAGAAGGGGCAAGCTCAGCGCTGCAGGACAGACGAGGAGAAGTCTCCCAATGAAATTCCCATAGGGCAGCCTTTGCCGCCTTTGACAAGCGTCCAGTACATGGGCCCGATGGGAAAAGGCCTCAGTTCAACTTTCTTGGCCCTCTTCTCACTGCTGCCCTTTTCCATTTCTTCAGATTTCTTCATGATAAGCCCCCTGTGGTCAGCCTGTGTCCCTTGAGAGAAATCGATCAAGGTTATCCTGATGGAGATAATTTTTCCAGGCGCAGAAAGCCCGATCTTTCTCCCGGGAACATAGACTTCCTCATCGCCATCAAGCCAAGGCTGACTCGCAGGGACCCTCTGAGAAAGGGTGGAACTTCCCCTGGGGTTTCTGAGATTTTAACTCTTTCCACGGAGAAGTAGAAAACCTCCTCTTTCTCCCACAGAGCAGCTGGTGGTACCGAACTGCTGACCTGGCAGCTGGCAGCTCACCACATAACATACTACGTCACCGGGGCTCCTTAGACTCTGACCAAAATCTACACTGGTTAGGCTTGTGTCAGACTATGAAAGGGTATGGAGAATTATTTCAAAATGGTTACTTTTCCCTTCCGCTTGTGAAAAGTGAAGGGCATTTTCTGCAAGCTTTACAAATAGAAATTGGTGAGGTTCGTAGAGGTAAACCTTAGGGGGTGTGGGGACCCTCCCCCCGTAGCTAGGTCTCCAGGAGTTTTTCTTTGTCAAATCCCATGCTCAGTCTCCAAGAAGTAGTCAACTACCCAGCCACAATGCTCCTGAGAGGCAAGGAGGGCAAGGCTTCGTCTCACAACTTTGGACATGTTGTCAGGGGACACCAGTCCCTGGAAAGGGACATCATGCTTGGGAACGCAGAGGGGCAGCAAACAAGAGGAAGGGCGTTGATGAGATGGATTGGCACCATGGCTACAGCGGTGGGCTCGGACATGACAGCCATTGTGAAGATGGCGCCGGACGGAGCAGTGCTTCCCTCTGGTGCCAACAGGGTTGCTGTGAGGCAGAGCCACCGCGAGGGCACCTAACAACCAGCGAGGGCAGCAGCGGAGGTCTCTTGTCCGGCAAGTGGAGGTTTGCTGGGTCAGACTGCCTGTGCTTGTTTGTCAGGGTGGGTGTGCTCCCTGCGCCTTCAATTCTCGGTTGATTCTAAGAATATGTGCGGGATTTCAGTAGTTCAGGTTGATTCTCGTTGTAAGGCCTGCAGAGTGCTTTCCCAGCTCCTTCGGTGTCAGCTCGAGAACAAGCTGTGAACCGAGCAGTCTGGTTCCAGAGCTTGAAGTCTCCACTCTCACTATTCCATTCCCTGACAAAGAAGTATTCTCCTTCTAGCTGTGTCACAAGGGGCCGTGAGACATGACGATGGTGTCTGTGTTCAGACGTTAATGTGGATGTCTCACTGAAGAAACGTGGTGGCCGTGGGTGGTTTGGCTATTCCGTAGTAGAGAATTTCAAAAGGAACATCAGAGCCCCGTGTGGACAAGCAAAAGCCATAGGGCCAGTTACCCTACAGTCATTCACTTAGGAAAGCAGCCAGTCGTACCCAAGAATGCGAACCTCTGAGGCTGTGGTTGGAGAAGCAGGCCTGGCCTCTGGAAGGCGTGGGGGCCATGCTCCTCAGAGGATGCTTCCGGTGTGAGGGTTAAAGCCGGTGTCTGCCACGAGGAAGCAATTGTGAGTCTTGCCCAGGGTCCACCTCCAAGACCCCAAAGCAAGTCCAACCATGCAAGCCAGATTAGCTTCAACCGGGGGCTTCAAAGCTGTGCCTCAAGAAGCCACAACGGCTGCTCAAAGGACGGCCTGACCGTGACCACACCAGACATGGCCTCTTGATGCTGACTTCAGAACATGGGCCCTTTACTGTTTTTTCAATATGGAAAAGCCACTTTTCTGACATTCTCATCTTTAGGGAATAGATATCTAGCATCCATGTCCTAGTCTCCTTTCTGGAGCTGGACAATTCTTTTGGATAATTACTTTCACATTGTCCCAGTCTCTGTAGGTAGAAATCTTTTTCTAGTCGGATAAATCGAGTCTCATCAAACAAGGAGCCGTGGTGGCATAGTGAGCTAGGCACTCAGCTGCTCATCACAAGGTTAGCAGTTCAAACCAACCAATCACTCCTCAGGAGAAATGAGAGTGCACGCACTTCTAAAGAATTACAGCCTTGGAAAACCACAAGGCAGGTCTACTCTGTCCTATAGGGTCACTATGGGTCAGGATCAACTCGATGGCAGTGGGGTGTTTTTGAGTGAATCCCATCAAGATTCAAGAACGTTGTGGACCATGTGGCTGGTCCCACTATGAGACACAACGTCCCTCGCTGACCCATGGCCCTCCAAGGGACAACACTGGAGACTCAGTGTCGGAACTGGCCTGGTCTGACCCCA
>NW_022103900.1:2273752-2275097 GCF_000313985.2 Echinops telfairi
GACTCGCTCTCCAGAGGGCTTCCGAAAGGCAGATTCCCAGGTCTTACTTCCAAGGCACCTCTGGGTGGGTTCGAATCACCAACGTGTGGTCGCCCCTTTGAGTCAGCAAGGGACTCCATCAGGGTTTCTGGAAGAACACAAAAAGAAAAGGCAAGAGGGAGAGAGAGAAGGGAATGGAGGAGAAGAGGCCAGCAGGAGAGGGTAAATGAAGAGAAGAAAACAGAGAGGGAGAGGCAGGCTCAGATGGATGGGGACCAAGAAGCAGTCTCGGAGGGGCGGGGGGTGGCGGGGTCAGGATTTACTCCATTCAGAAAGTGGAAGACGGGAGTTTTACTCCAAAAAAAAGCCAAACTCCTGCCATTGAGCCTATGCCAACTCACAGCAATAAACCAACTCGCCGCCACGCAGTGGATTCCAACTCAGATAGACCCTCTGGGGCAGGGTAGAACTGCCTCTCTGGGTTTACAAGACTGTAACTCTAGACAGGAGTAGAAAGCCCTCTGTTTCTCCCTCAGAGTAGCTGGTGGTTTTGAACTGCTGACCTCATGGTTAGCAGCCCAAAGCTGCACATTTTAGGTGGCTGGAAATCTGAAAACAAGACACCTGTTCCAGGGGAAGGCTTTCTTTTTCTGGTGGGAGGTCCTGGGCTTTTGAGTTTCTGATCCTGGGTGATCTACATGTGCCTGGCTAGCTCTTCCCTATAGCTTCATCTTTCACTTGCTTGCTTCATCTCTTTTATATTTCAAAAGAAATTGATTTAAGACATCCTGTACACTGATCCTCTTCATTAACATAACACAGAAAACCCATTTCTCAAAGGGATTATAACCACAGGCCTAAAAAATATTTAAAATTCACTACCGTTGAGTGGAGTCAGACTGATAGCAATCCTATAGGACAGGTAGATGTGCCCTTGTCAGTTTTCAAGGCTCTAACTCTTTACAGGAGTAGAAAGTTTAGTCTCTTCTCTCTGATGGTTTCGAACTACTGACCTTATAGTTAGCAGTCAACTCAGAACCACGATGCCCACCAGGTAACCACAGGTATGGGGGTAAGATTTCCAACACACAATTTTGGGAGGCACAATTCAATCCATACCTTGGGAGGAAGCAGTTATTCTTTATCCAGCTTTCTTTCTCGGTGCCACCAAGGGGTCAATGACTTGATATTACCTTCCTGCTCCAAGGCCCTCGCTTCCTCCTCGTCCCTCCCACCACAGGGCTCAAGACTTTAATTACATGGACGAAGATTTCTGCGACTGTCTCACAGATAAATCAGTTCTTTCTTTTTCCTGCTCCTCTTAAACCCTGGGATTTTCCATCATTAGCCACCAAATGAATTCTTA
>NW_022103900.1:2276270-2277136 GCF_000313985.2 Echinops telfairi
TCACTTCCCTTGAGTTGATTCCCACTCATATCAACCCTCCATGACAGGGTCGGACTGCCCCTGTGGGTTTCTGAGACTGTAACTTGTTACGGGAGTAGAAAACCAAGTCTTTTCCCCAGTGGTTTCAAAGTGCTGGCCTTGCAGTTAACAACCCACTATGTAGTAAGGAGTGCTTTGTGCAGGCTGTCTTTTGGAGTGATGAAAATGTTCTGACACTAGATGGTGGTGAAGATTGTGCAACACTGTGAGTCTACTGAGTACATTAATCGTAGATTTTATGCTATGTGAATTTTACCACAACTTAAAGAAAAGGGGCCCTGGTAATGTAGTAGGTTAAGCATTGAGCTGCTAACCACAAGGGCAGTTCTTCAAACCCACCCCGCTGCTCTGTTAAGGCTGTCTGTTCCTATAAAAATTGATAGTCTATCCAACACCCATTCCTGATATGAACACTCAACAAAATATGAGTCGAAGAGCAATTTCTCAACCAAGAAAGGCCATACATGAAAAACCCATGGCCAACATCTCACTCAATAGGGAATGAGGGAGAACATTCCCCCTGTGAGCAGGAACCAGACAAGGATGCACCCTGCTGCTACTTACATAACATTGCACAGGAAGTCTTAGCCAACACCAATAGACAACCACATGAAATCAAATGAATCCCGATGGACAAAGAAGGGAAACGCTCCCTATTTGCAGATGATATGATTTCTTAAGAGAGAAAAATGTGGCAGGATACAAGATGAACACACAAAAATCAATCTGATTCCTGTATGCCAATGAAGAGAGATCCAAAAAAAGAAATCAAGAAAGCAATACTATGGTAGTTACATAATTTCACGTCAACTTGAAGATACGTAAAA
>NW_022103900.1:2278357-2280498 GCF_000313985.2 Echinops telfairi
TATGCCTATTGTACAACCCCTTCCCGTTGTGATGTGATCAGGGGGGCTTGCACCTCCCCGAAAGTGTATATAAGCTGTGACTGGAAATGTATTCTCTCTCTCTCTCTCTCTGCGCAGACCTGGCTGCTGAGATCATGGCCATCCAGGAGGTGAGCAATCGATTGCATGTTTTATCTTGTCTGATGTCTCTTTAATTTTACCCCTCAATTATACAACCACCCCTTGGACCCATTTATTGTGGGGGCTGGTACCCCACAATGATAGACTGACCAACGAAGCAGAATAGGAAGCCCAGAAATAAGTGCATCCACCACAGACAACCGATCTTTGACAAAAGTCCAAAAAGCCTTAAATGGGAAAGAAATAGTCTCTTCAACAAGTGGTGCTGGTAAAAAACCAAACCGAACTTTAAAAAGGCTCCATCTGCAGAAGAATGAAACAGGGCCATGGGTCCGGACCATGGAGCTGCTTCCCCCAGCTCTTCCGAAAGACAGCCTGCTGGACTGTGCGGCCCCTTCCCCGGCCTCTCAAGGCCAGAGCTGGACCGTACAGTCCCTGCCTCCAGCATTCCAAGGAGCTTATCTCTCCGGCTGGGTCTGCACAGCCCCTTCCCTCAGTGTTCCGAAATGATTTACTCACAGAGCACATCCTCACTCAGACCCTGCAACTGCAGCATCAGAAGGCCCTCCTTCCCCTTGTCAGTACATACGTCCTTGGCTCAAGCCTTATATACGTCCCACTGCCTCACTGCCAGGTGCGATTTCCCTGACCTAACTCGTTGGGTCTCAGAACCCACCTGGGGGGGCTCAAGATGCCCCCGTCCTTCTCTGCTCTCCCCTCCCTCCCGGGAGTTCTTTCCCTGCCTCAACTCCACATTCCTGGCTAAATTCTATCTCTGTTCCGTGCCTCCATCTCCAACCTCTCACATACCTCACCCCATGACAAAAAAAACTCAAGAAGAATCAGACCTAAATGTAAACCCCAAAACTCTAAAGATCATCAATGAGAAAATAGGGACAAACTCAAGAGCCCTATTGCAGGACATAGGCAAACTAGGAAATATAACAAAGGAAGTACAAATAGGCAAAACAGATGATGGGGGAGGATGCAGAGAGGTGGGAACTCACACACTGGTGATAGGTCTGTAAACCACTGTGGAAAGCAGAACGGCACTACCTCAAACAACTGGGAATAAGAATTCCATATGCTCCAGCAACACCTCTGCTGGGTATAAAACTCAAAAACCAAACTCATTGCCAGTGAGTCAATTTCAATTCACAGCGACCCTATAGAACCGGGTAGACATGCCCTGTGTGTTTCCAAGACCATAACTTTTGATGGAAGTAAAAATCTTCCTCTTTCTCCCTCAGAGCAGCTGGTGGTTTTGAACAGTTGACTTTCTGGTTAGCAGCCCAACCACTATGTCACCAGAGCGCCTAAAAAAGTAACAGCCAACATCTAGCAGGGAGGCAACAAACAACACAACTCACATGGAAGAAGCACACCAGCCTGTGTGATCACGAAGTGTCAATGGGATCAGGTATCAGGCATCAGAAGACCCAAAACATACAATCATATTGATTCGAACGAGGGGGCTTGGAGTGGAGACAATTGGACATCCCCTCACAGAAGGGTCACAAGAAAGGGATGCGTCAGCCAGGGTGCAGTATAGTACCGACAAAACACACAATATTCCTCCCCTCACCCCTATTTACAACAAAATAGTCACAAAAATAATCACACGCACAAAAAGATGAACTGTCTCTGAAACCCTACAGGAATTCTAAAGCAGTTCTGCTCTGTCCTAAAGAGTTACAGTGGCTCAGAACCAACTCTGATGGCGACAGGCTTGGTCAGAGAGAAAAGCCTAGCAAAGGGAAAGAAACTAACCAAAGAAATCAGCACTTTTCACTATTGGCTTCGGGGTCTCCACACAAGCCCACCAAAACTGCTCACCGAGCAGAGGGACAGTAGTTGGTGCACAGAGATTGTCTTTAAATGGGGGGGGGACTGGTGAGAGCTATGTTGCCTGGGGGTTTTCCTTGATTGGGCCCTAAACGTCAGGGCCATTCATTGCCTATGAAAGGGGATAGGCATAAACAATTTCCTGGATGAAAACACAAAGCTCCGACAATAGTGGT
>NW_022103900.1:2280898-2282911 GCF_000313985.2 Echinops telfairi
AGGAGCAGACAGCCTCATCATTCTCCCAAAGTGCAGCTAGTGTGCTTGAACTCTTGACCTTGAGGTTAGCGGCCCAATATGTAAGCCACTACACCACCAGATGAGGTTAAAAAAGGAAGGAAACAATCTGAGGAACTGTTCCACGATGAAAGGAAACAAAAAAGTCCCAACGTTAAATACAATGCAAGATTGGACACAGAATCAGAAAGTGCAACGACAGACATTTGGAGGATTGTTGGGATCATTCCAGAAGGATTCTGTAGTGAAAGGTTCTCATCTATCTGTGACCACTGTTAGATTTCTGGGGTGTGAGAATTGTGGAAGATGATAAGAGAATGGCTGTTTTTAGAAGGCTTGTGCTAAAATATTTCAAAGGAATGTTATAGCAGGCCTATAGCCAATCTCAGATTCATAGACAGCTAGTGTAGATATTACAGTGTTTTTAAAATATTTTACATTATTTTTGATAGTGTCATTGGCACATAATTCACATCATACAATTCAATAGGTCAGTCAAATGAAGAAGAGCTGTGCATCATCACCACATTGATTTCAGAAAACATTTTCGTCTTTCTCATACGCATTCCCTCCAACCTCCCCTGCCAAGCCCTTAAGGAATTATTACTTAAGTTACTGTCTCTATGGATTTTCACCTATCTGGATTTCAATATGCAGGAAATCATCCAAAACAAAAACAGGAAGCCAAAAGAACTGACAACAATGACCAAATAAAACAGAGGAAAACCCTCAGTCGAAAAGAAAGCAGAAAGTATTAAAAACTGAAATAATTTTTAAAAGGGTCAAAAGCGAGATCAAATGATCAATCAACTGGCCTTGTTGTACTGTCACTCCGAGTCACTTTTCTTGAAAAGAGACGAGAGGGACATTCTGATCTTCATTAAGCTCGTTCTAGCAACAATCAAAGTAGGGGAGGGGCAGCGGTGTGAAGTGTACATTCTGGGCTGCCTGGGAGCTTTTTCCACTCGGGTTCCCTGACTTCATTTAAGGACAAAACCGACCGTCCGAGCAGGCAGGGGTTCACCCTTCTCAGGGGCTCCCAGAGGCCAGTCCCCCAGGCCCGCCCGCTGCCCTCACCCTCCGGGGACCACCCTTGCGGGGCAGAATCCAATCACTGACAGAACTCGCCTTTTTCAGCGGTTACATCGACTACTGGCTCCCTGACTCCATTTCCCCCACCTCGTTTATTGTTCACTTTCACACAGATGCATGCCCATGTGCACACTTGTGCGCTTGCATGCGTACACACACATACACATACACATACACATACACATACACATACATGCGTGTACTTTGCACTACACGTACTTCTGCAGTCTCTGGCCCGTGATGTGGGCCGCGGTGCATCCAGACCCCTGAAGTCATTATTCTTATTTTGTCAGCCTGCTGCTGTGTGTGACTCAATCCGTGGAGATTCTGGGTCCGGGGTCCCGCACACCCGGCTTCGAATCTCGGCTCGGCCATTGGCTGGTTGTGCTCATTTCTTGAGCCTCCGTTTCTTCGGCTCAGAGAGGAAGTGGTCGTCATCTCACTCAGGGGCTGTTCGCAGAGTTGCGGAGGTGCCGCCGCCGGAAGAGTGACCGTCCACACCACCCACCCCACTGCTGTCCAGGTGGTTCTGGCCCATAGCAACGCTACAGCACCGAGTAGAGCTGCCCCACAGGGTCCCCCAGCCTGTGAGATTTCGGGGAAACCGACTGCCACTTCTTGCTGCCCCGTCTTTCTCCATGGTGGGCCTGGTGAGTTCGAACCACTGACTGTGGGCTTAGCAGCCCAGGGCTTAAACCGCTGCGCCACCGGGCTGCAGGACACAGAAACCGCTCTAGGAAAGAAAGGCAATTACTTTTTTAAAGCAACCTGTTTGGAAGGGATTTGACTCTAATGTGTGAAAATCAAAGATCATTTTAAGAAGTTTACCTTAATCGTAGAAAAAGATTCCTGCGCTGACGGCTTTTTCCTTCCTGAACGGCTCACTAGGAGCAAAATCGCTGA